>NC_056728.1:1057627617-1057986367 GCF_019279795.1 Protopterus annectens | reverse complement strand
GAATTGCACTATGCAGATGCAGGTTAAACTAAAGTTTCACTTCCTCTCAATAGCTGCAAGCAAATCTGTTGAAAGTAAGGTGCTCCCTTCCCGAGAGTCTGGTTGGGACATTTACTATTTAATGAAAGGAATGCAATGGTCTCTGGATTCCCTGATCTTATTTCCCTGAATTCACTACTTCCTAAACATGTTTATATTGCTCAGCAGTAATGCACTCTTACAGAAATGCAAATATGTGTCTTTCACTGCTGCAGAGGGTTTCACTTTTCTTCATAATTGCATGGCAATAAAGTCAGTACATATATATTAAGTGCCCTGGGTAACTCCCCTGCAAAAACTTTTTAGATGTCATCACCCAGAGTTTCAGTGGGTGTGATGTTCTGGTTCAGCATGACTCATCCAGTTTGCAGTTGGTAGTGCGTACATTGGCTTCTCGTAAGGGACCCGTCTGTATTATCTTAAAGCAGATGTCAGAAAGTTCAGATACATTCTTTCATATTAATAAACATGATTAAATCAGAAAGTAAGTTGCAAGAATGGATTAAGTAAATTAATGACATAACAGGAAACACTCAGATATATAATCTTGGACAATGAAAAATACATTCTGTCCTGGTTCCAGTGATAATTTGTTCATTTGTGAGGCACTGTGTAAGCTGTTGTCCAGGAAATCACACAATTCAGAATAGTCATTCATTTTTAAGTGTGTAGCACCAATATTCTCCCTCACATATTATTCCTTAATTATTTGTCATTTGTCATCTATTAACGATACTTGACAGGCAAATAGTCAGAATAGCAGCCAGATTAGAAGACCATAACATCTTTCTTGTTAAATCCTATGGCATATATAAATTTCATCCTTCATACCTGACAGATATGATGTTGCATAACTCAGAAGTAACTCCTTGCAGAATCCATATTCTTCGTGCTACCCAAAGAATTCAAAAATGGGACAGGTATAGCCTGATGAAAAAATATTTTATTTTTTTGTGTTACTTTGTCACATCTTCCTTCCAGTTATTATTGCCCTGTTACCTTATAAAATTATGTAACACTAAATTTAATATCCTATGCCACTCTAATTTACCATTACTTCTCAGATGGTACAGGTCATAAAATGGACATTTCTTTGAATGCTATTTCACATGAAACAGATTTCAAGCCAACATCTGAGCAAGTCTGAAAGGGTCTACTTCTATTTGTTGAAAACACAGTTTATCGACAAACAGAAGGTCGACCCCATTTCCGCAAAAGTGCACCTCAGCGAAAGTGCAGTTTCGCGAAAGCCAATTCACTGAATAGGCAAAATAAAAAAATAAATATTTCACTCACAGTTTTGCAGGGGGGGCTGCTCCCTCCACACCCCCGCTACTTAAATATATTAACTCCAAGATCTCACTACAGTGGGGAAAAGCATCCTTTTTCCCACTGTAGTGCGATCTCAGAGTTAGTAATTTGTTACATCGGGAGAAAAAAGACTCTCCTGCAATAGTGAAGTCAGTCATGGAATGTGAAATTCATCCAAGTATTTATAATTAAGATTTGCACAGATCCCGTAAGAGTACACCTGTGCTACTGTCCTTCCCACTTTCATGAATAACAGCTCATGAGGACTCACATTTTTAGTTACCCCTGCTTTCTCACATACATGAATGATAAATCTGTAGCCTTTAATGATCCTAACATTTATCGTATTTATATTTTCTAAATATGAGTGAAAGAAATTAATTAAGAGGCTGTGTTTATGAATGTAGGAATCTGCTCTAGTTACAGAATCTATGATGGGAATTCAGTAAAGCTTACACGATAATTTTTAAAATGTGCTCGTCGCAGCCCAGTGTGAGCATGGGCACAGCAAGTTTTAGATTCAGTAAGCTCCGTGTAATGGCACGCAATCATGTGCATTCACACTCAAATACGGAAACATTTGTGAAATGCAAATGTCAGCATAAGTAGTTAAAACTTATGCTAATGAAGCAAATAAACATGATTGAGGGATCCCACAACCTATGATGAAACGTCTGCAGTGTACTCAGAAAATTTCTGAGTACAGGAGTCTACACAGAAGCAAGGGCAAGAAAAAGTCTTGAAATATCAACCAAACTGACCCTAACAGGTAACACCACACATATTATGGGCTAAGTACACACTGTAGATGCTAGAAAATCCCCCCCCCCCCAAAATGTCACTATAACTGCCATGACAAAAATGCACCTTTGGTCCCTCACCCGCAAATGAAGAATAAACTTGTACGTAATGCAGGCTGCTAAAATGTTCAAAACACATGAAGCAGAGTATTGTAAGGTGCTGTAAGCATTATGTAGTATGTATCACATATTTAGGCAAAGTAATACCCTGCCTTGTGTTTACAACATTGTGCTTCTGTGCAGTTTCCCTGTTACGCAGCTATTAACTATGTAAATTACAGGTTGTCAGCACAGTCATTATGCAAATAAGGCTAAAGCTCAGTACATTTATTGAATCACAAAAAAAGTAATCCCGTAGGGATATTTACATCGTGTAGGCACCTACACAGTGTTTTTGTTTCCAGTGGATGTCAACAGTGAGTGATGGCATCAGAGGGGTGTGTCAGCTTCCCTTTTTTTCTTAACATATTTGCTCGTTGGTGCACTTAGTCGACCCATGGGAAAAGGAGCAATAAAAGGCTAGTTTTAAAGTGCTTGTTATGTAACTATTCCTGTGGCAGCATGTGTATGTGTAGGGCTATAGTCTTGATAGCTCTGGGTTTGAGTATAGGCTGTACAAGCTATTCTTTATGTTTCGTATCTGTGCAATATCAGGAAAACAAGGCTAAAATATGAATTTTGCTTATGCTTACCTTATTTATGTGCTGCTGCACAGAGCTGCTCGAAGAAGCACATAGTGCACTACTGAGCACTCAGCAGGTGTGTTAAATTCATATTAATTACAGCCTAAGCAGGTGAATTACATCTTAATTAGCCAATGCCACACAGTGGACCTATTCAACAAATTTACAAAGTATGCATGTAGCCTACAGTCTTATTTTCACTCAATACTTAAATACCATTGGAGTAGAGACTTGGAAATTGTAGCTGCAGTAATGCTAGGAGCTGCTGCAGCTATTCTATATTTGTTTGTACTAGAGCCTGACGCCAGTGCTGCTGATGGTGCTGACCATAGGCCTAGACTGAGAAGGAGAAGAGTGTTCAGGTCCAGAGTAACTTTCCAGGTGCTACCAGGTGCTGGAGATTGTAAGGCCCTACAGGGTAGACAGGGCCACATTACAAGAACTCTGCGAAGCATGCCACCCTCAACTCAGAACCAGAGCCAACTGAGGGGAACTCATCACATTGGATACTAAGGTATGTGTAGCCCTTAGAATATTAGCTGCAGATATGTTTCAAAGACTAACTTGGGACATGATGGGTGTATCACAAGCATCATCATCTAGGATCCTCCACCATTTCCTAGCTGGTATGCTCATACATGCCAGTGAACACATATATTTTCCTCCTTCTTCTAAGGAGAAGGCCAGCAATATGCAACACTTATGTCATGTAGTGCACTACCCTAAAGTACTGGGTGCTATAATTTGCACCACCTGATGAGCAGGTAGAATCTGTGTTAACAGCAAAGGATACCACTCTATTAACTGCCAAGTAATGTGCAATGCCCAGGGGATTATCCTGAATGTGTGTGTAGGCAACCCTGGCTGTTATCATGACTCCCTTATCTGGCACACATCACAGCTGTACCAGATGTTTGCTAGGGGGCACATCACACAGAGCCATTTACTGGGGGATGCTGGCTATGTCTTGGTACCATGGATGAAGACACCCATCAGAAGTGCACACACATCCATGGAAGAATGCCATAATGAGGAACACACTGAAACTAGAAACATCATAGAGCATGTGCTTGGACTGCTGAAGTCACATTTCTGGTGTCTAGATATATCTGGTGGACCCCTGCAGTATAATCCATGCACATGTACACAGATATTCACAGTATGTGCTATGCTCCACAACCTAACCCTGGGGGAAACAACTGCAGCAGGATTAGTAAGGTGAAGGGTCTCACATCTACCCACCAATGCCTAGGTCACCACAGCCACAATCAGAAGAGGACTCTGAAGATGAACCAACAGCTGCTGCCCCTGTAGTCAGATGTAGATGCACTCAGTATGCCCTTGCTTTGGCTAAGTGACAATGCATAGCACATTCACTGGCCATCTAGGGATCTAATACCTTTCTCTTAAGTTAAGTACAGTGTTCTGTAGTCTGTACACCTAGATAGGTAGGGGTTTGGTTCTCACTGCAGTAGAGTGTATGTGTGTGTGTGTGTGTATGTGTGTGCATGTGCTTGCGTGTGTGTGTGTGTGTGTGTGTGTGTGTGTGTGTGTGTGTGTGTGTGTGTGTGTGTGTGTGTGTGTGTGTGTATGTCTCTAATGGCATGTTTTTGCAGTGTTTTGGTGCTTGCACAAACATTCATTTCATGCAGGCCTCCAAACTCTTGTCCCCCACATGGCCAGCTGATGTCAGTCCTATTAAAAGCAGACTTGTACTGTGTCATGTGTGTTAAGTACTGTGTTCTGTAGTCTGTGTACTTACATAGGTAGTGGTTCTATTCTCAATGCAGTCAAGTGGGGTGAGGTGGTATGTTTGTATCTGAGTTGTTGCTGGACATTACAAAACAGGGTTTTAGAGCAGCCTATGGAACACTTTTCTATGCACATTCATCATGCCATTGTTTTTAGCCACTGTTATGAACTGAAAGCCCTGCAGTATGCCCAGCTGCTGATTTTACTTATGTATGAAAAAGTATAGTTCATTTTTTGTGTTGCTATGATTATTTTTGGAAAATATTGTGCTGCCTTTGCCTCTGTTGCTTATGTAATGTTATGAACAAATTGTCAATTACTGCTTTTATTCTGTTGCAGTTGTGTTGCCCGCACTATACATTGGATTCACACTGGGTGAATCCAGTTCAGTTCAACTATTGATAAGTAAACATTAAGACACAAGATTTCTGAGAAAACAACACTGTAACATGTGCCTGGAGTGTACACTAGGACTATATATTTGAAAGTAACTGTTTCTGGTCTCATTTTGAGCTTTAACAGTGTTTCATTGTCTTAGCTGCTCTGTTCTTGTTTGTTTGCACAGAGCTTAACTCTTTGCAGTTGTAGATGCAGCAAAAAGCAATACAATTATTTTCCATTACAATTGGCCAATGCTGTCTAGCAGAACAGTCTTAAACAGCTCACATCTTATCTCTCCACAACAGAACTATAGATACCACTTTGGATACACCTCCTACTGTACACCCCATATGTCACCCTAAAATACACCATATCACATACCCCTATCCTTTTCTCATTCTCTATGCAGATACTAGGACCACACCTCACATTATGAGCTGTTAGTTCCCCTCTTTTTTTTTGCTAGCCTAGTTGACATGTTTTTATTGACTCAGTGCAGCTAATGCCTCAAGCCTGTATTATGACATCAATGAAGTACCATCATGGGTGGAGGTGCTCTCTAGCAGGCTACATAAACAGCAGAAACATCCAAAACACAAGCATGGTGCACCTAACACTAAACTCAAAGCACACAATGCACATAAAAAGGAGCACCAGCGTCTCACCCAGGAAGTGCTTATGGCAATAGTTTTCTATTGGAAATGTTGTCCTTATAGTTGATTGTACAATGAGCCATTTACCCACCCCACTCTCCAGCTTAAAGAAGGTGAAATTTAGGGTCAGCTGTGTGGCAATCAAGTATCACCACAACAAGCATCATTATTAATCCATCATAGCTGATTTTGTTATTCATAACATGAGCTGTATCTCTAGGCTTTTGTTTGCTGGCTAAGGCACTTGCATCCACCATAATGCCTTTATTAGGCAAGGTCACAAAAGCAGAAGTTACTATGTGAAAATATATAACTCCAAAAAGTAGGGGTTGTGCTGCTAAACTGTAGGAGTTAACATCAGAAACTGCGCTCTCTGTCAGCATTTGTCCCAATGGAAGTGGTGGATGTCTCTGGAGTCACAGAAACATGATTTAATGCCACAGGAAGTAGCCACCTTGCAAGGCTTTGATGCCTTCCCCACATTCAGACTGCAGTATGAAGTTGTGCGAACCACAAGAAGTGGATTATCTGTCTTCATTGAAGATAATTCCTCCTCTACAGAGGTTAGACAGCATAAATCTATGGAGTTAGTGTAACTCCAATTTAATGTGGCTAAGAAACCCCTTGATGTTATCATCAGTTATATGTCCCCTTCCATGAACAATAAAGGCCACACAGCTTATATATATCTAAGTACTTTGTAACAATTAAAGTTGAACAAAACAACCTACTCAGGGATGATTTCAACTATAACTGCACTGACTGTGAAACTTATTTGAGGCCAAACTGACTTGCACAATAATTCCTGGACTTTGATAACTCATATGTCATAGAAATAAGACTGCACCAACCCCCCAAGTGTATGTAATATTCTAGATCTAGCCCTCACAAATAGCACTGAACAATGCAACCCCTCACATGTAAGGCCTGCACTGTTTCAATCCAACCAATAGTAGTTTTTTTAGAATCTGCATTAGGTACAGAATTACAAAATGAGAGGTTTGCTGAAAATGCATCTTCAACGGTAACTACACCATATTAAGGGATGGTTTAACCTTATTCCAAACTACAGTTTCCACAGAGGACATTGACAACTATAGTAAGGTATACCCTAATGCTCTGTATAAATATCTACACAAACGTATAGACACAGACATACCTCATAGGAACAAAGAAAGATCCTTATGAAAATAATAACCGTGCTGATGGATGTCTGACATTACTTGAGTATACAGTTAGCAAATGAGGCTGTCTACAAATACAAAAGTGTAATTCCCAAACTGGAAGATGAACATCCCCAACCTAAACAAGACAATGAGACACCTTCTAAAATCCTCACAGAGCAGCTATGGGAAATATGTCAAAACCATAGTCAATGATATCCATAAGGCTTTCCTCTGCTACATCTCCAACATCAAAGGTATAACTCAGATGTGTGGATGGTATTGTACACACTGACCCAGTATAAGTTGAAAACCTACTAGCAGACATGCATGGATAAAAATTACTCCCCTACCTACCATCAAGCTTGCCACAACACGTCTTCAACATCACCTCCAACCTCCCTCTACAAAGAACAAGTAATCAATGCTCTCTACAAGACTAGGAACACAGCCTCCATGAGACCAAATGGCATCCTGGCATGTGTTCGTAATATTCTTAACCAGTGAACTACTGCACTAGGCACACTGTTCAATCACAGCTTGAATACTGCCTTTATCCAGACAAATATGAAATCAGCAATCTCTTTTCTTCTACACAAGGTTGGATCAGCAACATACACATGTACTTATAGCCCCTTAAGTTTCACAAGCTTCAACTGTAAGACAATGGAATATATTTTCATGGATGTCAAATACAAGGATATCGTTGACATCCAAACACTATGTCTGTTTCAGCATGGTTTTCTCAAGGGAAGGTTGTGCATGCTAAAACTGTTGTTATTCAGTAATGTGACTAGAGACACAGCATGAGTGCACAGCATTGACATTTTTATCTTGACCTGGCCAAGGACTTACACACAATCCCGCATTTGTGTGTCAGTGAGAAGTGAAGCCAGGTGAATATCAACTGCTATGTTGCCCAGTGGGTTACAAACTGTATCACAGACAAACAACACTGATTCAAAGTGGGAGAGTTCACCTCCAGCAGCAGAACCATCACCCATGGGTTACCACAAGTGTCATTGCTGTGTCAATTCATGTTTGCCAGGTACTTCTCAGAAGTCAGGACCAAAACGGAGTGTCTGCGTATAGGCACGTTTGTGGTTGAAGGACACTTAGGTGCTATCATTGTATCCCCTAACAATGTGAGTGCTGTTCAAAAGGGGCTTACACAGACTACTGACATATGACAACTCTATGCTGCTAAATGACCTTCACAATGTTCCAGCTTATTATGGCATAACTCTAAATATCCCAGTCACTAATTCTGTACTGATAGACCTGGGAACACATGTAGACTGCAACATGTGTCTGCTTTGGTGAGGAAGGTTTTCTACATATTGCATCAGATTACCAAAGCCATTGCAGCAGTATCACATTCACTTCTAAATCCCTTATAGAAATCTCTCCTCAGGCCTACTTCTGAATATAATGCTCCCTTTGCTATATAGTGTAACAGACTCCTGCAGAAACTTGACAGACCTCAGAGATTTACATGTAATATAAATCAGGGTGTCTAACATGCCTCTAATAAGGACAAACTGGTGCAGCTGTCACTGTACTCAGTAGAATATAAACTGATTTGCGGTGACTTTTGTATGCCTCACAGTGTTATCACTAACCCAGTTGTGGTAGAAATGCTGACCCTACATATGTCATTTGGGAATAGAGTCAGCTGTTCATGGGCCCTCAGTGTAGACTGACATATATATATGACATGCTAGAGAGACAGATACATCTCCCATAGGTTGCCACTCCTCTGGAATAGGCTTCAAAATCATGTCAAGCTAAGCACCTCCATGAAACTGTTTCATCACAGCCTGGGTGACATGATGTGAAATTATTAATCTCTGCCCTGCATTGACCCTGCTTCTCACTTGGACATGGGTAGTCATTGCTAGACAGATCTTGCCCATACATTATATCTGACATCAAATTTTATATTGTGATTCAATGGCTAGGGTTCTAAACATCATCAGGTCAATATCATAGTAACATCCTATGAACCTATGAAGCTATGGTAATGTACATGCCAGAAATACTGTTATACTGTATTACTGCTTTGATGGAAGTTGACTACAGTGCATACTTAAAATCCTGATATCTGAATCTGATGTTGGGTGACTTCTGATGTGCACCATAACTCTGTAATAAAAATAACTACAGGGAAAATTTCAAATTGTATGATACAAATTTCAGTTGTTAACTTCACAACCCTTACAAGAGCATCCACTGTATAGTAGTGAAATGATGATGGTAGCATCTGTATAACTGGCCAAGTACAATATAACTGAGAGGTGGAATCATCAGTCCAACACCAGACATGCAGCTGTAATCATAATTTATGTAAATAGTCACCCTGTGCATCAGACACATAGCTTTACTATCCCTGAATCCAAATGATAGAAAACAGGGATATTGCAGTTATCACCACTGGCACAGGGTGTAGTGTGGGGGAGCAGGAGGCCTAGGTTGTCACAAAAGTTGTGTGAGTGTGTGTGAGTAAGGAAGTGAAGCAGGCAAGATGGATCATGAAAATGTTGTGTGTGTGTGTGTGTGTAGGTGCCCTCAGTGTGACACTGGTGTGTGAGTGTCTGCATGCTCTCTCTCAAACTCAGAGCTAGCTCTACATGTCTGTATGGCAGACAGATGTGAGCCGTGCATGGTAGAGTTGACAGTTCATTATTGTTGCCCCCGGCCATGAGAATTGGCTCTGCCAGGAGTTGCACTGGCACCCCCATTCCCAAGGTCAGATCCAGGGCTACTACCGGCAGGTGAGTGATGTCTGCTGGACATGTTCCCTTCACAGGAATACCCAGGACCATGAGCCCATGGCCTGCCATGTCTGGGTGTGGGCACCGCACTCACTGATGGAGCAGTGGAAGTACTGCCACTACGGGAGTATGATCAGACACTGCCACATTGGCTTACAACAGATGTAGTCGCTGACCTACAC
Source organism: Protopterus annectens (assembly GCF_019279795.1). Lineage (NCBI taxonomy): Eukaryota > Metazoa > Chordata > Ceratodontiformes > Protopteridae > Protopterus > Protopterus annectens. Next base: position 1,057,976,629 of record NC_056728.1, on the reverse strand, counting down.
CCATGAGGCTGATGTTCCCATCCCAGCAGATGTTTCACCACAGACAATGTGCATTCTATGACAGATACTCCATGCTCCATCCCAGACACACCTCACTCCAATGTGTTATTCATCCAATCCATGGAATCAAAAACACTGTGTAGGCAGCCACATCTACAACCCTGAACATTTGTCTGCAGCTCCTTTCTGAACATGCCTGTGCCTCCATGACGGCCTAAACATATGTTGCACTACATGTGAAGTGACACCTACACCAGGTGGAGGAGGGACAGTAGGCCTCCTCCAAGCACCCCTATCGAGCCTCCTATGTGGCACCTCTCCAACAGTTTGGCTATGGCCAGAGTCAACAGGGTCTAAAGCAGCAGTAGCTACACTTCCCTGGTCAATGTCCTTGCCCTCCACCTGTCTAATATCTGTGGTGTCAGTTGACTGGGGATGTGCAGGCATACTGGCTGTGTACGATGAAAATGACTGGTCACTGAATGTCGATCTCAGTGTCAGATTCAGCCTCTACAAGCATGGCTGTACCTCACTTTGGCCAACATCATCATCAGAGTCTGATGAGATGCTGACATCAGGTGGCACAAGAGACACAGAACCACTTCCATGATCACCTTTGATTAAAGGAAGAAACACTAGAATACATTAATACCTGCACTACTATGCTGCAATATATGCTAAACAATTTACATTGCTGTCACTATTACAAACAGACATAACTCTCAACCTTAGAGCAAGACATCTGGACAAAGCCATGAATAATGGGTGGGCAAAGGCCCAAGAATAGGGACAGTTTTGAAATATTGCTCATACAAACTTCGAAAGTCGATATAATAACAGGTTTTGCTTTAGCATGACAGTTCTAAAGGGTATGAAGTCTGAAACTCTGATCTCTGTAATTACTTTATGTCTTCAGTCTTTAATGACTTGTCAATAATTTGCCAGAAAATCACTATGATATGAACTACAGGCCAGAAATATGAGTCAAAGATTTGGACTTTCAGCAAAAATCTGTACAGTTGACAGGTATGCAGACAGTACAGCAATACATACTGCAGGCCTGAGAGGGCACATTATCAAACATCTTGGAATTTGTCTACAGTACTGACATAAATGTATTATGCTTACCAACTGTAGGAGCCCTATGTCTCTGAATTTCTGATGGTCCTGAAATGAGTAAGGGAAGAGGTAATGGCAACAGCACTGCATTTTAAAGTATAACAAGGACATAATACCTTTACTCATCTATATCTGCAGTAATTCAAATGTTAACAAGAATGTGGCTGACAACTTCAAATTAAGCTTAAAACTGCAGCTATCTTAAATCCCCCCACCCAAAAAACAACTTGATACATACATATAAATTACTGACACTGTTTATAATGCCACAGTATTCTACTGATTATCTAACAAAGCATACCCGGAAGCTTTTCTTGAGATGTGGAAGTGGTTCCCACATCCGGAATGTACTGAGTCATTGCTGAATGATTGCTGGGAGATGACCTGTGTGGCAATGATTGCCAAGAATTCCTTTGTGGCAGTGAGAGGGAGTTCTGCAGCAGACCCACCATCAGTCATCTGGCAGTCACGTGCCAATGTAGCTCCACACCTCCTTGCAACTGTTGTTATATCGGTGGCTCTGTGAAACACCTGCTCATAAGTGTGACTGTGTCATCCATTATCATTTACATTGCAGACTAATTCACCCCACAGGGCTGTATGCTGAGCCATGTTGGTCTGACCTCTAGACAGCAGTACTACATGATGTTGATGTAAGGCCTCTATGATGAGATCATTCTCCACCTTGGTAAATGGGGGCCTATGTCGAACAGAAATTTTGGGCCCTGAAAGACAAAAAAGTGATAACACATATAAAGATGACATAAGTGCAAATAAACTGTTTAATAAAGCAGTAAATGGAGGCTGTCAGTATTCCCTACTTGATAGACTTTAAAGATTAAAAGGGGGAAAAACTAATGGGAGGATACAAAACAAGGACAGTAACGAGAAAAATATGTCCTTGTTTGGGCCAGAGCAATATTCAGCTATGCTCACCCACTCAAAATAATAATCCATTCTAGTTTGTGCCATATGAGGAACTCATATTTGCTCCCCCCCCAAAAAAAAAATAGGCTATTGACAAATTGTGCTAACCAAACAACTGTGAAATACTAAAAGTGCTATCAAAGGGACCTTTCCATGAAACACGTGTACATAGTTATCACACAGCATTATAACATAAGCCTACTCTGCATCCTCTGTACCTCTGAAATGGCTTGACAAACAAGGCCACGCCATGATTATATTTCTAAAACGTGTATACAGATTTACTTCACATTATTCTTAACTACATTCCAGCATATACATTATGTAGGTAGCAAAATGGATACACACCTGCTGGAGTACAATACTCCGTTGTACAGATATACTGTTCAAAATAAATGTGTCACTGAGTTAAACAATGGGCAGGATTCACGAAGCCTCCGTGTAAGAGTTATAACTCATACACGGAGGCTGCAGTTAAATGGAGTGATGTCAGCATGATTTGCATATTCATGAGAGCATGCTGAATCACACTTAAGGCTAACACGGTCCATGTAAGACAGTAGGGGGCATGTCCGTAGGCCGAGCCCTGTAAGTGGACACGCCCCCAGAAGAGGAAAAGTTCCCAAAGTAAACACCCACGACAGAGTCCACGGAAATGTGAATAAACAGAACACAACACATGCCCCCACAGACTATGAACAGAAAACATATAAATAAACATGTTATATATTTTTTTTAAATTGTAAAAATGTTTAACCGTGAGTGCGCGATTATGCTGGCGTGCCCGTAGCGCAGCTACAGTTAGCAGTCAGTGGGAAAGCATATAAGAACTAAATATGCAAAATAAACCAGAAAGCAATAGCGTAGCGGTAGAGATGTTGGCTGAAGAGCAGGCATTCATGGTTCGAGCCCCCACACCACCAGTTTTTTTTATTTTTAACAAAATAAGCAGGAAACAAGTCCCTGACAAATATGTACACATAAAACCACATTCTATGTAAAATGTAATGAAATAGCCCATTTATATTGAAGAAATGTAAGGTAACAAAAGAATAAAAAATGCCAGATGTGCCCATAGCTGAGCTACAGTTTAACAGAGTGAGTGCATCTGCCCGTAGATGAGCAGTGGTTTAACTGGTGCAAAATGAGTGCCCGTAGCTGAGCAGTGGTTTAACATGCTAAATCTATGTGCCCCTAACTGAGCTGAGCGTAATATGCGTGCCGATAGCCAAATGAGGCTTAAAGCAGCGTACCCCATTTGCGCGGAGCTGCGCACCACGCAAACAAGCTAACCGACGGGCAGTGTTGAGCAAGCCGTATCAAAACTGCCTTTACACAGACATACCCCTCAGCATGTCTAGACAGTCATGAAAAATAAAAAACAGAGGCAAGGTTCGAACCCAGGATACTATACACCATAGTCAAGGTACCAAACCACTAAGCCATGACAGCAGTACCTAGAAATGCAATAATAGCTAATATATAGGATTGAATACAAACTGGAGCATGACAATGCAGATTTACTGAAGTTGATACAATTGCAAACTGGCCAATCACAGATATGTGCAGTAAAAATGGACTATATAAGCCCCATAGGTGGGAATACACAGCATAAACGATTGTAGAACTGACCAACTGACCTGCAGGCAGAATGGCAGGAGTAGGAGAAGGTAGTTGCTTTCGAGCACAGAGATGGGGCATTGAGGAGTCCAGGTACATGGTCTGGCTCCTAGTCCACAATCATGAGGCCCAACTCATGCAGGGCCAGGTCCTCTGGGGAGCATACAGGGCCGAGGCGTGGGACCGGTTGGCTCATGATCTCACCAGTGCCACAGGGATTCCAAGGACTGGTGAGCAGGTCCGTCACCACCATGCAGACCTGAAGAGACGCAAGCAGGACCAACTGAACCTTTGGATCCAGGAGGCCCAGCAAGCACTCAACGCCCCACTACTGAGTAAGTTACATTTAATTATGTATGTAAGAAATTAAACTAGCTGATATTATGGAGATGTGTATTCCAATATTACTTCATTTATATTACAGCTGCAGGTGTCCGTTCTGCGAACCGCAGAGCCTATGGCGATAGGCTGGTGCAGTTGCGCCACCAGGCAGGTCAGTAATCCACTACCAGTAACTGTAAAGAAATATAAAAGTATGACAGTCAGCAAAAGAGTGCAGTGTAGTCAGTAAGGAATAAAATGTGCAAGTAACAGTGTGAAAGTGTCTGCAAGTATTCCTTGATTACAAAAGTGCGTTTCAGCCTGTAAGTTAAACTGAAAAATGAAACTGTCTGACATATTCTGAAATAAAAATGCCCTACCTGTAAGAAAATAGTACACAACCTGCAGCAGGCTGAAAAGTATAGCTGCAGAAGATGATGAAATCACGTGTGAAATATATCCCTGTTGAAATACTGAAACATGACAGAAGTGAGACTGCTGGAAAGGATTGTAATAACTACAGGTAAAACATGTCAATAAAGCCTAGAAGTAAGTACCATCCTGAATAGTAAAATGAAAGCAAGTGAGAGAGTGTGAGAAAGTGTCATGAATCCAGCAATACAGTAGTAATAACCCCTGAATAAAGTATACTGCAGTCAAGACAGAATGAAATGCATGTGAGAATCAAAACCAAACAGCGACATCTGTTCAAAGTGTTGCTGCATCTGGAATGTGTATCCCAAAATCTGGATATGTTGCTCTCAGTCTGCAATATGCAGATAGGATGATTGTCTGATATACCAAACATCCACACTTGTCTACAGCTATATAAAGCAAATGTAGCAGGATGATGTAGCTGAACAAAGCTAGATATGAATGTGCATGAAGAACAATAAAATGTATATTGATGTTGCAGTAACAGTCCTATCACCAAGTTGAAATAGTTATCATATAGGAAACTGTAGTTAGAACAGTAGTGTGTATATAACTGCAGCTATTAGAAATGTACAGCATATGTATTGGTATTCGAAGGTGTTAATGTTATTTTCTTCACCCCACCCTATAACCACATATAACCCATTCCACATGAAAATGGTATGTGCAATCACAATTAACACCCCTGGACGTTTGTCCTGTTGGGTCATATATATTTGCATGTCCGTTGATGCATCTGCCCTGTTCATACATCCAAACCTGATGGCCTGTTGCCATCAATTAACCCTGAATGTTGTTGGACTGTGTATTTCTGTTCAAATTATGCATGTGTTATGCACGCTGTTCAATGGTGTGAATATCTGGGTGTTTGGTTAATGGGAATACTAATGCATGCTGTTACAACTAATTGTGAATGGTATTATATGTCACTAACCCAAACTGTCATGACATAATGCAAAACATAGGACGACAGGGAAGGCGGGTTCCAGCGGACCCACCTCTCCCACCTCAGCTGGCGAGTGCACCTGGAACTAGTGCCGAGTCCGGACCCTCCTCCGGTGGCCCTGTGCCACCTCCAGGTGGAAGCGCTGCAGGGGATGGGGCTCGCCCCCCCTCTGCAAGTGTGGCCGAGGAGAAAACCCACTCACCCTCCGTAGCGTCCGGACTGTGGTGCGTAGGGAGATTTGGGACTCTGTTCTCGAGCCCCTACGCCAGCTTGAGGCATGGGTGGTGCAACTAATGGGCATGCCTGTTGCCCGGACTACACAGCCCCCAGCACAGCCACGTCCTGGGCAGTGAAGGAACAGTGGCAACTGCCTATGCGTGGGGATATCAGTTCCACTGTTGCCATCTGTGGGCTCATGGGCTCTGGATATCCAAACCTCCGTCCCCGTCAATTGTGTAACCCCCCCACACGTGTCATACACCGCCCCTGTATGCGTCTTGTTTGTCTTGTCTGTTTACCTACCCAACCTACCTCCCCAGCTGTACCAACTTCCTTCACCTGACATACCACTCTCACCTGAAAAAAAAAAAAAAGGGCACTCTGTACCCACAAAAAAATTACGCCCCATACATAGCTGCCCATTCCGCACACATGTCTGCTGGACATGGAATCTATCAATTACAATTGGCTGTACAACAAGTATTATTGCTGCACTGACACCTCTCTCAGGGGTGGAAGGTTTCAAATGTCACACCAAATTACATGATGATGCTGATGAAGAAATGGGCAGCTATGGGCCTTACCTACATCCCTCCTGCAAATCCCAAGCTTGTTTCCCTACTGTCTTACCCTCTTTGTGACCCCTTTTTCACCAATTTCCTGTCTCCTCATTTTCTTTTCTTTCAAAGAAAATAGCACGGGTGTGCGCCAGAGTAAGCACCGTTAAGCGGTTGTAAGGGGGTGTGCGCTTGTGTGCACGGAGCTAACCATCAGTGCGCATGTGTGAGCTCCGCGCAAACCAGCGCTAACCCTGTTACAACTGCTTAAAAGTGCCTTAGTCACTTTGATTGACAGGTCCTGTACTCAGTTCAAAAGCAAAATAAAATCCCACTGTCAGTCCCAAACCCAGGACCTTGGAGACACTAGTCTGTCTGACCTACAACTAAGACATGACTCTTATACAAGAACATTGTGCTAAAATAAATATAACATGTAATAGTAGGGATGAATGTAAAGGGAATATAGGATGTGTAGTACACAAAGCATGTCATTTAGAATCACTGTCAAAACTACTGGATTTCCATAATAGTAGTGTGTGAACAGAAACAGTCATGCTAGTTGGTAGCTTGTAGATAATAATGTCGGTTAAAGTACATATATAAATGTATGTATATGTACATATATATATATATATATATATATAGTTGTAGGAGTCATTGTGCATACACACTTGCTACAGGGAACATGAGAGAGGAATGGAGAAATGTGAATATACAACACAGCCTGAATCATGAGAGAGAAAATAACCTTTACACTCACAGAACACTGTCCACAGCATACCAGCATGGTCCCCGCCCTTACAATCTGAAAGGGCAACGCCTATCCCACATACCCTTTTATAGCACTGACCTGAAATCACAGTAAGAACTGCAATCAGTACACAACTGGCTGTATGCAATTAGCAAATGCTGGCTTACAATTGGTGCAGAGGCCATCACATGGACCTATGCAGATACCTGCAAAAGCATCCAGTGCTAACACTCCACACATGCAATACATTCATTGCACTGTCTGGAAGCAGACAGAGAGAGAGAGAGAGAGAGAGAGAGAGAGAGAGAGAAAAAAAATATACACTGTGACTCTGTCACCCAAAGCTGTCAGCAGTGACAGTAGCAGCAGCAAGCAGAAGCAGTGGTAATGCAACCAGCTGCAACAAACACAAGTAATGCAAAGTAGCAGGTTAATAGTGTGCATACTGTGAACCCTCCAAATGTGTCATAGGTCTGTATCCATAGGTATGCCCATGTGATATGTTGTGTGTACGTAGTTCCACCAAAAGGGGATGACCATACATTACATGTCAATCAGTCTTAGGCCATGATCCTGGCAGCAGTTGTCTGTGCGTTGCCCCAGCAATGGCTGTAGTGACTGCTTTGAAAGGTCAGCCAGGTTCAAAAGGCAGGATCAGCCCATCACAAAGGCACACTGGCTGGGAACAAGTGTCTGCAGGTACCCGATATCACTGCATATGCATCCCATACTGCATAATTCCATAGCTTAGCAGACCAGGACAGTTATGCATATGATGTGGTAGTTCCCAGGGTCAGTCGAGGTGCCTCCTTAGTGGTGTGGGACCACTGTTGCTGTATGCCACTGTCCAGGTACATATCCTGTAGTACGGCCAAGATAAATTATCGGTGTTATATGCGGTTGTATGTCCTCTCAGAGTGCAGGTAGCACACATCCAGGGATACCATGAGGTCACAGTGATGCTGTGTGTTCTTCTCTGCTGAGGGCGGCCCTCACCTGGACATGTGAGATGATAGGGAGGTTACATCCAGCTGTGATAAATATTTCAACTGGTGGGGGAGAAGCATGTCTGCAAGATTGTTGCCAATATCCGTGTGTTTGGTGAATGTTAAGTAGGTGTGTATTAACACAGAGCATATCTGAGGCATGTGGTCCATATGTGTAACATAACTGAAGAAGGCCTTGTGGTCATCCATAGTGTTTGTGTCCATTTCCTCCCAGAGTAGGCCGTGGCCGTTGTTATGATGGACCGTGAGTGTAGTACCAGTGCTGACCACAGATGCCTTCCCTTAATGTGAATGTGCTCTGTCCTGCAGTAGCCTCCTGCTATTGTTATACAATCTGCCTCTGTCTGGGGTCCACCGGACAGGATGCCTAACCTTTGTGCATAGGGTCTGGGTTAGAAATGTGTGTGCAAGTTCCATGCAATCTGTGGCATGTCCGTGGTAAGCATTTGCAAAGGGGTCAGCAGTGTGGCTTGTGGCTTCCACTGGCCCAGTGTGCTGCATGGATACCATCTCAGTCCCAGCAAGTGAATAACTGTCTAATCACATACATTTCAAAGTAGTCTACTGTGCTGGTGGTGGTGGTGGTGGGATATGTATATCCAGGCTGAGTAACTTCTGTCCACATCACAGTAGTGGACGGTGTCCCACATACAGTACCTTGGGATGACCCCCAGAGTGAGATTGTGCATTGCACCTGTCAGTGTGTGCTGACCGATGGGGCATGCTACTATGTTGTGTGGAATGTGGCAGGTATTGTTGCACAGGTGTTGGCTGAGCACTGATATCTGGCCATGTACCTGTGTATCCACCACGACACACACACATGCAACATATGGGAGTAGTAGTATATCACTACACATGAGTATCATGTATAGTATGTGTGCCATATATTGCTGACATGGTCTGCTGATATCCTGTTTGTGTTCTCTTCCAGGGAGATGGTGCATCAGCATAACCCTGCCTACTCTGTGGCGGAAGATGAGGAGATCCACCAGAGCCTGGTGTGGGAGTATGACATCCTGTTTTCCCGCACCAGTCAGAATCAGCAGGAGAGGGCTGCACTGTGGCAAGACCTTGTCCGTAGGGTAATTGATATTGGCATGCATAACAGGACATATGAGCAGGTATTACATCACTGCAGTGATTTAATCCAAAGTGTCCGTCAGCGTGCATCAGATATCCACAGGCAACAGGTCGCCACAGGAGGTGGGGTGGCCACACATCCCCCCCTCACCAGACTGGAGGGGCTACTCCTAAGTGTTGTGGCTCCAGCCCCGGAACACCAACAGCAGTACACCTGCATTATGATGGAGGCTGGTTCCACACAGCAGCACGACATGGAGCGTGCAGGTAATATGCCATATGTACACTTGACTGTTCTGTACACTATATCATATGCAATATCAATGGCACAGTTGTGCCCACTGACATTAATCTCATCATTTCTGCAGGTCCCTCCGGGGTTACAGCAAGGCAGGCCATCCATGCTGGGGAGTGTGTTTAACATAACCTATAATAGTCCTGATAATGCTAGTAACAGTTGTGTAACTCAGTAGTGCTCTGTGTGTATACTGCGGGGTGTGCATGTGTGCATGTGTGCAGGTGTGCCTGTGCCCATGTGTGCATGTGTGCATGTGTGCATGTGTGCAAGTGTGCCTGTGTCCACGTGTGCATGTGTGCATGTGTGCCTGTGTCCACGTGTGCATGTGTGCATGTGTGCATGTGTGCCTGTGTCCACGTGTGCATGTGTGCATGTGTGCACGTGACCATGTGTGCATGTGTGCATGTGCCCATGTGTGCATGTGACCACGTGTGCATGTGTGCATATGTGCTTGTGCCCATGTGTGCATGTGTCCACTTGTGCATGTGTGCATGTGTGCATGTGTCCACGTGTGCATGTCTGCATGTGTGCATGTGTGCATGTGTGCCTGTGTGCCTGTGTGCATGTGTGCATGTGTGCCTGTGTGCATGTGTCCACGTGTGCATGTCTGCATGTGTGCCTGTGTCCATGTGTGCATGTGTGCCTGTGTCCACGTGTGCATGTGTGCATGTGTCCATGTGTGCATGTGTGCATGTGTGTAGAAGTGCATCACTGGTAACAATGTCTGGAGACTGTAAACTGTGTTTCCTGTCTTCCTCCCACAGGTTCTGGGGCTGCTCTGGTGACTTGCAGCAGGGAACCTGAATAATGTGCCACGACTACTGGTAATGATGATATTTGTGTAATGGTACAGGAAGGTTTGTCAGTGTCCGCCATTGGTCAGCCAATTGACAGTACACAGCTGTCAACCCCATCATTGCGCACAGTCATCCTGGCAGTACATCCTTTGTCACCATTGTCCCTAGCTGATGGACAGGATACAGTGGGCATAGACCAGGGTAATGTGGTACCTGTGCACATGCGTCCCCACACAGCAGCCATGGGCAGGGTCCTCCGATGGTACCACACAGACAGTTGGCCATGGGTTCTTGTGTTAGTATCCGTGGGCGTACTGCCTCTGGCCAACGTGCCCAAAGAGGTTTGTCAACCTCAGCTATGTTTCAGACTGCCATGCAGGCACAGTCACGTATGGAAAGGTACACCAGACAGGGTCTGAGGGAGCTGAGAGCATGTCGCACAGCCATGACAGACAGTATGCGTGATATTGCGGATGCTATCCGTAACTTCACCGATGTCATAGACAGACGTTGTGGGGACATACTACAGCAGTTCCACAACCAGATGTCCATGAGCCAGGGCAGTGGTGGGCGTTTGCGGCGTTGACGTGGCAGTATGCCGGCAGCAGCAGCAGCTGGCAGACAGCGCGGATGACAACAGGCTCACGCACGCCCCCATAGTGCCAACAGCAGCCCCAGCAATGCTGGGTCTGTGCTGTCATCGGAACGCCCCAGGAGACCACGTGCACGTGGCTCTGGACAGTCCCAACAGGGACTTGTGTCCAGTCAACACACTCCCACTTCTGATGACAGTACCCAGTCTGGCTTAGTACTGGATACGGTCCGTAGCACCCCTGCCAGGCACAGGTACCGTGTCTGTGCACACAGACACTGATCTGTATGGCCTGCCAGGTGCAGTCTGTGGCTGTCCACAAACCCCTGTATATGGCAGCCATGAGGTGGAACTGTGTGCGCGCATACACATATGCGAAATGTTAACACCTAGGGCGACCACATACATGCACACACTGCACCAACACTGCCCCATCCTGTACTGCTGCCCCTCACCAACACACATACACACACATGTCAATTGGTGGTATCAGTGGCTGACTCAGGCATACCTAATCCACACCCTGTGCATATGATGACACTGTGCCACCTCCTGCAATCTCCAACATCATTGCAGGAACAGGTAAACACGTTGCTGATGCACAGGGAGACTACATAGAAGTGTATTAGTAGTATCATGTTGGTAACAGTACAGTGTGCTGCTATGACTGTGTGTTTATCCCAGCATGCCTGCTGCAGTAACTGTATGAATGTCCTGAATTGTTATCTGCACCCATAGTACATACCAAAGTATAACAGCTGCACATAATTGCATGCCGGTGGTAAGGTTGTCAACAGATAGCCGCATACATGGGTAGCACAGGGGGAAAGCTAATGCAAGTAGTGATATGCAATGGTGGACATGTACAGTAATGGTGTCAAGTTGCCCACAATGACTATGCCATGTGGATGTTCGCGCATGTAGATATGTGTGCAGTGCCAATGTAATCCAAATCACAAATAACTATGACATAATATCAGTTCTACCATGGGCATCTGCGCTGTGTATTCCTGGGTACATGTTGATAGTGCCTACATATTTGCATTGTTACTTACTGTTATTGTTACCCCTTCTTTGTTGTACAATGCACTACTTCCAGCCCTGTTTACTGTAGCTTTGTTTGCATGCATGTTCGCAGGTTTCCTGGAACACTGCTTACACCTGCAATGCAGAGTTACAGTGCTTCTGTAGACTTCTAGTGACATCTGCATAGCGTACGATACGTATGTCAACTTTACACATAACAGAACGTCACTGTCTGTCCTGTACGCATGTACGTTGCCTGTGACACATTGCACACGTCTTACCTGGCATTTACCCACGTGTGCAGTCATATATGTCAGTGCTATGAAACAGTAGCGGTACACCCACACATACACACCTTCAGTATGTTGTTCCCCATTGGCCCTATGTGTTGGTACTCACAATGGCAATCACACTACTAGGGTAGCATGTGCAAAGGTAACCTGTGAATCGCCTCTATGGTCCAGTTGTGGTTTATGTGAGTCATGTGTCAATGTCACAGCTGCCACATGTATGCCGTTAGCCATCACCCTAGGCCAGGAACGTACAACACATGTGTGGGATGCCACCACACAGCCAATCTGGGGACTGGGCTCTCTGAACCCAGTAATGCCATACCCTGTCAGGTGGCATGTCATATATACTACATCCTGGACAAACGTCAACCCCAATCCCTGCTGCTACTATTGATAATACCCCTGAAGATGTTCCTGATAGTTTTGACCAATTCTTTACTGAGACATTTCAGGCCCTAGCTAGCCATCTACCTCCTAGCTCCCCTGGTCCTGAAAGTAGCACCCCTAGAAACCTACTTGCGTTCATCTGCCAACCAGTCACCACTTCACTTCTCCATACCTTGATTGAAACAGTGAAACCCACTACACTTTCTGCTGATCAACTCCCTGCCGAGTACCTATCAAAATCAGATGATGCTATTGCTTACCCCATCTCAAAGGTAATCAAATGAACCATGGTAGAATCTAAATTTCCCACCATCTGGAAAATGTCATATGTAATCCCACTTCACAAAGGAGGCAGCTCTACTGAATTCTCCAATTATAGGCCAATAGCTATACTCTCTCCACTTGCAAAGATTATGGAAACTTTAGTCATAGACAATTCATGCACCACCTAATCCAAAATCGCCTTATGGCAGACACTCAGCATGGCTTCCGTCCTCATCACAGCACTACTTCAGGCCTCCTAGCCTTTACTAACACCATAAACCATACTTGCAACACTAATTATATATCCTCAGCCCTCTTTTTGGATCTTTCCAAGGCATACGATATGGTTGATCACCAACTTGTAATCCACACCCTGCAAACACGGTCTAAATACTGGAGCCTTCCAATGGTTTCAATCCTACCTGCATGGTCGACAGCAGGCTGGCCTCTGGCAGAACAAACTCTCTAACCTTCTACCTAACACCTTCAGAGTACCACAAGGCTCTATACTAGGGCCCTTGCTGTTCTCCATCTTCATTAACGACCTTTATAATATCATCCCAAAAGTCAGCTGCATCCAATATGCTGAAGACTCTACTCTGATCTGCTCAGCCACATCTCCAGTAGAGTTATGGTCAGCTACCCAGACCACCTTTAATACAATAGAAAACTGGCTTTCTGAACATCGTCTGATCCTAAATCCCAAATAAACTAAACTGCTGTTATTTCACTAACACGTAGGTCTACTGCTTTCACCGTTACCATAACATCAACTGATGGCACAATAATCTCCCCTGACCCATCTACTAAACTATTAGGTGTCATCATAGACAATAATCTCAAATGTGACCTACATGTTAACCAAATTATCAAAGCCATCAATAGGAAACTAGGGTCACTTTACAGAATTAAAGCCTTCCTAGCCCCTCCAGCTAAAGGTGCCATAGCTCGCTCACACCTTGTTTCAACCCTTCTGTATACATCCCCTCTACTCTCGAATATGAACAAGACTGTCCTTAACAAACACTCAATTTGCTACAACCACATTGCCAGGTTTGCCACTGGGCTGCCTTTTAGGACACATCATTGCATCAATCTAAATCAGCTTGGTTGGCTTGCAATACCCAGCCTAATACAGTATAACCAACTGATTATGGCCTATAAAATCCTCTATAATCCAGACAATACTCCTGCACTTCAAATAGTATCACCCCCTATAACAATCCTAGACCGCTTCAATCCTCTAACAAACTACTAATTCAGACTAGCAAGTTTAATAACACAGCCAGTGATTCTCTCTTTGCAAACTCTGTAAGTAGATCCTGGAACTCACTTCCAGCTGATATTACCCTACTGTCCACCTTAGGTCAATTTAACACTAGACTCAAACAACATTTGTCACTTAACTGGCTATGTCAATGTATCAAACCTGGCTAACTCGAATGTGTAAAATCTGTGAACCACTTTACTGTGTAATTTAATTTAATCCTGACTTGTGCTCAGGACTAACATTAACCTGTGGAACATGTTTAACTTGCTTACTTATGTAATCTCTGTAAATAATCTGTTTGTAATATGTAATGCTGGTATTATGTAATGCTGTATCTGCTACCCTCGTAGCTTGTCTCCCCGGGCCTCCCCTGGAAATGGACATGCATCCAGTTGGACTATCCCGGTCAACAAATGTAGGATAAATAAATAAATAAATAAAATATATTACAGTGACTACAATACAAGTCAGACATTGACACACACTGACAGCATGCTGAACACACTGGGGCATACGTGGGGACTCAGAATAGCAGCCTGCCTGGGGATCACACACCTCTGCAGCTGGCACACAGGCATATGTTCTGCCGGAACAGAGCACATGCCACACATGGCACACACATCCCCTGTGCCACACACTCACAGCCTGTAGGGCTACACAACACACCTGCTACAGACGTGTCAGGTACCTGTCTTGTGTGCTGCACTGGGGTCCCGCTCAACAGACTGTATCTGGTGAAGGTCACAGTGATATGCCTCAGGGGCACTATGGTCCACCACAGAACACATACATACTGGTCAGTCAGAGGCATGGACACATATGACTCACTCATTGACCATGCCAGTATGGCTGCCTGAGACATACCTCCCTGGACTACATGATAGGGAACATAGAATGGATCTCTCAGCATGTGGCACAGGCCAGTATGAGCCTGATGTTGGTTGCCAACATACCCTCACCAGGTATGCTACCACTATATGTGGGAAGGGTGTTGTATGTCTACATTATGCTCAGTCTCCACTGTCATTCATAGGGTATCCGCTGGCTGTCAATGTGTGCTTACATGCTAGGGAAGCCACAATGATGTGCAAGGGTCATCTTGCACATGACACCCATGGCCCGATGTATAATGGCAAAGCTCCTTGGTACACACATACTACCTTATGCTGCAGGACATGGTTTACATAGCCACCTCCGTGGGTATCACACAGGTTAGGACACTAACAGTGCTGCTACACAACAACAGCAGTGTACACCGGAAGATGCATGCACCAGACACTGTCCTCAGCACGGTGAACTGCAATGTCTGTGCAGTACCAGATTCATGATTCATGGCTCACAGGTGTTACTCATCACTGACAGGTTATGCCCCATACCATGCCTGTCGTCCCCTACACATTTAACACACATGGATAGGGGGGTGGTATCCCAAGGTACCACAGATACACACACCTCCAGGTTGTTGGCACAGCACAAAGCATCAGGGCCTAATCATGTGCAGCTAACAGTGTGTCGGACTGCCATCTGGTTCATAGCCTGGCACACACAACCCTCCCATACACAGGAAGACCACCTATCCTCCATAACAACACTGGCAATATGACAGTCTCAAGAACTGTGTTTATATGGCTGGACTGCATCCAGCCAAACATTGTGTGTGAGCATTACTGTAGCTACAACACACTAGTTGAAGGGTTCACAGCATGTGGTCACTGAATTGCAGTGGAATGACATGTTACCACTACCACAACAGGTGGGAACATGCAGCACCTGTACATCGACTACATGTACACTATATGGCCCAGACCAGATGTGTATCCCCTGCTGTAGGTATTTCACCATATACACCCACACTGTATAGAGACATACTACGTGCGGACCCTGCACAGAAAGACACAGTCATATTGGTATACATTGCAAATACCATTTATCCACTCGAGGCATGTGTCAGACATGGTAAGTACTGCAGGTCACAGGTATTTATGTGTATGTGTCACACACATACATCATGTGTGCAATGCCATTGCTGGTTTAGGCAATGGCATGCATTGTTATGTACAAAGACCCACACAAGGTCATACTGTGTGACACAACCACATGTGGCAGTTGTGGGTTACCAAAACATACCTATCTGTACTCTGACAATGGTAATAGACACAGTAGCAGAGCGCACTATTGGCATTACTAGCCAACTAGCCCTGTTTGGCTGTGCTGATAGTGTGCTGACATCCCCTGTGTTTACTGGGGGAGTATGCAGCATCTGGTGTATTGTAGTATTTGCCAAAAGGATCTGTTCTCTCACACTTGCATTTATACACACCCTACTACCCCCACACTTGCCATTTGCAGGATTCATTCTTCTACCTAACTAAGTCATGACACGTGAGAGAGACGCATTAGTAAAGCGCACTATTCGGTTTATTAGATAGTTCCTTTTCTCTGGCTGTACTTATAGGGTGCTGACAACATCAGTATTTTGAAAGGGTAATGTGCATCAGGTAGTGTGATCTCCTGATTGCCAAAACTAACATGTTTTTTATACGGAAATGCACACACACAAACTCCCCACATCCAAACACACACACATGCTTTTTACAGGTTTCAAACTCCTACCTAACTACATTACAATACTCGGGAGAGACGCATTGGCAGAGTGCGCTATTCACATTACTGGGAAGCTTCCCTTCTCCTGCTCTACTTATAGGGTGCTGACATCATCTGTGTTTAGAAAGGGGAGTGTGCATCCTGCAGTGTGTTCTCCCAGTTGCCAAAAGGGACATTTCCCTCACACAAAACTGCACACACACTAACCCCCCTCATCCAAACACACACACTTGCAGGATTCAAACCACTATCTAACTATGTCATGACACTCGAGACAGACACATTAACAGAGCGCGCTATTCGCATTACTGGGAGGCTTCCCTTCTCCTGCTGTACTTATAGGGTGCTGACATCATCTGTGTTTAGAAAGGGGAGTGTGCATCCTGTAGTGTGTTCTCCCAGTTGCCAAAAGGGACATTTCCCTCAGATGTAATTGCACACACACCAACCCCCCCTCATCCAAACACACACACTTGCCATTTGCAGGATTCAAACCACTACTTAACTATATTATGACACTCGATATGGATGTATTAGCAGAGTGTGCTATTCACATCACTGGGAGGCTTCCCTTCTCCTGCTATACTTATAGGGTGCTGACATCATCTGTGTTTAGAAAGGGGAATGTGCATCCTGTAGTGTATTCTCCTAGTTGGCAAAAGGGATACTTTTTTCAAACAGTCTTAAACACACACTAACCTCCTCTACACACACTGAGCATATACAGGATTCAAACCCCTACCTACCTATGTTATGACACTCAAGACGGACACATTAGCGGAGCGTGCTATTCGCATTACTGGGTGGCTTCCCTTCACCTGCTGTACTTATAGGGTGCTGACATCATCAGTGTTTAGAAAGGGGAATGTGCATGCTGTAGTGTGTTTTACCAGTTGCCAAAAGGGACATTTCCTTCTCACACACACAAACCCCACTCACCCACACACACACTGTGCATTTGCAGGATTCGAACCCGTACCTAACTATATTATGACACTTGAGGAAGACGCATTAGCAGAGAGCACTATCCGAATTATTGGGCATTTGTTCTGCACCTGTAGTATTTATAGGGTGCTGACATCTTTATTTCTGCAGAGGTATGTAGATGTAGTACTACCTCTCAGGTGGGGGATAGCATCTATATGCATTTGCAGCCACCTACGTCATGGTCAGATATGCACATTGCACTGGCAGGTTATGTTCTATACCATGCTTTGGGACCACAGGACCTGTAACACACAACACAACACAACCAGTACAGAACACCACACCCACATCCAGGACACACACTTAGCTACCCTGGGAACAGTGCCAGGATATGCAGGTATTCACATACACCATTCCAGTTGTTAACATCAGGTACAGGCATATTGTGTGTGAGAACTACTCAGGCCTCTACCACTTTACCCTACAGCCACTACAATTTGTGGGTCCATGTGCTATGGCAGAACCACACACCACAGCCACATGGGTGAATACATATTGCACCTGTCCATCTGCAACGTGGGTACTCACTGTTCCACACCAGAGGTAGACCACCATTGTTGATATCTGACCATACCCACCTTTCCCTGGACATCCATATCTCATCTCCACCCCCAGGCAAGGTTGTCACTGCACACAAACTGTGTTTAGCACAAGCAGACACTACACTTGTGTAGACTGGGGTGGATGACTTCAGAGGACCCATGCTGGAGGACTGTACTGGCCACTCAGCATAATCCTTGACAATTGCATTCTATGAGCATGTGTACAGTTTGCATTAGTCTTGCTATCCCACATATACCCATGACTGCTCCACAACAAGACACCTGTCAGCTGTACACCAGCCATATATGCGCCATACAACAGACAGAGTGACCTAATACATTGCAGAGCTGTAGCCCACAGAGGGAGGACATCTGTGGACAGTTCCGGCATGGCACTTCATTCACACATACTCATTACAACACAGTGTTGACAGTGGAATCATCCAGAGAATGCAGATAGGGCTCCCCTCAGTCTGTTATTGACGGACACCTACTGTCAGAGATCCTCAGCAACCCTCTCACAGCACACACCGACAACATGGCTGTGGCTTAGCACATTCAATCCCTGAGACCTCCACGGTGCCCCTGCTTGACAGAGGCACAGCTCACTAGCCTCACATGTTGCCTTCTGTGACCTACTTTACAGTGGCACAGTAGCCTACTATCCTGGGGATGCAGATACCAAGCACACTCTGGCTGAGCTGTAATTACCTGGGGCAAGAAGCCTAGTATTGACCTCTACACCCATATGTTCAATTGTCGGATGCACAATATTTGTTGTGCTGTTCTACTGTTTGCAGGTCTTTATTGCCATAGCATTCCCTGTTCCTATGACCAACTTGTGTATCTGTGGAAGATGTTTGCATATGACGGTGATCCACTATATCACTTAAGTCTCTGTGGTCATTTACTGTGTGCACTGGGCTGATTGCTGTGTTGTGGTTGGTTCCTGGACTGACACGTACAAATACCAGATATGTGTGGCCAACTGCTAAACGGAGATATGGCCTAAGTGTGTGAGCATGCCCAGTTCAGCCTTTCCATGGCATGTTGTCTGACATATGCCTCATTTATCAAAGTGTGCGAGCATGCCCAATGTGAGCTTTCCATATGTTGCACTCTGAAGTCCACCACATATTTGGGTGTGTGTGAACTTCGACAATATCGCACGTTTATGATTGTGTGTTGGGTGTCATGTTGTGTACTAACTGGCCAACTGCTTCGTGTCTGCCACAACAGGGATTATACTGTGCCTGCAGGGATTGCATGGGATACTTTGCAGATAGTTCTCAACATACTTTCATAATGACCTAACACTGTAGTACCGTATAGTGTACTGGTTCGGTACTTTCACTGTGGTGGACAGTATCCTGGCCTTTAGTCCTATGACTGCTTGACATCTTCATAGTGAGCACAACAGACTGTGTAGGGGCCAGTTGTGCACATATGACCATGTTGCAATATGTTCAGATATGGACTACCTACACCAGGCTCATCCAACATTGCTAGTGTATTCCACAACATGGGTGGACATAGGCACACACTAGCGATGTTCCCTAGGCCATTTCTGATGCTAGTCACAGGGTGTGTTTGTCCTTCGACACACATTGTAACTGGAGTTTGCCATGACATATGTCATGATTAGTATACTGTGCCTCCGTCTACCTCTGACATAACAGTGATACCCAGGGTAGCCTACCATCTCCCATACACTCATCAGGATGCCTCTTGAGGGGTGTCGATATGTGGCTCTCTGGCTGACCTGTACCAGGAGTTTACTGAAGTGTGGGGTGCCTTCTGTGTTATGGATCATTCTGTACAGCTTGTCCTATGTATGTCAGTGCTGGGGTTCAGGTCTCTCATGTGCATAGCTCACTGCCATTCAGATTGTACAAGGTGCAACATGTTCATTCATTCCAGGTTGGACATGGCTTCATACATCAGGCACAGCTTTCCTGTAGCTGGGAAGGATGGCGGTGTGTGGGGCTGCAGTTTGTTTACTCAGGCAACACATGGCATCTGTTCATGCTCTTTGCTACCCCTGGTGGGGTACTGTTGTGGACTTTACAGTTGATGGAGGTGTCTGCTGTGGTATATCCCACAGGGGCTATTGTAGTCAGTTGTGACACTGATGGAGGATGGCTGCGGAGCCAGAGTGGTTTCCCCTTATCTACATCTGCCAACCTTCATGTTTGGGTGGGTATATGGTACATGTTTCTGCAAACACTACAGCCACATGTTTGTCCAGTGCAGGATATTTATCACCTTTTGTACCCAGGTCTCACATTACATGTTAGGTACCTCATGGGTTAACACCTGTGTGGTAATTTGTGGGCACTTACTGTATATCCACGGTGGTTGTCTATACACAGTTCTGCAATTAGCTTGCTGACATGGCTATGGCTACAGTTGTCTGTTTGTAGTTGGCCCTTTTGTGGGTTGCTTGTGTCAGCTGGGGGTCGGATATGGTGGGCTGTTTGTACTCCTCTGCATACATGCTCAGTCACAGTCCTTCTATGTTGGCCTATACCTATGGGACATATATACAGAACGTGGGTGGTGGGCCAAGACCAGGCCTTGTGGGATGCCACTCATATCCGCTTTGTAGTCTGACATGGATGTGGCATGTCTGACCATGTCAGTTCTGTCCTTGGTCTGGTTTGCAACCCCTCTACTGACATAGGGGTGTATATTTAAGCTGGTGAACATATCCATACTGAACTTGTACGGTATTGTCTAGAAGCATGTGCACGGTCCAGCTACGCTGTGTGGACCACATTGCCCTCATCAATGACCTTAATGACTGCTTCAACTGGGTCAGACATGTTTCATGGCCGGTTCTGCAGTTACAACAGCCACAGTGTGTAGGGTCCAGTATCAGTAGGTCCACAATACCTTCTGTCTGGGTACATACTGATCCTTTCCATAGCTGTGCAGAATAAGCTTGTCAGGATCCTGGGATGGTAGTTTGGAGTATCCATTCAGGCAATACCTTTGTTGCAATGGAAAACTGTTGTTGTACACTGCTCTTTGGGTACATATCCTGTGGTAAGGCTGACATTGGGCAGTAGTGTGATTTGGCATTCCATTATTCTTGGAGTCCATGTTGGCCTCAGCACAGGACACCATCACATACCTTTGCTGCTGTGTGTTCTGCTTTGCAGATGATGGCTGTTACCTCAGCATCTGCAATGTCAGGGGACCATCAGTCTGCTGGGATAGGTATTTTGCACTCGGGGGGGGGTGTTTGCACTACACATGACAGGTTGTATGTTAGCAATATGTGTGTGTGTTTGGTATGTTGTTTGTAATATCTGTGTGATTCGGAGCATATCTGTGGATGCCCAACATGGTTCCTACCATCAGTTGGGTAAGCCTTGTGATTATCCTTAGTGTCCTGTACGTTTTGTATCTTCATAGGTTCATGGGTTCATACTAGGCTAGACACCCTAGGCCATTAGTAAGCCTAGCCAGAGTGTGTGTGTCTTTCGCCACTCCTTGCTATGTTCAATTATGGCCATTTATGAGGTTCTTCACTGTGTCTCTGTCTGGTTGTGACACAGTGGGGACCCCCAGTATACATGTACGGTCATCCATCCACTTGGCAATATTCCTGTTGAGGGGTGTCAGTGAGGGGCTCTGCCTACCATGTATTGGGATCCTGTTTCTGGGTGTGGGGAGCCTATGGGTTATGTATCTGTCCCTCCAGCACATCTTATTTCATTATGTGTTGAGGCTGACATCTGTGACTCTCCCAGCTCCAATGGCTTTGATTTCCTGTGGTGTAGCATGTCCATTACTCCTGTGTTGGACATGGCCTTGTACAACAGACATACAATGCCTCTGTGTAGGCAGTGTGTGACTGCAGTCAGCTGGGGTGTCTACAGCCAGGCAGCATATGACATATATTTCACACCCTTTATCCTGTTGGTGGGGTAACTATGAGGTCTTCCAAACCACTGCAGGTGTCACGTATGGTACATCCCATATGAGTCATTGTACTAGATTATGGGTCTGATAAGGGAACAGTACAGCGGCACAGTGACCTCTGTTGATGTTGATGTGAATCCTTTCATGATACAGTGTCCAGTATCAACAGTCTTCATAGCCACATTGGCATTGTGGGTGTCACATGACAGATTAATGTCAACCTGTGTCCCTAGGTCCCTGATTACTCCTTGCATACATAATGGTTTGACACCTATGTGGTAATTTGTGTGTACCTTGTCTGGTATTTGGTGGGACATTCATACTGTCCAGTGTCTTCGGATGTCTGGGTAGAGTTCTTGTGTGTGAGAGTGTGGTCTGTCGCATGCTATAGACTGTACAGCAGTTTTGACTACAGTTATGTGCACATGGGTGGTGTCCGCTGCTTTGTGCATTGTCAGTTACCTGGCAATATGGGTGTCTGTGCTGCATATGGATACTCCCCCTCCTTTGATGTTTTGGTGCAGGTGTTGGGGCCATAACACATGATATGTGGTATAACCTAGTAGTGCTGGTGTGTTATCACTAGGCTTGCAGCAGGATTCTGTCACTGCACAGACATCAATGTTCTCCATAATGGGAAGTGCCTCAGGGGCATGCATATTGCAGTTGACACATCTGGCATTGGTCAGCATTACCCTTATGTTTCCTACCACTTATGTTTTCTAGGGTGGTGGGTAGTCTTTTTGGCCTTGCCTACATACGGCTCTATGGAGGCGGCAAAGGCCTTATCCAGTATCCAGACGCACACGGGTAACAGCTGACAGCCATCCCTGGAACAGCAGTATGGCTTGTCATGCTTGACACCTCAAGCAGACACACATTAGACCCTCTTGGACTGACAGCTGTAACTGTGCCAGCTGTTAAACATGAGCATTCTGTGTTTGTACTGTGGCATCATTCTTGGTGAGGGTTGGATGCTGCACACAGCCAGTGTCATCCCGCCCTGGGGTACATACTCAGAGGGACCATCCATGTCTCTTTTGATGTTGACCAGGGAGGTACATCTCAGGTAATTCACACCAGCATGGACATTGAGTGCATCATATTTCTGCTTGCTTTGGGGTGACCTGCGTACTTGTGTTATGTGGCATTTTGTGGCAGCCTACAAGCAGCTTACTCTACCCTTTCCCTTGTTCAGTCTGGTGAGTGGGACAGCAGTGTGTCTGCCTATACAGACACCTATTACGACTGTATCAGGCATGTTGTTTCTCCTTCTGGCCTGTGACTGTTTGGCACACCAGCTTTGCGTACTATTCGTTGCATGTGCTATGTTTGACGGTTGTGGTTGCTTGTGATCTACTTTGGAGGCTTCTGTTGGTGTGGTGTGTTTGTAATTAAGGCCTCCGGGAATATTTGTCTGTGTTTATGTGTTTGGTTTACAGTTGTGGTAGGTCTATGTGGGACTGGGTTTGTGGTGTATGTGGTTACCTTCTCCTCCTGACTAGTTTTGACAGTACTGAGTTGGAGCTCAACCTCTGGTTTGGATACATGGATGCATCTATCACATATATTTGTATTTATTGGGGGGTGTTGTGGTTGTCTGTGTACTTGGTACTGGCGTCACATTGCCTCTGGATTCACAGATTCTACTTGTTGTGGCTGGACTTAGTGGATTGTATGTGTGGACATATGTTGTTGCCATACTACTGGTCAGTGATTACTTCCCTTTTTATGTTTGCTCTATCATGTGGTAGCTTCCTCATTCTCTTGCATGGTTTGGTAATGGCTGGAGGCCAGCATGCCAGATGCCTGCGTGTATGGCATTGTGTGTTGTTGTTATTTGTGATTGCATACTCCAAGCATTCCTGGCTGTGTTCATGGAATGCCTGTATAACATGTTCTGTGGTGTGTCCCATATTCTGCACTTGCACAGGGCCTTTTGTGGATTCAACATCAGTTTTGAGGGCTGCAACCTATACTTTACACATGTTTTTCACTGTGGTATTCTGGCCAGGGACTGGGGTCAGGATGTGTATATCCAGTGTGATTACTCTATCGTCTGGTCTTACCAGTGAGGGGTACACTTCTCATCTTGCCATCCAGTACACATGTTGCTGATTATCACATCCAGTATGCTTACCCCTCTTGTGGGAGTGGTACATTGTTCCTGGGCATTTTGGTTTATGGAATCTGGTTAATTTTCTCCTACTGTGTTGGTGCTAGTACAATGCTACCAGTGTATGTCTGGGTATTTTCAGTCAAGCAATATAATGTGGTTTGGGGGGCTTGATATATTCATGTATTCCGACATAGGCCAGGTGCTGTTCCTGGTATTAGGACAGTAGTCTGCAGCAGGCTATATACTGCGAGGCAGTTTTAGCCATTGGTATTTGACCATGGCTATTCCATGCTGCTTCTTGTTGTGGTACCAACATGGGGGTGTGGTTATCCTTGCCATTTCTTGCTAGTCACCCTCCTTTTGTAGCCTGTTCCATGTTTTGCGGCTGTACAGCACAGTATGAGGTGTGACCTGGTAGTGTTAGGGTGCTGATGTGAGCCTTGCCCAGTTCTCTATTACAGGACTGGTATCTACATTCTCCATACTGTGTGCGTTTACACTGCACACATCTTGCTGTTTATACATCTGTCATTGGGTAGCATTACATCTAGGTTCCTATCCTTTGTAGAACCTATGAAGGTGGGTTTGTGTTTTGAGACTTAGCTATTCAGGGCATGCTGTGGGTACTGACAGCCTTTGCCGGTATCCATGGGGCATGGCATGATAGGTGCATGCCACCCCTAGCAGGTGGTGCATCATGTCAAGCTCCGCATGTGTTCCCAGCCTGAAACACATTGGCTCCCCTTTGACTGACTGCATTACTTCAGCCAGTTATTGCACTTGATCATCCCATCGTCATTTTGTGGCTTCATGCTTGGTGAGGGTGGATGTTAGTCAGGATGCTCAGGTGTGCATATAGTACATGGTGTTACATTACTTAACACATAGCATTCATGCCTCAGGTGGTGTTGCAGGGCTGCCTCTGTCGGATGCACATATTACACTTCCCTGTACGTTTGTGAGCAGGTCATGTCATTTTAGGCATCCATGTTATTATTTGAGTGAGTCAGAAGGGGTATCACTCCCAGGGTTCCTACTGAGCCAGTGTATGTGCTATGCATTGCCTCTTTGCCAAGGCCAGGGCATACTGGGCACGCCTCCTTCTGCCTACTGGGGCAGGCTCAGGTTGTTCCTCCTCTGAGTCACGCTCTGCCTGTGATGGCCTTGGCAATGGTGGGGGGCTGTTTGGCCCGGTCCTATGCTGGTCCTGCTGCAGCTGTTTTCGCAAGATCATATTATGTAGCATAGCACATACCATGACAATCTGGGTACATGTAGTTGGTGTGTACTGCAAGGCTCCACCAGATGTGTCCAGACACCGGAACCGTGACTTGAGCAGCCCAAACACACGCTGTATTACATTACGTGTTTGTGCATGTGCCTCATTATAGTGTTCCTGTTCAGGTGTGTGTGCGTTTCTGATGGGTGTCATCAGCCACGGCTCCAGTGCATAACCTGCATCCCCCACTAGGTGTCCATGTGGGATGTCCCCATTGGCAAATGTCTGGTACAGCTGCGTCAAATGCCAGATGTGGGAATCGTGGTAACTCCCAGGGCAGCCAGCACACACATTCATTATTATGCCCTGGGCATCATACACGACCTGGCAGTTGACGGAGGGGAAGCCCTTGCGGTTAATGTAGGCCCTACCCCACTCACCGGCTGGTGCTTTGATGCGTATGTGCGTGCAGTCTATTGCACCCAGTACCTCAGGGTATTCCGCTATTTGATGGAAGAGATGCATATTGCTGGCCAATACCTCACGGGCATTGGGGAAATATACATGATCACCGACATGTGCTGACATGGCATCCAGGAACTGGTGCAGTACCCTGGAGGCTGATGCCTGTGATATCCCCATCATATCACCAGTTGGTCTCTGGAAGGTACCTGTTGCTAGTATTCTTAAGCCAACACATACCTTGGTTTCCACTGGGATGGGTTCCCCTCTGTTGGTTCTGTGTGTGAGGCGTGACCTGCACAGCTCAACAATTTGCTGCAGGAGCTCTCTGTTCACTCTATAGCGCTCTACTATCTCCAGCTCATGTAACCCGTGGTAGGTGACCCTGGGCCTGTACACTCTTCTCCGTCTCCTCACTGTGGGTTGTCTGGCACCATCTGCATTGTCACCACCCTCAGCAAGTCGCCTATGTCTCATTATGACAGCTATGGCAGCCCCTAACATTACTGCTCTGAGTGAAGCTTTTTCAGTTTTCACTTCTATTAGCTTACTCCTGTCTTGCAGTGTCTCTTAAGGGAAACATCCTGCACTACTGTTTGCAGAGTTTTAAGTGCTGGGCTGAGCTACTATTCTGCCTGTGTAATTGCCTGCTTCTAATTGTTTTCACCTGCTAGCTTCAGCAGTTATCCCTGCTAGCTTCCTATTAATTCTGTTGCTTCCTTTTTCCTCTCTGTTTCCTCTGGGGGGAGCAATGTGCATACCATCAGAAACACGCTCACAGTGGCTTACAGCGCTGCGTGCTTACACGGTTCAGAATCTACTTATTCGGGTTAAAACGCACGTACACCCGCACAAACACTGTTAAACGTCTGCCAACAGCCTCAATCATACTCAGCCTGCCCTACACGCGCGCACACCCACGCAAAAGGTGTTAAACATCTCCCAACATGCTCCCACATGCTCAGTCTGCCTTACACGCACGCACACTGTCCTACTCATGCTTCATGACGTGCACACGTGCGCATGCATGCCCAGCAAGAAACTTTGGTGTAAGTAACAGTGTACACCTTCCATTTCTTGACTTTCTATGACTTATCTAGTGGCACACCTCTTTCCATGATCTGTGCCTGTCATCTGTCATGTTACACTGGCCTCCAATGAACTGCATTTCTTTCTACCATTCCCCGCTGTGATGTCACCTATCTCCTACTCTATTCCCCCCCTTTATGTATCTCTTACACTACTCAGACTGTGCTCATTTGCTATGTGACTGTGAGATTCAGTATCCGTACCCTCATTTACATGAGATTGCCTACTAATGCTTAGTTACATGTCTTAGACTCAGCTTCCCCCCTTAGCAACCACTACACGGTGGCCATGTTGTTTTTGGTCTGCTGGTCCCTGCATTGTCATTCCATGTATTGCATGAAACCCACATTTGTGGGTTTATAACCTTCTTTTTTATGGTTTTATACAGCGCAGCCCGTTTGCGCGGGGCTGCGCTGGGAAAAAAAAATTATAATTTTATTATTTTGGCATCGGGTTATATTGCCAATGGCCACATATTTGGTCATTGGCATGCTGCCTGAGTCATATGCAACCTTTTTTTGGAGCTGACATGTCTCCGTTGTGGAATGTGCAGAAATGTACTCAGTTGTCAACTGAGTACATTTCTGCAGCTAAAACGTTTCCTACACGGACTGGTTTCTGCTTCGTGGATCGCTAATAAACCTCATTTGCATACCTTTCAGATGCAAGTGAGGTATTTAGCATGTCCACGCCCAGTCCGTGTAAGAGACGTTTTAGCTGGTCTCTTACACGGAGCTTAGGGCTGTTCCTGGATCGCGAGGCTTGCATGGAGTGTTGCATGTCTCTTACACTCCGTGCAAGCCTTCGTGAATCCTGCCCAATGCAATAACTCTCGTCCACATCAGTCTTCATAGCTATACATTTGTATTTTTATAACAGAGTACATTAGTAATGGATTACATCTATCTTCAGTCTGTGCTTCAGAGGTGCTAATTACAGCATAAGAAGCTGAATTGCATGCTACTCAACCAATTTTGTGGAGCTTGTGAACAAGATATAAAGCATCCATGTGGATCCCATGCTGTTTTTTATGTGGATTGGGAAAATAGTGAAGTACAGGCACAAAGTAATCACAGACAGATTGTTAGTAGTTGCTGCTTTTTTAATACATTTGTCTATGCTGCATGCTGAAGCTAATGTTGCTGCTGCTGCCAATAGCCATAGGCAGAGAAGGTGAAGACTTTGCAGGCCAAGAACACAGTACAGGAATTGTGTGACATCTGGTAGCCTTGACTCAGAGCTAGAGCCAATCTCAGGGAATCCATCCCACTGGAAAATAATGCATGTGTTGAACTTAGAATCTTAGCCACAGGTACCTTTCACAGACTACCAGGGGACATGGTTGGTGTGTCATAGACATCAGCATCCAGGATCTTGCATGCTATGCTACAACATGGCAGAGAGCACATATGTTTTACCATTAGTTCTGAGGAGAGGGTCACAAGAATGTCATATATCACACAACCCTGAAGTAAAGTGTGCAATACATTGCAGTCATGTAAACATGAAAACAACATCTGGGGAACAGGGTAGGGTTTACATTAATGGTAAGGTATACCACTCAAGCAACTACCAAGTAATGTGTAATGGCATGGGAAAAATCAGGAATGTGTGTGCTAGCAACCCTGGCTGTTAGCACGACTCCCATATGTGCCACATCTCCCAACTGCACCAGATGTGTGCTATGGGGATATCTCATAGGCTCATTTGGGGGGTGGATGCATGCAATGCACTGGAGTTATGGCTGATGAAACCCATCAGAAATGCACATAGACACACACACACACACACACACACACACACACACACACACACACACACACACACATGCACACACACACAAGAACACCTTAATGAGACACACGGTCTAACCTCTAATGCCATAGAGCATGTTTTTGAGCTACTGTGCTATGCTACTCAAGTTCATCTTGTGGAAACAATTGTAGCAAGATCAGCAAGGGGAAGGGGAACACATCCTTCTGATAATGCCAAGGTCTTCACAGCCACAGGTCGATGATGAGTCAGAGGAGGAACCAACAGCTGTTGTGGATATAGGCAGACATAGGCATGCTCAGTATGTCCTTGCATTGGCTAGGAGGCAAGCCATAGCACACTGACTCCCCACCTAGGAGCCTGGAACAATCCTCCTACTTCATCATACTTTTGTACTGGGAAAGCATTACAGAGAAAAGTTCCACAGTAAGTTTCTGACTTCTCAACCCTCCCTAAATCAGACAACAGGCAGGATGCCAAACAAGCTGAGTAACCAGACCAAAACAGTGTTGTTAATGCCATAGCAGGAACACCCCCCCCCCCAAAAAAAAGAACAGTTAATGCTTGTTTGTGACATCCAACAAGACTTTCCTTAGTTGGCAACTGCATATCATATTATTCCCAGTTAATATCCTTTTACATTATAAGTGTAATGATATAGACTGGTTTACACACTGTATGTCCCAGAGTACTGGTCAGATAACTGCTGAATGACCAAGAAACACATAAAGGTAAGACAGTGCTGTATATTTGCAAGCAAGAATCATAACAGGGTGTGTAATCACTAAGTGCAATATTTTCAAAGATGAACATTTCACTAAATGTACAACTGACGTACTGTTTTAATATAACTGCACATCCTGTTTAATTTGTTTGTGTGTTGAATTAGTGCATTGTATATTAATTTGGATTCCAAACCTATGTAGGCATATTTCATGTATAGTAACATTGTACTGTGTATGTCCTACACTGATTTCTGTTTCTGCCTGTTATTACTTGTTTTTTTTTTTCTTAACTTTGGACCACTGTTTGCTTGGTGCTGTGCTTAGCACAAACAGTTTTGCCTATGTTCAGCTGGTTTGTGTGCATATCAGCAGTGCACAAACTGGATGATTGGACCACCCAGGTAGCAGACAGAACTCAGACATCTAAAAATAAACATTGGATGCATTCTATTAAAGTAATGTTGCCTGGTGCAAACCTGCTAATTGTTGTTGTGCTGTGTTTAACATTGTGAAACTCAAAATGAATATTAATCTATGAGATGGTTGTGTATCTTCTCCTGAGGCTGCAGGTAAGTGCCAGGTTGAAGTCAACATGGTCTTATGTTTGACTACAAGGATTGCAACCTTTATTTTGCTATTGTGACCTTGCATTAGATAGCAATGAAATTATACATAGACAAGTATTTTTTTCATTCTTCTTGTGGTAACAGCTACAAGTGTTGGACTACCATACATAAAACTCAGGTTTCCACTACAACCGATTCCATTCTATTTTTGATGTTGTCCCACTTCACGTTATAGTCACTCTCAATTATAGCAGTTGACTTATTATTTCTTATATCATAATTATTTTCCTGATGTCTGACACACAAACACTGTGTTAGTTATGTGCTTATATACTAATGTCTGTATTGTTTGCCATCTCTGTAGTGGTTACCATTGTGCAAACACATTGCATTTTCAAATGTTGCAAAATCCAAAAGTGCTCAATCTCAGTATCTGTGATAACTGGAATTGCAGGAAGCATCATTATAGATTGGTCTTTATCTGTTTTAGCCATGGCTGGTGTTCGTGGAGAGGTTTTGAGATTTCGGTCTCAAAGGTGGGGTGTGCAGGAGTCCAAAGTGTTTGTTGGACTCCTAGTGAATGACTATTATCCCTGGCTGTTGTAAAAGTGCTATCATGGATGTGATTACAAATCAGATGCATGAAATAGTTTTGCCTGAGATTTGTCCTGTGCTACCAGTATCCCCTGCACTGGCAAACAGTGTAGAAATCACTATAGAGACCTCAGGATGAGGAAGAGGGATACCCTTGAATGTTGGATCAAGGAATGTCGGACTGGCAGCTCTATCACTTATATGCACTACTTGTAAGAAGTACCAGCTGCTTTTGTTCAGGATTGGTATTCTTAATGGCATTCTATTGTGTTCTGCTTTTTCCACAGATCGTGCAGATAGATTGCTGAATCGGCAAACTTATGAAGCAACACAGGCATGGATGGGAGATGCAAGTGGTACGTATGCATCCAAACAGTACTGTTATTGTAGCATTAAAAGTAAATACAACTTACTGTGATAAATACTTGTATTGCATTGAGTATGCATTTGTCAGTTGTAAAGGAAAAGTATGCATGCATTAGTCTGTAGGATAAAACAACAGTTGAGTATTACAGAGTATTCAGAGCTTGTCATTTCACAAACCACACTTCCCAACTATAAAATACTGTTTAAGATTACATCAGTATTGCAATGTAATAGAAGGCCTATAAACCAGGGACAACAACATCCTGCTGAAGACTGTCATTAGTATAATTGGAACATGCATATATACAATATTTGTACATGTCCATGATTGTTTGATGTAGTTGGTAATATACTGTGCATCTGTTGTGAGCTTGGTTGTCTTATCAGAGTAAAAGTTATTTGTTAAGGGTTGGTAATCTTAAAAGTAAAGGCAGAAGAATCGTACCTCTCAACTGTTCAGATTTTTGTAGAATGTCCAGATTTGTATTTCATATTTTTGGTATGCTCCTCATAAAATGTGTGGTTTTCTGACAAATCACTGGGATTATCTGAGGCCTGAAGTCACTAAATAATAGCACACATTTGAGTTACAGACTTCAAATCATTCATAAAAATGTATGTTCCAATAAACCCTGTTATTCTAGCAACTTTCTAAGTTAATAGTAATAACTTTTAAAATATGTCCCTATCTTTGGGCCTTATCCCCCCGTTTTGTCAGGGTTTGTTCAGATTTCTTGCACTAAGAGGTGGAGAGGAATGAGCAGAATCGAGTCATAGAATTGTATACATGCACATTGTATGTCACAAATGAAGTTAGTAATGTTCTCCTTTTTTTCCTCACACCCCACCCCTTTTCTTCTTTTTTTTTATTTTTGTTTGCTTTTACTTAATTTTTGTGTTATTATGTATAATTTTGTGGGGGGGGAGGGGGGTTGTTACCTATTTTTTGTTATTATTTTTGTGTTTGTATTTTTTTATAATTATTTATAATATTTGTTTTTCTTTGTTAATATTTTTTTATTATTTGCATTTTACTGGTTATGTTTAATTTTATTACTACAGTACAGCAGGGAAAGTCAGTTCCCTGTGATCAGCCTACACTCACTCCACTGGCTACAGCACCAAGGCCTAGAACTTATGCACTGCAACCTGGCTGCAGCCCCCTCCCCCCTGCTGCCCCTGCTCTACCTGGACCTTCAGATAGTTCTACCCCAGATGATAGGCCTGTGATTCCCTCTGGGGGCAGAGTGGGTGATTTTGTCACCCAAGCTGAACTGCCAGGTATAGTGCATAGGATTATGCATCGCACAAATGGTGCATGCCTATGCCAAGTGGAGATACTACTCTCCATCATTGTCCTGAGTAACACAAGGACATGCAGACATCAGAGACTGCAGCCATCAGTGCAGTGAGGTGACAGTGATGACAGTCGAGTGGGTGAGGACTTGATTCTCACTGTCACCAAATGGATAACTATGGTTCTTTCCTACACCCTTCCTGCACATTCCTGCTTTGCTTTCACTTTGTTTTTCCTCCTGCTTGCTCCCATTTCACCACTTTCCTGTCTCCCCCATTTCTATTCTTTAAAGAATGTATGTGTGATGGTGCATGATGCATGCTCAATCTTATATAACGGTATGATATAACAACTAATCTGTCTTTAACTGTTAAGGCTACAATAACAGTACTTTATATAATTATGCTTACATACCATATGCTTTTCTCATCCTTGTCAGTCAGGATGCATGGGACCTCACATTCGAGGTCCTCTCTTCTGCAGTTGTGGCCAGTCTTGACTATATTCAGCATTAATATTTACAATTTCTGAATGCAAGTTATACATACAGATATGTGGGATGTTCCCTGCCTGACATTCCCTGATCCAATGATCAGTGGTATCCTTTCCTCCTTCGGAGGTCATCATAGTGAGACAACATTGTTCTCCAGTGCATGGGATACCTGTCTCACTGGACAAAGCCCTAGCCACACTATTCCAGACTTCAGACTTGTACTGAGAGCCTGTATAGTTGCCCTTTAAGAGGCGAGGGCCGGGCTCCTTAACTAGGGGCCCAGCGAAGACCTTGGACTCCTGAACACCCCAGCGCTGCGCTCAGAAGTGCACACCCTCTCTAGCAACATCAGACATGCCTACAAAAGATCGAGCTCAATGTTTCATGTGCATTTCCTGCCAATATCACTTTAAATCTCATGTTTTCCCACCAATTGCATGTATTGTGCTTACTGACAGTGTGCACTGTCTACATTTTGATACATTTGAAAAAACTGCACTCTGCTTACCATCACACAAACAAATGCACTTGGCTTACCATGTTTGTACAGAGTGTAGCTTTTACAAATGTATCCTAAACTAGACAGTGCACATTCTTAGGATTATTTCATATACAGCCATGTGTGCAACTCTGTTATTCACTGGGAGAGCAGAACTATACTTTCATGAACATTGTCGTATCAGCAAAACTATGTCAGGTATTATAAGTGAGAGTAACTATAATGTGATGTGGAACAAAATAAAGTAATTAAAGTAAAGTAAAATGTGCATGGAATGCACAGTATTCAAACCCAGGATCATGTGTACAGTAGTCCGAAATTTAACTCAGGACCATGTGTACAGTAGTCCGAAATTTATAGCTCTTGACACAAGAAGGTTCAGACAACACTTGTATATGTAGCACTTTATTTGTATAATTTGCAATGTCACAACAGTATAAGAAAACTTTGCATACCCTGTACTAGAACCCAGGACTATCTGCAATTCACTCCTAGACTTAGCACCTGTCACCACAGGATTAGTTATATGATGTCCCGTATATTAGTATTTATCATTAACTTCACAGTATTAGTGCATTAGAGCCTTGCTTGCCAGGTTTGTGAGATGCCCACCATCATTAATTGAATGCATCTGGTTTCTATTTTTGGATGTCTGTGTCATGTCTGACACATGGTTGGTCTGACACATGGGTGGTCAAGTCACACAAATGAGATAAGCATAGCTGAAGCCATTTGCAGCAACTGGTGCATCAAGCAAACTTCTGAAGAAAAAAAAAGAATATAAAATTAAAAAAGAGCGAAGATTAAACAATTGCACAAAGCTATACATAATGGGGTGACAAAGGCCAAAAAATAAGGACAATTTTGAAATATTCCTCTTACAAACTTTGAAAGTTGCTAGAATAACAGGTTTTGCAAGAGCATGAATTTTCTGAAGTGTATGAAGTATGAATCTCAAATGTCTGTCATTATTTTCTGATTTCAGTTATCAAAGATTTGGCAATGATTTGCCAGTCAACCACAGTTTTATGAGTAACAGACCAAAATATGCAGTGTATATCTGGACATTCTGTGAAAATCTGTACAGTTTAGAGGTATGTCTACCATCTAGGTATCTAGGTGCTTAGGATTTCCCTCTCTCTTCCCCCCTTGGCTGACCTGATGTGACTCAGTTTGAACTCTACAGTTCCCTACAAAACGGAGTCTACAGGACTGCAATTGGTCACCATAACAAAATCAGTTTCTCTCAGCATTTAAGCAGATTGAACTCTACAGTTCCCTACAAAATGGAGTCTACAGGACTGCAATTGGTCACCATAACAAAATCAGCTTCTCTCAGCATTTAAGCAGATTGAACTCTACAGTTCCCTACAAAACAAAGTCTACAGGACTGCAATTGGTCACCATAACAAAATCAGTTTCTCTCAGCATTTAAGCAGAGTAGGTTGTACACAAAAAAACATTTGTTAAGCTTTCACTTACAGTGCTGTGTAAGTAAGCAGGTCACCATTTTGGTCAGCCATAGGGCTCTTTTTTCTACTTGAGTGTTTGTCTCCTTCCCCTATAACTTAAGTAAACTGACTCTTACATTAAGAACTATAATACTTACCTTATAGCTTTAGGACACCTTAGGAAACCTTGTAAACTTCAATAGCCTGGCATTTGAACAAGTAACCCTTGTAAAAAATCCCAGAATTGTGTACTGTTGGTCTGTCTTTCCTGCTAAAAATAAGTGAAATTACAGTGCTGAGTGCAAGTAACATTAAAATTAAAGTACGGAGTGCAAATAACATTATAGTGCTGAGTGCAGATTTTAAGCCCTTACATTCAAATTACCTCTGGTGTGGTGTCTTGAGTCAATCAGGCTATTCCCTGTAACCACTCTTACTGACTACTCTTTTCCCCCACCCCCCTCTTTCCTCAAACAGGTTAAACTGCTACAATTCAGTACAGGCATCATTTTCAAATCTTGGTGCTTAGGATTTCCCTCTCTATTCAACCCTTGGCTGACCTGGTGTGACTCAGTGTAAGTTTCTTCATTGTATGGATCTTTTACTGTTTTTTGTGTAACTGAATGACCTGCTGCTAAATTCTGATTCTGCACAGACTGCTCTATTTCTTTGCAGAGGCTCTATAAGTAGCTAGTGACTTTACTGAATTTCTGTGGTAATATTTGTGTTTAAACTGAAACTGTACCTAGAGAAAGTGTATAATCAGAGCTCCTACTTGCTGCATGTGTTTTTAATGTTTAAATTGCACACACACATTGAAGAAGTGCTTTTATGACTTGAATAACTTGGGCTAGCTATACCTGAAGTGTTTTACTGGCAATTTTCCAGTTGTACAATTGTGAACAATTGATTTAGTTTTTCTGGTATATCTTTAAAATCTGGCAAGTGTTTATTTACTGCACTGTTCTCTTGCTTAGGTTTCTTAGCTATAAATCATAGTTCATTCTGAAGTATGCTACTTAATCCCCCCCCACCCTCAAACCTTTCTGAATGTATTATTATAAAATAAATGCCTGTTGTTGCCTTCATGCTTACCTTAGAATCTCTGCTTTTCTCTTTTCCTAGTTGAACTCTACAGTTCCCTACAAAACAGAGTCTACAGGGCTGCAATTGGTCACCATAACAAAATCAGTTTCACTCAGCATTTAAGCAGAGTAGGTTGCATACAAAAAACATTTGTTAAGCTTTCACTTACAGTGCTGTGTAAGTAAGCAGGTCACCATTTTCGTCAGCCATAAGGCTCTTTTTTCTACTTGAGTGTTTGCCTCCTTCCCCTGTAACTTAAGTAAACTGACTCTTACATTAAGAACTATAATACTTACCTTATAGCTTTAGGACACCTTAGGAATCCTTGTAAACTGCAATAGCCCTGCTACGTTCGCCCTCGCTACGCTTGGGCTCTCTTCGCTCCCCTCCCTGCCCCCAATTCCCTCCCACCCCAGTACCTCTAAATGTATAGTACTATAGCCACTCTCCCACTTTCTAGATCCTATCTACTTTCATCTGGGATAATTCCTCCCACCCCATTCTTCTACCTACATTTTAATAGCACCTATTAGCTTTCATCTGGCTTTCTCCTATCCCCCTTCCAGTACCTTTACCTCACCACTCTATCTTCTGGTGTTGCATCATCAGGTAAAACAGTTCCTTAACTCACTAGCTGAATCACAGATAATGATATACTCCTCTTTACTACCCCTCTCTTTCATACCATACCTCCTTACCTTGTATGAAAACCAGTTTCTCACTGGATTTCAGGTTCTGAAAGGCCATACTATCACCCCAGCTGTAAATCCTCCCTCCTTCAACCATACTTACAGTACCAGGTCCTATCCAACATCTTGTTCAGTCTATCAACATATCAACCCCAGGCACATTAGCTCTAGATCCAAACACTACCACAAACTAATAAACAAATTCCTGAAGTTCATCACCAAGTATAGACTTAACCTAATACTTGATGGTGATATTCACCCCATCTCTTGCCCACCCACTTCAGATACACATCACCCCACTACTTGCAATCTAAGCTACAAACCTACAATTAAAAGGCCAACTAACTCTCTCCTAGCCTGTCATCTCAATATTAGAAGCATTAATAACAAGGTACATGAATTGCATGCACTTCTGGATGTCCACTCCCCTGAGATTCTCTGTTTATCTGAAACCTGGTTAAAACCTAACACTACAGACCATGAAGTGTTACCACCTGGGTACAACATACACAGGCTGGATCATGCTTCGAGGAAGTGGGTGGGGTAGCTGTACTCTATAAATCTGAGTTGAATGTCACCATAGATGTAATACAACCACCTCAGATTAATAACTCAGAGATTCTTGCCACCAAATTGCAACATAATAAAAATAAATGCATTAATATCATCTGTATGTACATTCCCCCAGGTAACAATATATCTACACTTGAAGATATCCTGCACTGGCTATCATGTCACTACCCCCAAGAAACCCTACTACTTGGAGACTTTAACATAGACTGGGGCACCTGTTCATCAGATTCCCCAACCACCCATATTAACCTGCATGCATTTACACAAATCATATTCACCCCTACCAGGATAGGTAAACCCAACCAAAAAGAAAGCCTACTTGACTGGGTACTCATAAATAGTCACCCCCAACTGTACACCTCTGGTACCCTCCCTGATGACCTAAGTGATCACCTTCTCGCATATATAATTAAGCACAAAGCCATTAATTCCCAACAACCCTTACTCAGAAAGGTTAGAAACAATAAAAAAATTTGACACTGCCAAATTCCAACAAGAACTAAACTCATGTAATTGGTCTGTTCTAAAACACCTCCCCTTAGAGGAAGCAGTAGCATACTTTAACAACAAATTCCTTGAGATCCTTGATTTGCATGCACCTGTTCATTCAAAGAGAACAAAGGCAAAAACTGTGCCATGGCTTTCTAAAGAGTCTAAACTCAAAATTACCCTTAGAAACAAAGCATGGACTTTATGGCATTTTTCTAAAGACCCCCAAGATCACATTAAAAACAGGCAATCCAGGAGCGAAACTAAAAAATCAATTTTACAAGACAAAAAACAATGCTACTGTAATTTACAGACAGTAAATCAAAATAACCCTCAGAAGTTTTGGGCAGGTTTAAATAATCTACTACATCCTGGACAAACTTCAACCCCAATCCCTGCTGCCACTATTGATAAAACCCCTGAAGATGTTTCTGACAGTTTTAACCAATTCTTTACTGAGACAATTCAAGCCCTAGGTAGCCAACTACCTCCTAGCTCCCCTGGTCCTGAAAGTAGCACCCCTAGAAACCTACTTGCATTCAGCTTCCAACCAGTTACCACTTCACTTATCCGTACCTTGATCAAAAACTTAAAACCCACTACACTTTCTGCTGATCAACTCCCTGCCGAGTACCTACAAAAATCAGCTGATGCTATTGCTTACCCTATCTCAATACTAATCAATCAAACCATAGTAGAAGCTAAAATTCCCACCATCTGGAAAATATCCTATGTAATCCCACTTCACAAAGGAGGCAGCTCTACTGAATTCTCCAATTATAGGCCAATAGCTATACTCTCTCCACTTGTAAAGATTATGGAAAAATGTATTCATAGACAACTCGTGCACCACCTAATCCAGAATCATCTTATGGCAGACACTTAGCATGGCTTCCGTCCTCATCACAGCACTACTTCAGCCCTCCTAGCCTTTACCAACACCATAAACCATAATCACAACAATAATTATATATCCTCAGCCCTTTTCTTGGATCTTTCCAAGGCATTCAATATGGTCGATCACCAACTTTTAATCCACACACTGCAAACATTCTGTCTAGATACTAGAGCCCTTCAATGGTTTCAATCCTACCTGAATGGTCGACAGCAGGCTGTCCTGTGGCAGAACAAACTCTCCAGCCTTCTACCTAACACCCTTAGAGTACCACAAGGCTCTATACTAGAGCCCTTGCTGTTCTCCGTCTTCATTAACGATCTTTATACTGTCATCCCAAAAGTCAGCTGTATCCAATATGCTGATGACTCTACTCTGATTTGCTCGGCCACATCTCCAATAGAGTTATGGTCAGCTACACAGACCACCTTTAATACAATAGAAAACTGGCTTTCTGAATGTCATCTGATCCTAAATCCCCAAAAAAACTAAAATGCTGTTATTTTCACCAACACATAGGTCTACCACTTTCACCGTTACCATAAATTCAAATGATGGCACAATAATCTCCCCTGACCTCTCTACAAAACTATTAGGTGTCATCATAGATAATAATCTAAAATTCGATCAACATGTTAACCAAACTATCAAAACCATCAATACAAAACTAGGGTCACTTTACAGAATAAAGTTTTCCTAACCCCTAACAAAGTCTTCCTAACCCCTCCAGCTAAAATTGCCATAGCTCGCTCTCACCTTCTTTCAGCCCTTCTGTATGCATCCCCTCTACTCTCAAATTTAAACAAGACTGTCCTTAACAAACTCTCAATTTGCTAAAACCACATTGCCAGGTTTGCAACTGGGCTGCCTTTTAGGACACATCATTGCATCAATCTAAATCAGCTTGGGTGGCTTGAACTACCCAGCCTAATCCAGTATAACCAACTGATTATGGCCTATAAAATCCTCTATAATCCGGACAATACTCCTGCACTTAAAAATATTATCACCCCCTATAACAATCCTAGACCGCTTCGATCCTCTAACAAACTACTAATTCAGACTAGCAAAATTAATAACACAGCCGGTGACTCTCTCTTTGCAAACTCTGTAAGTAGATCCTGAAACTCTCTTCCAGCTGATATTACCTTACTTTCCACCTCAGGTCAATTTAAAACTAGACTCAAACAATATTTGTCACTTAACTGGCTATGTCAATATATCAAGCCTGGCTAACTCTCCCTAGAATGTGTAAAAATCTGTTAACCAGCTTACTGTGTAATTTAATTTAATCCTGTCTTATGCTCAGGATTAACTCTAACCTGTGGAACTTGTTTAACTTGCTTACTTATGTAATCTCTGTAAATTGTCTGTTTGTAATATGTAATGCTGGTATTATGTAATGCTGTATCTGCTTACCCTTGGAGCTTTTCTCCCCGGCCTCCGCTGAAAATGGACATGCATCCAGTCGGACTATGCCGGTCAACAAATGTAAAATAAAAATAAAATAAATAAATAAATACATAAATAAATGTGGAAGTGCTATCTGCATTCATGAAGAGGTTTCACATTCAGATATACTGGTGTGCACCACAAAACCTTGTTTAAGTGTGCAGAGCTTCATTAATATTGGTTGCATGCTACCACCACAGACACTACTTCCTGCACATGGTAACACACTATGTAGGCTCTACAAGAACCCTACACAGAGTTTACTGAATCCTGCAGTATACCTTTTAAATCATGGAAGGACTGTTTTATAGGCTTTACCTTTATAAAGCCAAATCACAGTGATGTAATTGTTCATATGAGCAAATCGTAACCACGAAAATGAAAACAGCACCAGTTTTAAATGTTCAAACATCAGCAAATTGAAAAGCAGATTTGCTGATTTTCAAACATTAATGTCAAAAAAAAAATCTAATGAAGTGTAAAGCAGGGGGGCAAGCTCCCCTGCACACCCCCCTACTTTAATATTCTAACTCTGAGATTGCACTACAGTGGGGAAATGGACCATATTTCAATCCCCACTATAGTGCAATCTGCCCCAAAATATTGAATGTGCAATGAGCAAATGTCACTGTGCATTCGCTCATTGCACATTCGAACCTTTTTCCATTTGGCGTTTGCAAAGTTTGCAAACTGCCTTTTGAACAATTGCTGTTCGCCCGTGTACAATATGCACACATGAAGGCAGACCATTTTATAGCATTGTCAGGTCAAAATGCAAAGTAATTTACCAACCATTTTCTTTTTGCAGCCATTTCATCTTTTTTGCATGAGGAAAAAAATCTACAGCAAAAACAAGAAAAAAGTGTCTACTGGGGATTAGGGGTAGTTATTTCAGGCAGAAAGTTTATTATTTCTTAAGTCTTAATGAACAGCAAAATTGCCACCCTAAATTTTTCAAGGGAAAAAAATAAGTTTCATCTTTTTAAAAATATCACTTAATGCTTCACTTAAAACTTAAAAAAAAAAAATAATCATTTAAGTCACAGTATTTATATTTTACAGTTTTAGAGGAAATAATATCAACACCTATTTATAAAACCGTATATCAATAAACCAGATAAATCTTTTTGCATATAGCAATTTGATTTTCACATAGGATTTGGATTGTAGTTGGCTTTTATTTTTTTATGTACATCTATTTAGATTATACCAGCTAAGAGATGAGCTAATCTAAAGTAAATGCAATTAGATATTTTTGGAATAAAACATGTAAAATCTGCACAAAACCTCTATTTTTCTCAGTTAAACAACTTGCATGTATAGTTTGTAAGCTGTAATAGAACCATGCTCCCTCTTTCCTTTATACGATGTATTGCATCTTTGGAATTGATTTCAAGCAGACACACATAGTAGGCTTCTTTTTTCTGTAAGAGTCCCAATTGCTTTCCAAGGGTATTGCCTTAAATGACTTGAAACTTCCTATAGAGCTGAGTGAGTCTGAAAAACATGATGTTTAGATATGAAAGCTAATCCCGCGGGAAATAAAAATGTTGCACTCTTGAAATGAGGTATTGTCTAAAGAGGGCTAAATTAACTACAAATCTTTCCTTATTGCATCTTTGCAAGACACATTTCTGGACATTATGAAAGTACTGTGACACTTCTAGGTTTTACATGTAGAATTTATTCAGTCATTGCCTTACTTCTGGAGTCCAGATGATTCTTTGCGCTAAGAACTAATCTTGAGAAATCACTGCTTTTGAGTCTCTGGAAATGCTTTATGCTCTTAATGTCAAAGGTAGATAGACTTATTTCAGCAAGTCTTACATAACTGGCTATAACAAGCTAGGCAGATCATAAATATGCTTTTTCTAACTGCCATTTTTCTATTCAAACATTTTATTTTTCCTCCCCCATGTGAGTATGTAGTCGTATGTATTTTTAACTTCAAAATCAATTGCTTTATTCAATTTCAA
Organism: Protopterus annectens; assembly: GCF_019279795.1. NCBI lineage: Eukaryota > Metazoa > Chordata > Ceratodontiformes > Protopteridae > Protopterus > Protopterus annectens. The sequence goes on along the minus strand of NC_056728.1, from coordinate 1,057,934,838 downwards.
GACCTTGTGACTGATTTTTTTTTATTAGCATAGTAATATGCTCACAGAACTAATGAATCTGCCTTCCCAAAAGGGACTGTTTTATCCACAGTGACCAATAATTAAATTAATGTTGGCTTATGTTATGATTGGAATTAATTATGTTCTTGTTCCAAGAGACTGGTCCAACTGATGGCAGAGTGTTGCCATAAATACAGGTAAGGGGAGCAGGAACAAGGGAATATCATTACTCCTTCTTGGGAAATTATGTGGCTATTTATTGATTTATTTTGCCATTTCAGCTACTTTATGAACATATGGGAGGGTACTTCTATACTGAATTTGTGATGAGTGGGAGAGTGACTGTGATTCCCTAAAGGAGTTTGCACTGGAGTATATCTTATGTTTCTTGACTGGGCGTATGGAGCTCATGATGTTGATACAGGGAACTATAGCACAAATGCACCAGTAATAAAATGTCTTTTTACAGCTGGGCATCTAGAGCCCAGTCAATACCCAGCCAGACAAAATATTCCATTTTATATATAAGCTGCTGGTAGCACTGGAAGGTCTTGTCCCTATCATGAGAAACGTAAGATGTTAATTATGTAGTAAAGTTAGTCAGAAGAGAGAAATAGAAACACTAACACTAGCACGGCCACTAACGTGCAGTACAATGAAGCCCTACCCCGACAAACATACACTGGTACTCACTATCTGTTGAGGTCACTGGTGGTATCAGACTGAATCTGGTGGTACACCACAGCAGCTGGTTCTTCTCCAGGTTGTACTATGCAGGTTTGGAGAGATGGTCACTGAAGGACCTGGGTGTATCCAATAGACGGGGCATCCTATGGACCTAAGAGCTAATGAAACACGCATTGTAAAGGATGCCTTAACTAGTAAAGCAAGTCATGCTAGAGAACCTGCAGAAAATATTGGATTTCAGGCTAATCCAAAAATCCAACAGCCCTTGTCACTTGTGCTGACAATAGATGAAAGTACTGGGATCTGTTTTGAATATAGGAAATCAAATAGTCACATAGAATCAGAAGAGATATATGTTTGGAGCACCTTGATGTGGCTAAGTATCTGACTTCTACTGACATGACCACGGATTACTGGCAGGCAACTTTGCTGTGTTCAGTAAAGGAGAGGTCAGTTTTCTCACCCTGTTTGGGTTGGCTGAATTCACAAAAATGCACTTTGGTAAGAAAAGTGTCCTACCAACTTTCCATGGGCTCAGACCATTACGTGGCAGGAGCTGTGACTGTGCTCTTGCTTATTCAGAAGACATAGATATTTATGGAGAGTCTTGGTATCCTGGCAGGACCACAATCAACAAGTTTAATGAGATGCTCAGCAAAGTGAAAAGGGTAGAATATGCTATTAAATCAAACAACTGCAGACGTAAATGGCATAAGTGTCGTATCTTGGTCATCTGGCATGAGGTGTTAAGCTTCAAGCAATTCTTGCCAAGATAGAATCTACTCAGGGATGGACTACCTCTGTTTCCAAAATGCAAGCAAGGAAAGGCATTCACAGGAAAATAGAGTATTAAAAATGTTCCCTGTCAACCTCCACATTTCTTTAAATCAAACAACTGCAGACGTGAATGGCATAAGTGTCGTATCTTGGTCATCTGGCATGAGGTGTTAAGCTTCAACCAATTCTTGCCAAGATAGAATCTACTCAGGGATGGACTACCTCTGTTTCCAAAATGCAAGCAAGGAAAGGCATTCACAGGAAAATAGAGTATTAAAAATGTTCCCTCAGTACAACCTCAAACCCGCTTTTCCTACAGACCTTACCTAAAAGATCAGGCCAGATAGGGTTAACTGGATGCCAACCTTGAGAAGACATTGCAGAAGATTGAGAATGTCTTGGGTAGGTCCCCTTATGATAGCCTGCCTTAGCTATAGCCCAACATTATCAAGAAGGCAAATAATTCAAACCATGACGTAGGAGCTGTACTTAGTCAAGATTCTGCAAACGGAGAAGAACATCATGAAGATCATTTTAATCATTGATTCCAGCCATGGTAGTTTAATATGGGGATAACGTTTCCTAACATTACATCATGAGTTACATCAGGGAATGCAGCCATATATTGTAATATTTTCCAAGCGCTGTTTGAATTTCTAATTGTGTAAATGAATGTTCTTTTCTTTTACCATGAATGGAAATGAACTTTACTTTTTGGTTATTACTAATCTTATGCTTGCTTACCAGGTAACTCTTAAAAATATATAAATTATGTCATGAGTATCTATAGAGCTTTAAACTACCTTCCTTCTAAAAATACAGTGTATTTTACAAACTCATTTGTAATGCAGTGTCACAAGGCTGACTAAATTATTCCAAATTTGTGAGCAACTTCAATTAAAGCGCACATTTCAGTTTCCACATGTCTTCAGTAGTACAGCAACAAAACTTACCAATGTGGCTACAGCCCCAGCATTTAAAGCAAATTAACTCATTACTTGTCTGAGTTTTTATTTCATATTATATAGCAAGTTTCTTACTGCAGTTTTACAAGCAGATAACTTGTTTTTAAGCATCATGCCATTCACTATTAACCATTAAATTTACTAGTTTATCAGTGTTCTGGAGATTACTTTGTAACATGCATTTTGCTATCTGCATCTAATGGAGTGTAGCTTTATTGGTCTAAATGTACCCATAAAAAAGTAGCAAGTAAAAAGTCATGGGCATTAAGAAGCCACGTAGCTGTAATACTGATATGTAATTAAAGGGTCATTTGCATATATCTCATGGGCCTCAACTGTTGGAGGATGTAAGGTTTTGCACATAGAATACTCTAGCTTGGCTGAGTCTTTCTTGTAATTTTTACTGAGCGCTTTGTCGGTGTAATCATATAACCTTTTGCTTGCATGAACAACTTACTTATAAAGATATATGAATGCCTACCTTAAGTGTATGTAGTGCAAATAACAATATTAGTTTCATTTTTCATTGCAAATAATGTACAAATGTATTATCTATTACTGTACTACGTACAACTCTGTGTATTCTTTAGTTTCTGTATAATTTTCTGTTTTTGTCTTGCACCATGCAAACGTCATGGTTCAAAAGGGTCTGTCAACCTCCACTCACTCAGTTATCAAACTGAAATAAATTAATCAAGCAATCATGCCATTTGTGCATTTACACATTTATGCACGTTGAAAGTTGTGTCATAAAATGTTATTACCTATACATCTGGGTTTATTCCAACCCTGACCTAATGTGTTTATTTGATTTATCATAGTCCATGCAGTCAGTTAACTGTTCCTTGTCCATTTATGTTTTCCATGTCTCTTCTGTTAGCTGTTTTGCAAGTATGCTGAGCCCCAGTTCTCTATGGTGTCATATCACTTAAATGCCACTGGAAGGATTGCAGGTCATCTTCTCTATTTAGCTTCTTCACAGTTGACACCATCCAATGATTGGCAGCCAGATTAGCCAACCCATTTACATGCTGTACTAATTGTGCCAGCATTTGGTCAGTCCCCACAATATTGTGGTAGCTACGTAACCATGCCATTAACAAAATACTCACAGTGCTGTAGGGGATTAGTAGCTCAGATACTAGTTTGCATATACCAGATAGAAATACCGAGCGGAACTGAAAATTGGTAATTCTCTACCAGTTTAAGTCCAATGAGACAATAGACAAAGGATTTATAGTAAAACATAGATATGTTCAGTAATCCAGAAATTTCAATAAAACAACATGATAAGCCATTTGGCTTTAAAACAAGTTAACAACCCACTTGACTTACAAACAGAAAAAAAGATAAGCATAGTATCTTTAATTTGTTTACTTTTTGACCAGGTAAGCTCACTGGACAATTCACTCCTTTTCAAGGGTGACCTGAGAACACTGCCTGGTTAAGTAATTGCTCAGAGTCACACAGTAGTCAAATGGACGGGGAAGATCTCCCCAGTATCTAAACTAGTGCCTCCCTTAATGTAATTTGGTATAAGTAATTGCTCAGAGTCACACAGTAGGCAAATGGATGGGGAAGATCTCCCCAGTATCTAAACTAGCTCCTCCCTTAATGTAATTTGATAGTCTATTCCATTTTGGTAGAGGAAGCAGCTCATTAACAACTCAGAGTTTTAGTCCTCTGTGCTAATTGCCTATTCAGCCCACACATCCCCTCCAGGCTAGAGGCTATTTTTTGATAAAAGAAATACGAGTCTGCAGGTCTCTTCAAGGCCAAGTTTCCAGCTCCATAAGCAGGTACTTCCACAGGACATATCCAGAAATGTGCCCTATCCGGAGTTAAAGTTCCCATTTCCAGATTCTTACCCCAGATGATCTTCCAAGTGAGGAACTAAATTTCTCTGTTGCTGCTTTCAGGCAACCTGCTTCTTTAAAACCTTAATTGTCATGCAGAACCTTGTTATCTAGCTATACGACTTGACAATATTCCCATGATTCATACTCAGTTATACAGTGAAAGGTATGTTGCACATTTTTTAGGCAATGTGTTACAAGAATTAAACTTAATTGATTTCTCAGTGAGTATATAGCACTTTTAATATGGGGTTTGCGTTCCTAGTGGAGGGCAATAGTTTTCAATTAACTTAATGGTTGAAATGTTTAGTAACACTGTTTCTATGGCGGAAATAGGTAGCTGTTGCTAGGAAAACATTAGTGGTGATGGCTTTCCTAGTTTTGACAGGTATCAGGTACAAGACAGTATACCATCCTTAACTGTATTAGTACTTTTGGACATCAGTTTTCAGTATGAGTGTTAAAGGATAAGTAAGTCCAATGTAAGACCCAATTATCTCTGCTTTTGTAAATCATGGAACATTTGACCAAATGTATCGATTGCTGTCAGGGGGTAAGCAAGGGTTACTGTTTGCTTTGTTAATATATAATTTTGTTTTATAACCAGTTCCGGCATGGAGTTAAATAGTTTTGCAATAAATCATTGAGTGTAATTGAGGAGCACATGGATTAAGTATTATATCAACCACATATAGTAGACAGTTTAAATCTAGTAGATCCCAGGGAATATTATTTATAAAAAGAAAAAGGCTATAGGCACTAGAACAGATATTTGTGATACACTATTGCAGGTGGTGATTGAGTACTGCAAAGGGGCAGCGACTCCTTCAGTGAGGATACACGAAAAAGAAGATAAAAAGGGTGAGGATGGTTTCCTAGGCATGACCTTTAGTGCAAAATAAAAAATGAAGAGATATTTAGGGGCGCTGTAGTCATTAATCTCAGTGCTGTTGTGGTAAGTATAAAGGAAGTGATTGTTGGGATGCTGCAATCACCATTCTCACTGATGCTGAGGCATGATCCGAGGAAAGTATGGGGTGAAAGTGCTGATGTCACTAAGCTCACAGGTGATTGATCAGACACACAAGGGAGGGCACAGGCTTGAAAATAACATGATGTGGGAATATATACACATACATACAAATATTTCAGGCATGGGCAATAATGTCTGTCTAGCATGTCAATATACCCATAAAAAGTGTCCACTTTGCTCTTAAAAATATCTAAGCTAGTGCTTGCCTTAAAGTAATTTGGTAGTCTATTCCATGCATCATCTACTGTCTCAAAGAACCAATCAATGCATCTCGCATTCCTACATAATCTTCTACATAGATTGTCTGATGATTCTCTACTACTTTTTGATAATCCCAAACATTCCCAGAGGTACTTATCTTGAAATGCCCTATATGCTCAACTAAGTTGTTGTGTCTTTCGGCTTTTCCCAGTTAGGGGTCGCCACAGCGGAACACCGGTCCGCTAATGATTGGCAGTTGATTTTTACGTGCCGAGTTGCCAGCCCTGATGCACAACCTTCAACGAAGGTATGCCCATTCATGCATGTCTCCACGCAGAAGACGCTCTAGCTGAGAATTGAACAGGACAGCGTCTTACTGTGAGATGACAATGCTACAGCAGCACTACCACCGTAGATAATAAGTATCCACTGAAATTTCTGTATGAGACACTATATAAGCTCAAATATTTAGCCTTTTATAATAACTTACATTTTCACATCCATGGATGCCCTTGATATATTTCCGCTGTACTCTTTCCAATTAACTCATACTTGTTTCTTATAAGGTTTCCATATTGTTATTCCATATTCAAGCTTGAGTCTAATGTAACTAACTAACAATGATTTCATCATTTCTGATTTCCTAGCTTTTATAAATCTTTTTATACAACCTTTAGTTTTATAACTATCATTAATATGAAACGATTAGAAAAATACAAAGCTGGATCTATTCATATGCCGAGGTCCTTAAATGAATTTACAGTTTCAATCACTGTGTGCTGTATTAAATATTCACCTTTTAATCTATACCTTCCATACCTTATATGCTTAGGTTTTGATGTATTTATCTACATGTTATTCTCCTGTGCCCAAATCGACAGTTCAGTCTAGTTCTTTTGAAAAAAAAGCATTATCTGTAATACTTGCAATCAATTTACCCAATTTCAAGTCATGTACATACAGATTGTAGAATACCGCAGATGATAAAGCTAGATCTGAAAGATACAAACTTAACAAGTATGGGCCTAAGACAGAGCCCTGTGGGACACCCTGACTATAATCTAGAATTTAACCTGTCCAATTGCTGTATGATACTTGCCATGTCTTATTTGTAAGCCATACAGTTATCTGTCTTAACAAGATTACATCAGTATCTAGTTGTTCTAATTCATTGATCAGTGTTTTGTGTATGACCCTATGAAATGCTGAACTTCAGTTAACTCTAGAACTTTCTACCCTTATGAATTAGAGTCAACCAAAATCTTTCCTCATTTAAACTTACACTATACCAGTACTTATCAAAAACTTGGATCTGATCCTGCTCTAATCCTGGCTAAATACATTCTTCTCTACCATGTTACTGTATAGCTCTAGTAACTTTCATTAAGTCTTGGTATCCTGCCATTAATATGTTTTTTAAGCACTTCTAGTATAAATACTAGGGCAATAAGCACTTATCTCAAATGGTCTTCTGTTATATTGTCTTTCAGTCACATTATATTACTGGTAATAATATTTAAAAACGTACCCATTGTATAGTTTATACTTTACGGGAGCTTTACTCCCTGGGGCTCCACTCAGAATGGGTATATTTTTATACCACCTGGACTTTAATGCATATTATGTTGCTTCAAATAATATCTGAAAAGTGGTCATTGCATGTTTTGTTATAGTATTGGAGCTTTTCTTCCCAAGCTTTCACTGAAAATGGGCACATTTGGGCCCAGCTGGACTTTTCTGATAAACAAATGTCAATAAATAAATAAATAAAAATGTCATCAGAGCACATTAAAAATATAGCTGTTATTATATTATTGCAGAACATCATGTTATCTGTGGTTACGGATCTGTTTTCAACATATACATGCGGACATATTGTTTCAAGCCTTGGCCTTTCCAGTTCTGACAATAATTTATCCAAAAAAAACCTTTTGCATTTTTTTCCCACAAAATGAAAGTAAACTTATGAGTCTGTGTGACTCTGGGTCTGTCCTGTTCCCCTTTCCTTTAAAGACAGGTCAAACAAGTGCATTTCTCCAATCTTGGGGAATATTCCCATATTTAAATGACCGTGTGACTAACAGATAATAGGACTCGAAGCTCATGCCAAGGTGTTCTCATATCATTACTACTAAATTTGTCTCCTATCTCTGTTTTTTTAGACTCCTGTCTGCATAGTTATTTTTCAATAGAATCTAATTTCAGTATCTGAAGTTACTTGGATATTACCAGGACAATTTCTCTCTCCCTTTGTGGAGCCAGTTTGGCTTTGTATAATATTTTGTAAATATATCTATAATCTGTTGTGTTTGAGAATAAATTTTAGATTCTGCAAACAGTTTATGAATCTTTATGTCTTTACTCCTGTCACATCTTATGTATACATAAATTGGTTTCCTATTATGCTCAATATCATTATATACATTTTCTTCAAATTTTTCTGGATCTTGTCAAACACTATGTTTGTCTATCCAACTTGTTTATTTCAGTTTTCAAAGTTATAGTTCAACCTCTTTCTCATTTCTTATATTTTTGCCTTACACCTTAATCAAATATTTGTCTTATGGAAATATATCCTCCTGACCTTGTGTGACTAAGTGCTGTTAAACATTTTATTGTTGTTTTTTTTTTTTTTTTTTTGGGGGGGGGTGGGTTGTATTCAAACAATTTCTCTTTAAAACTTGACACATTATCTCTGCAGTTTTTCCATTGACTGTCCTGCTCAGATTAGTTTTGCATTGCTCCCATATAATCTGTTATTAACCTTCTGTACATTGGTTTAGATTTCAGTTGGACAGATTTTATCTAGCTACAATGTAGGCTTAACCACATGATCACTTCCTCAATGACATTAAGTGACAATCATTTCCTTAGCAGCACAAACAGTGTCAAGTACGTTCTGCTCCCTGGTAGGCTTTTTATTCAATCTGAAGCAATTGTTGTTCTGGAACTTACTTTGTAATCATTTTTGTTACTAATGCAGTTGAATCAATAGTATTACAGTTTCTGATAAAATTACATCCCCATCCACTATTATTTTTCCCTTTTGTGTTTCATGGAAGAAATATCTGAATTTGTCTAGATCACTAGTACTTGACTTTGGTAGTCTTTGCATTCCAGCAATTGTTATGTGTTCCAGGGTTGTCTTTATTGTCACAGTTACACATTCTATAGTACTGGTGTTATCATTGCACATATAATAATCACAGGTCTTATAACAATCTTTAATCCCTCTCATAATACCTCCACCTGATATTTTTTTAGAATGTCTCTTACAGTAAAAACATTCATAACCTGATATAACTGGTTTCCAGTCATTGTTCTTTAACCATGTTTCATAAACAATGAAATCAATCTTGTGGGAGTGTAGCAAATTTTAAAATAAAAAAAAGCTTTATTACAAATTCTCCTAGGCAACCCTCAGACATACATCAAATGTTACTATTTGTGAACTGTAACACTTTTGACCTGGCAAAAATGCTGTCTTGTGTTAGTCAATATTGTAACATACCATTTGAAAAAAATTGTTTATTTGTCTTGACAAGTGCACACTATCCTGTCTAAACTCATAAGCCCAAAGTTAAGCTTGGATGCTCTGCACATTTGCATGTTTTAAATGGGCCATTTTTATCATGTATGTATTTATCAGAAAAAGTTTTTCATTTGTGCTGTCCTAGCTCTCCTTTCTATATGTAATTTGTGAAAAAGATGTCCTAACACTTCTTCAAACTATGCTATTAAAGACCTCTGTAAGTTCCCTATTGACAGAGAGTCCATACAGATGAGATCATTTGTACAAATATGAATACAACAGCTCCATACTTCTTACATGAAGACTTTCTAAGGCCTTTCTTACATCCTGTATATTTTCTCCTGGCAAGCATAATATCACTTGATATTCATCATCTTCTCTGCAAACATAAGTATCAGTTCCTGTAATAATTGTATCTCCAATTACATAATTTCTGACCAGATATGAAGAATCTCCAACTTGTAATACATTAATAGCTGCTCTATCATTTGCTATAAATGAATGATCTTCATCATCATTAGTATTATTAAAGCCACTGTCTTCATTACATTATATTTGCAAACATACAGTTCTCATCCAGATGGCTTAGTACTTCTACAGTTTGAGCCATGTTGTCAGCTTTGGCGTTTCTCCTCTTTCTTACGAAGTTCGTTTTTGATTTCTTCCTTTTCACCTGCCCTTTTCCTCTTTTTTTCTACTTTCTCTGTTGGAAAACTAATGCCTTCTTCTGTAGACTGAAAGTTTTATGATTGAGCACAGTTATTATTCACTGTAATCTGTTTGTAACATAACAAAGCAGTGCACTTTTAGTATATATGTTCTCTTAGCATTATAGATAATAATTTCTTCCCTGTTATTTGTTGTGAACTTCTTTGTTTCTTTTTCACTTTCTTCTACATGCTTTGGATCTTCCGACTGATGAATATTTGTATCCTGCATTCCAAAGTTGGCATCACTAGTACTGTATTTAATAGGGGTTGAGTGATTTTTACTGACAACAGACACCACCTTTCCTAAATGTGTTCTATTTGCACTTTGCCTAATATAATATATCTCATCAGCCCAGTCATTAATACTTGTAGCAGCAGTTTTCCAAGCTGTGCCAATTACACAAGTGAATCAACATCAGTATATCTAGATTTACTACTAATAGTGAACTGCTAATAGTGATTAGCAAATCATTTGAGTTTTGGCATGAGGACCACAGTTCACCACTGTTATCAGGTGTTACCTTTAAATATATATAGCATTTAGTACACTGTACAAGGTACCTGTGCTTTAGTAATCATTAACAGCATACACATTTAAGGAATTCATTTTCAGCTGCAAATGAATAAAGAATTCTAAAAGAAAAGAATAATTAAAACCAATCACCACAGAATTTAGAGATTTTATGTCAATTTCTATGAGAAATTCACATAACGTGCAACTAAATATTAAAAAGCACAATAACGACATCATTCTGATCTACCATACGAGTTGTGCCAGTCATACAAATGCTGGCTTTCCTTTGTATTGCATACAGTAGCGTCTGCCCAGTATCATTCATTGTTGCACCTTGTTATTAATTCACAAACCAGCATGGGTTGTTTCAGATAAGCTTTGAATTTTCCTCTCTACAGTCTATATAAATTTATAGCTGACTTGACCCCTTGGGGTGGCTAGAGTTTGCCTGTCTAAAATCTATCCATTTCTAACAACAAACAATGAAAACCAGAGCTAGAACTACAAATTTTAAATTGAAATAAATATTCCTGTCTACAAACTATCCCTTTCTTCATAGCGACAATGAAAAACTGAGGTAAAAAATACAAATCAAAATAAATCTTCTTATCAGTCAATTGCACAGTCAGTCACAAATCAACACAGGATTTTTTTAGATATGCTCTGGATTGTCCTGTATACAGTCTGCATGAATTTATAGCTGACTAGGCCGATTGGAATGGTTAAACTTTCTCTGTATCAAACATGTCCATTTCTAACAATAAACAGTGAAATCCAGAGGAAAAGCAACAAAATGTAAATCAAAGAAAACATCCTGTCTAAGGGCTATCCCTTTCTTCCTACAAACAGTGAAAAACAGAGATGAAAAATAAAACCTGAATCAAAATAAATCTTCTCTTACCAGGCAAATGCAGGATCAGTCTCAAATCAACACAGGATTGTTTCAGATAAACTTTGGAATGAGGAGTGACTGGTTTGCTGAGATGTGAAATGTATGAGTACCAGCGTGTCAGAATATATTATAATAAGTAACAGTAGGGAGTAGAAGAAGTGTGAATATGATTGATTGAAGCAACTGGTGCTTAAACTGGTAGTTAACTAATACAGAACTGCTGACGTGAAGACTTGCCCAAGTAAAGATATTGCTTTGAAGAATTACTCAATAAAAACAGCTTGTTGCCTAGAAATCATAAAGTATTTATGGGAAAAAGCATAAAATTATATTTTATAATGGAAGCATCTTATTTAAATACTTCACTTTCTCAAACTAGACTTTTGTTTCAAACACTTGCAGAGAGATTTACAGGAACTCTTCTCTGGTAAGAAGCTTGGTAGTAAGATGTTACATATTAAATATTTGTTAGGAGAAGTTTTCCACTTGTCCCACGTGAGGAAATATGGCTTGGATAATAGGGATGTTTATGAAAAGAAGTAGTGATGGTCAGTTAATCATCTTAGTGAATTAAATTTACAGTACAGAGCAGGTGGGGAGGGCCAAGCTCTCACAGGATTAAGGTACAATCAATGGGAAATGCATTTCATTAATTAATTAATTTATTTATTTATGTATTCATTCATTCATTCATTCATTCATTCATTTATTTATTTATTTATTTATTTATTTTATGTCTTTTTCTCTTTATTTATTTATTGCATTTCTTTGCTAGAAGAGTCCAAGGGAGCCATGCAAGACCTCTTTTCAGTGGTGGCCCTGGAAGAAAAGTTCTAAACACAGAATAATATATGAACCTTAATAGCAATATTTGAGACACATTAAAAGAAAATATCAAGTCATAACAACAATATAACAGACAAAAGTAAAATAATTACAATATGTTTGGAGATGTTAACAAGCTCAGTATGTACAAGTTAACAAGAAAATATGCTAAGAGAGAAAAATGAAGCAGGCAGATGTTTAAGTAGGAAAGGAATAAAAGCACAATATAGATATACATAGATAGCATAAAGATATACAGGGAAAGGAATATGATTACACCTAAGAAAACTACAGTGTAATAGATAGAAACTAATAAAAGAAAGTGTAAGGGTAACAGCTTATCTAAGGATAAAGTAATAAGTATTTGATATAATATGAATTAAATGCTGAATAATGAAAAGTGAGTTTTTAGAGTAAGAGGGGAGATAGAGCTAGAAAAGTAAATATTTGTTGAAAAAGATGCAAAGGATTAGAATTTGCAATAGTTGAGAAAAAATAAGTGAGGTTAGCCTGGTGAGCAAACACAGGAGTACAACTAAAAATTAAAATAAGTTATTTTAATTTCTGATTGTAGAGATCGGGGGATGATAGTTGTCTTATTGTAGGATGAAATAATGTTTATTTGTAGACAGAAATAACAATAACTTTTGTATTTATAGTGCAGAGGTCACAGACTCAGCACCACACCTAAGGTAATTGGTTTAGAGGAAGTGTATCATGGTCAGAACTGTTTAAGCTTAAACAGAGAGGTGCAGATCTGTGTTAGAAGGTGTTCTCAGGAAATGTCTTCTTAGTAGGTTATGATGTAGGCTGTACAGTGGCACAGAAAACCATGAATCGGGGGGAAAAAAGGCTGTGAGTAAGCAGGATATGCTGAACTTAACAATTAGGAGGGATGGGGATGTGAATGGAGTAACTAATTACTTAATCAAAAATTAAAGAAGGAGGTAAGCCTAAACTAATTTGAATAAACATTATTTACTGTAAAAATTCTTCAAATTCATAAATAATGTTTGGAATTCAAAAAGGCGTAGCATGATAGAGAAGTCATGGCTCAGAAGTTATCCACATCACAGAAAGCCTTTCTGATTCAGAAAAATATCTCACCCTCTGAACTTTTCCCCTTGCTGGGGTTTCAGCACAGAAAATGGTCTCACAGATATTATTGCATGCTAATGAAGCAGTCCGGGGGAGTTTCTAATTCTAATTAGCCATGTGCTCTCCCCAAGAAATGTCTACAGCTCCTGATTTGCTCAAGGAATATCTTAGTCAAATTTTTCTTTTGGAGGAAGCTAAATATTCACTCCCATGGGAGTACTCATTGTGCAGGTGATTTCAAAGAATACATGGAGTGGGGGTAATAGTGTGTTTGTCTTTGTGTACCTGTGTATACCTGTCTCTAAGGTTATGATTGAAGCTGCATGGGTGTGTGTGTGTGTGTGTGTGTGTGTGTGTGTGTGTGTGTGTGTGTGTGTGTGTGTGTGTGTGTATCTGCCTGGGTGGGCAAGTAGGGGGGGTTAGATCTCTGTGATGGAGAATGTGTGGGGTTGAATGGTTGAATTGTTTTGTGAGTATATTTGACTGTCGGGGTCTTGTTTTTTTGATGAATATTTGTGGGTGTGAATGAATGGAAATGTATGTTTGTGTCTGTGTGTACCTGTATGTACTTTATTATACATATCTGTAGGGTTATGAATGGAGCAGCATGAATGTGTGCATGTGTGTGTGTGTGTGTGTGTGTGTGTGTGTGTGTGTGTGTGTGTGTGTATGCAGGTGTGTGTGTGTGTGTGTGTGTGTGTGTGTGTGTGTGTGTGTGTGTGTGTGTGTGTGTGTGTGTGTGTGTGTGCGTGTGTGTGTGCATGTGCGTGTGTGTGTGTGTGTGTGTGTGTGTGTGTGTGTGTGTGTGTGTGTGTGTGTGTGTGTGTGTGTGTGTGTATCTGTGTGTGCGTGTGTGTGTGTGGGCATCTGTGTCTGTGTTTGTTTGTGCCTGTATCTGTGTGTGTGCGTGTGTGTGTGTTTGTGTGTGTGTGTCTGTGTGTGTCTGTGTGTGCGTGTGACAGACTATAATGTCTGAATGTGTGGATGCATTTATGTGGGTGTAGGGGTTGGCTTTGCTAACATGATGCATGGGGCATTATTGAGTACACTAATACAATCAAGTCTAATAGCACTTATACATGATTTACAGACACTCACTCAACTATGTTAGTAATAAGGTATTTCTCATTGCAGCTGTAACTGTCACTGAATCTCATTTGCTAGCCATTGTGCTAATTGACCAACCTTTGTTGGACAATTAGTGCAAGTGGTGGGCATTTTTCTGAATCCTAAGGAATGTGTTCAACAGACCAAACCTCCTTCACTTGTTAAAAGCATTGAAAAAAACATTTCAGCAGATAACATCAGTTGTGTCATTGCATTCGGTTCATAATAGTAGCTTCATAAGATCCCAAGTTATGCATTAGTTAGTCCTTTAAGTAAAGAACTGCCCCCGATAATCATTCAGCATGTTCTAGGTTCAAGTTTCTGAGAAGTCCTACAATCCAACAAACAACACAGGTACAAAGTAGACAACGCATCATTAGGATAAAAATGAACTTGTCTCATGACGGTCTAATCTCAGCTCACATTCCCTATTAGCAGGTGAGCACTCTAATACATGATGAATTCTGTATCACAATGATAGAAAGAGCCCACATCACTATGAAAGCTTGATGACCACAACAGTTATCCCTGTTGTAATTTTTTGTGACACCTCCTTCTTAAAACCTAAAATGTTAGAGGGATCAAGAATCCCCGCTTTCATGGTCTATATTCAAACTGAAAATCAAGATCAAGCGAGCTTTTGCCCTTTTGCTCCACTGGAGGTTTCTGTCCTCCCTGAGCTCACCTTAGGACACTGGCATTACTCTTTGACAGGTGTACTGCCCTGGTCAAACTCCCCACCTGACAATGTCCCTTGAGTGGGTCATGCCTGGACACCAAAAGCAAGAGCCCTTGTGGGGCGTTCTTCCCCCTGCCTCACTGGGTAAGTGAAAAAATGATAAGAGTAGTGGTATTTCACCAGCAGGCGAGGCCTCCCACTTATTCTACACCTCTCATGTCTCTTCACAGTACCAGACTAGAGTCAAGCTCAACAGGGTCTTCTTTCCATGTTGATTCTGCCAAGCTGATTACCTTTTCTGTGGTTCGCTACATAGTAGGTAGGAATAGTGGGATCTCATTCATCCATTTATGCACATAACTAATTAGATGACAAGGCATTTGACTATCTCAAGAGAGTCATAGCTACTCTTGCCATTTACCCGTGCTTCACTGAATTTTTTCACTTTGACATTCAGAGCACTGGGCAGAAATCACCTTGCATTAACACCCATCTCAGGACTTTGTGATGCTTTGCTTTAATTAAAGATTCAGATTCCCATAATTTCCACAACTTCTATGTTAGCTGGTAGCTGCAGGATGCCAGTTTGTTGTGGTGCCTGCAACAGCTAGGGAGATCCACAGGAAGTGCTGGGTGCATATCCAAAGTTGCCACCACCATCTCCTGCCCCCCCCATGGGAGTGTGTGGCAAGGGGCAATGCTTCATCCATCCACAGCAAGTGCCCAGCCCAGCTTCATACCCAAGCCTGACAGACCCAGCCCTTAGAACCAATCTTTATCCTAAAGTTACAGATCTGGATTGCCATTTTCCTTACCTACATTGTTCTAACATGTTAGAGGCTGCAAACCTTGGACACCTGCTGTGGATATGGGTACAGCATGCTGTGACAATTACACCTTTTCCCCAGATTTTCAAGGTTCAGTGAAAGCTCACCTGACACTGCCAGAACTATGATGCATTCCAGGGAATGGGCCCTCTCAAGTCAAACCCATTCCAGGGTGCCCTGTCCTTTACGAAGAAAAGAGAACACTCCCATGAGGCCCCACCAGCATTACCAGGATTATTTGCATCACCACAATGGATGCCATTAGGTGCCTGTCCCTGCCACTGCAGATTCTGGGATCTGAACCTGATTATCCTTCACTCAGCTGAGAGGAATGAGGCCATTGCCTATCCCTTCGGAATGGCACTCACCTATCTCTCAGGGCCAACTGACCCATGTTCAACTGCTGTTCACATGAAACCCTTTTCCACTTCAGCCTTCAAAGCTCTAGTTTGAATATTTCTTGCTACAACCTAGATCTGCAACCTGTGGTGACTCCAGCTGGGTTCCATTACCATCGCAACACCTTTCCTACTCAGCGCTGATTATTCCCCTAAGCTCCCAGCTCCAGTGGTGGCTAGGTATGGGCCTGAGGCTCCAGCAACATCCATGTCCAGAACTAGTTGATTGAGCTGTTAAGTTGTTCTACACACTTTGGAGGATTCTGACCTCCATGGCCACCATCCTGCTGTCCATGTCAACCACCATCTTTTCTGAGGTCTGATGAGCATCGTCATTGATCACCTTAAACTGGCATTGAGTTTATCCCACAGCACCACTTCTGCTTACTAAATGTGGCCCACTAGGGCACTTGAATTCTACATCCATTTCCAAGGCAGTGAGCTGGGCTTCTTACCCATTTATAGTTTGAGAATAAGTTGAGATTATTTTGGCCCCAAGACCTCTAATCATTCATTTTACAAGATAAAACTGGATCTTCCAAGCTCCAGCTATCCTGAGAGAAGCTTCAGAGGGAGCCAGTTACTGGATGGTTCAATTAGGCTTTTACCCCTATACCCAGGTCGGACAACTGATTTGCACATCATGATTGCTATAGACCTCCACCAGAGTTTCTTCTGGTTTCACCCTGCCCAGGAATAGTTCTCCTTCTTTTAGGTCTTATGAGGCATGCTCATGCTCCACCTCCTCAACAGGATGGGTGAGGCAGGCCAGTGGTACATCCCCCCACCCCCACATGGGCAGGGAGATCCCACATCAGCTGGCATGCACCAACCCTCACTTTCATTGTGCCATGGGTCTTCGGCCCACCCTTGGACTTGTGCATCTGTTAGACGCCTACCAGCCATATTTGTAACAAGATGTAGAGACAGAGAAAATGTAAGAAAAGAGACATAGCTGCAATTAATTGGAAGAGCTACAAATTTGATACAAAGAAACACTTTAAGTACAGGTACTGTATGTGGCTTTGATTTTAAGATCTGCTACTTTTGCAGAAGTAGATCAGTTCATTTATATTACAGCTAAGTAAAGACTTAGTAAATGCAATCAATGGAAATCACTTATGGGTGTTATGACAGCATCTATTTGGATTTAAAGCATTGCTAATAAACATAGTTGATGGACAGCATGTTTTTAAGCTTTGTGTTAAGTCAAACAGCAAAGCATGTTGCAGTCATATTTGAAATTTTGCAAAGCAATAGAGATCAGTCAGCATTGTTCTAGACATGCAAGTGTATAGCAATGGAACACAAATATTCTATATAAATCTAATGACACATAATATGCTTAACAAGCTTAACATGCTATTAGACCAGTTCAGAAAAATACTGTATCACATTGAGCACCATAGCTCCTTCTAGGCAGTTGTGTTTATTACAAAACAGTGCAAGCTGTTATCAGCAGAAACATTGCACAACTGAATTTGAGCAAAAAGGTATAGAACTAGCCCTGTTTAAGGACTCACACTGCTAAGGTGACTGTGGCTCACAGCACAGTATTTCCAATATTAATATCATGTAGTTTCCATACACAGAATGAGGTTTGAAAGAATCCCATACAACTCGGACATATCCAAGCTTGTGTCACAATGTTATGACATGGAAATGATATCTTATAAGTAATAGCCACAACATGCTATATTAAAAGAAAATTGTGACAAGACTTCTGAACCCCATGGAGGGGGCTATGCCCCCACTCCCCCCTTATTTTTTTCTCACTCCAAGGTCATTGAACCTCAGAGAAAGTGCAAATGTTGACATGCAGTCCAATATCTGTTCTATGTTTTCTTTGCTAGGTAACAAAATCACCCATTAGACACTAATATATGCGCAGTAATCTTGCTCGCTGTGTGACATGAGCAACAGCGCACAAGCACCTGTCACCTTAATATATTATGACTAAGGAATTGTAACTTTTAGCAGGGTTAATTTCTGCTGCAAGTGAATGCAAGTTGTTATGCTTTACAGCATACATGTGCTGAGTTCAAAGTATCTGTAAAGGCAGACAAAATTATTATATACTCATTATAGATGCACTGAGACAGTTTTGGATCTTTATGCGTGCAGTGATAACTCCAAATTTAAGCATCTCAAAATGCAGTTTATGAGTTCAGATAGAAGAGATGAGGAGTTGTTGTACCAATTATCATACCAAAGTCCTGTAATAAAGCAAGACATGTTTCCGTTTTACCAATTAATCTATGTCCCCCTATATCTATGGTCATGAGCTTTGAGTAGTGACTGAAACAATGAGATCACATATACAGGTGGTAGAAACAAGGTTCCTTTATAGTGTTGTGTGTTAACTATCTGTGACAGAGCATGGGCATTGTCAGTCAGGGTTGATCTGATAGTACAGTGAATCTCTTGTATGTTTCAAGGAGTCAGGTGAGTAGGCTTTGGCACCTTGTGAGAATGTCCCTTAAGTAATGTCAGTGGGAGGTATAATAGATAACTTTCACTGATGGGATGCCTTGAGGCTTACCCAGGATGTTTTGTAGGAATTATATTTATCACATTGTCTGGGAATGAAATTTTTTTTGCTACCTAGATTGCTATAAGGGATTGTTTTGTTGCATCATCTAACTCCATCAAAAGTCCATCAGACTGAAAAAAAAATACATTTCTTTGCAGTTAAAGTATATACTGCTTACTTATACCTGATATTTTTAAATTTCCTGGTTAGTTCCAGAAACTCGGCTAGTCCATTTTGTACTGAGGAAGTTTGGCTCTGAAAGGGGTTGAAGAATATATTCTTATGCAGGGTACCATAGAACTGGAAGGCTAAATTAAGGCTGAAAGGAGAAACAGATGATCTTGAAAAGCAGACCTGGGCATTTAGTAAATTTGAAATGAGACAAGATTTATCAGCGTTCAGAAAAATGTCTGCTAAGACAAGGAACAGAGAAGCTGAGCAACAGTGTAAAAGAAGGAAAAATTATTAAGTGTGAGATAGATATACAGAAATTCATAAAGATCTATCATTTTGTTAGCTGCAGGCAATTCATTTATGAAGCAGAAAGGAGCAGTAACAGTAGTATTGCAATTAAATGTCCCACTGAGAGTCACATCAGAAAGTAATATATGGTAACTATAATGCAAGTTAACCTTTGAATGATTTTCAGTTAATTTAATTTGCCTAAATGAAATGCATGGTGCTCATATAATTTGTGAATAGTCCAGATGCATCAGAGTGGTAGTTCATTTGGAGTTATAAAGGGGAAATAGAATTAGAGATGGAATCTTAGTGCATATGAAGACACACTGCAGGGCAGGCAACTTTGTAAAAGCAGTTAGTAGCAGATGTTACAGGCCCTTGTTAAAAAATGCAAAGAAGCAGGATTATTAATAATTATATTTAGCCCAATTACACAAAGGGACTTTTAGATGCTGCTGTAGACAAGAAGATAATTAATAAAATGTCTTTTCTGGAAATAATAACTTCTATGATAAATGTTTAAGGCAGTTTCTTCTTCACGACTTGCAAATATGTACTAACATAACATGTTATGGTGATCCCTTCTCATGGGTAAAGTTGTCCTTGTGATAATATTTTACCATGAGTGGATATGTAGAATTAAAAATCTATGATAAAGAATGGTGGAAATAATATCAGTTATCTGGGATTTGTGGGTTAGAGGATATATGACAAAATGTCAGAATCCTGTATCACACTTCAGGTCAAAATAAGACTGCAAAACAAAACAGGTGATTTTTTTTTTTTTTTTTTGTATTTGTGGTGAACAAAGCCTCCCCATATACTCATATAACTGGAAAACTATGGTTCAGCTTTTTTTTTTCCCTTACCTGAAATGTAATTAACGGTTGTAATGCTCAATCAGATGTTTAACTCAAAGTAACTGAAAATGAGAAACAGTAATCTGATACATAACTATGATTGTATTGATAACATTTCATTTTTTATGTGTAGCTACATATTTGCATTTAATAGATGACATTTCATATAACTGGGGCTTAAATACCATATTAGTTACAGTCAAAGTAATAACACTTTACTGGTAAGTTCTAACTTTATAAAGAATCCAGAGCTCCCTTAACATTCTGCAGAAAGTACTTAAATCAGAACATACTCATTTAAAGGAAAATAATTTCCTCTACAGCTCAGCTAATAGTAATTAAAAGCATCAAACTGTTCTGAATGTTCATAAAACATTTTACAGTTACCAGACTATTCATTGTGAATATTAGTACAGATGGATAGATAGATAGACAGGCAGACAGACAAATGTATACATACATTACAACAAAGAGCAGCCCTTGCGCTTTGTTAGCTGTCCTTTTATTTTCCATCCCTTTTTGTCCAGACAATATGTTTGCATATTTAGTAAGAATAAAGTTTTACTGAGAGACTTTTTGTACTACAGCTCTGTCTGGTAGTTGATCAGTCAAAATGTCCCCCAATGGTTGTGGTTGTACAACAAATAACAAGAAGTGCATTGAGAAGGACAGTCTGTACATGACCCTGAACACCTGTGCAAAAAAGCTGGCCAATAGAATCAAAGGATACTGATACCTCATAATGAAACATGATACGGGTGATTAATCATGAGAACTTTTCATATTTTTAATACAGTTACTTATCAATCAAGGTTTCAGCATTTCAAACTGTTTCATCTAATTAGTTTTGTACTATTACTTATTACAGCAATCAGGTTATTTCTATTTATATGGCTGAAGTGGGAGGTTACTCATTTGAAGAAGGTGACAAATAATTCCATTGCTGGAATGTTGAGGTATCATCAGCTTCCATTATCGAATGTGTTTTTTCGAAAGAGGTTGATAAAGCTAATGATACACATGTTTAAGAAAACAAGAATCAGGCAGAACACAGCTTCATAAGACTGCATCCTGTATGTATGATAATCATTTGTTTATTATTGAAGTGCTGACCAACTGCAACAACTTCAGCAACAAAATGGGATAGAGTACTCATTGCTGATGTGTCTGATAGGGACTAGATAACAATTCTGTCAGAGAAAAATTTGTCAGGTATTGGTGAGAAAAAAGGACAAAAAGCTACTATGATATTATAAATGCCATGAGTGCAGGCAGGATATCGATTTGTATGTCAACTGTATAAAATTTAACTTTGAAGTTGCTACAGGATGAAGTTTCAAGACCTCATTATTGACAAAACAAAAGCCAGAGGTACAGGGAACAAAACACCCTACACAGGAGTAGTGGATTTCCATACCACCACCACACATACACATATACACACACATAAAAGCAATAGTTGTGTTGGTTTTATTCAATTAATTTGCCTTCATTTTCTCAAAAACAGGATTTATGGGTGGAGTTGTATAAAATGAGTGTTTCAAGTCTGGTTTTGATTTTTTTTTATTTTTGTCAATGGGAACAGCAGGCTGGATCTGAACAAACAAACAGCATATACATCAAAGCAGGTATTTAAAACTGGTTCAGGAATGGTAGGTACTGTAGGTATGTTGTTATTTTCCATTTTTCTTCTACCTTTTTTTTTTCTAAACATGATATTTTGTAGAAAGATACTATATGCAGAGATATCACTGTAATTTTCACAAACAGCAAAATGTTGAACATAAAATTGTATAACAACTGTTATGTACTTTAACACAATATGATTTCAATTTGAAAAAAATAAGTTATTTAAAACTTAAGTAGTAACACGGATTTTACTAGACTTTTACTGCAGTATTAATTACATTGAGAATCACTAGCCCTATTTAATCTTGACAGTAGCTCTTAAAAAACAAATGCTTTCATTTATATATTTTTATAGGAAACATTATAATGTGATGTTAGTTCATACTAAGAATAGAAAATGTGTTTTTTATATTTTGTGAGATTATAATACAAGACTGGCTGCAAGTTATGACTCTACTACAAGTGCCTAGAGTCATATTTCCTGAAACACTACTATCTCATAGCCAGGGACTTGGATATCTTGAAGCTTGCATGGTGTGTCACTTCTTCAGAAGAGGTATGGCAGGTCTGGACAAGATTAATGTAGTAACTGTGGGGAGGGAGGTGGACAGGTGGGAATGCAGGTTAGGGTTTTGAGGTAGTGATTGGGGGTATTTAGGTTTAGGGAGGGCAGACCTTTTGTTTTAAGGAGTCAGTGAGGAGATTTTAGGTGCAGGAAGGGAATTTTAGGTTTAAGGTGCAGGAGTGGAGTTTTGCAGTTAGGGAAGAGTCTGGGGACTTTGGATATAGACCGCAGGAAGAGAGTTTGAGGTTCAGAGAGTGGAAGGGCACTTCAGAGTTAGGGAGCAAGAGAGGAGTTCTAGGGTTTGGGAGTGATCTGAGATGTTAGATTTAGAAAGGTGGAATGGAGTAGTGTTAGGTTTAAGGAGTGATTGGGGACTTTAGAGTTAAGGAGAGACGTGCTATGGTTAGGGTTAGGGAGTAGATGAGAGTTTGAGTTTTAAAGTTAGGATTCTGTTAGGGCTATGCAATTCAGTGGGGGCAGGCGGTAAGAGAGCTATGTAATTTACTAGGAATAGGCTAGTGGGAGTTAAGACATTTGCCAATTAGAGTAAGTGGCAGTGAGTAAGTGCATCAGGAGCTACTAACACACACACACACACACACCCTTGTGCTAGAATGATAATATGCATTTCTGCAACCTCACACTGATACTTAACAAGAAAATAGATGATGTAAAACTGCACTTGCAACTTGGAAAATTTACTCAGAGCACACTTCATTACAATGATATGAGCATTTTAAGGTATGAAGTGATGCCACTGATAAGTCCCAGAGCTCCTGTAAATTCTAGTTAATAATATGCCTTAAATCAATAGAACATTACACTGGCACATTCTGTGCCCTCACTTATTAGCAATAAAGGTGACACAAAATGATTTTGTAGTCAACATGAGTTCAAAAAAGTTGCATTTTAATGTATCATGCTTGTTATACAAATGATGACTGCTACTAATCTGTCAGATTTTGCTTGGATCAAGCCCATCTGAACTTTCTGGCAATTTCTGAAGAAGTTTATTTATTTATTGCATTTGTTGACCGGGAAAGTCCACTGGGCCAAGGAAGAGCCCATTTAGGAAGAGCCCATTTTCACTGGAGGCCCGGGGAGAAAAGCTCCAAATTAATTACATACAAAAGTAAAAAAAAAACAAAAAAACAATTTTGATACATAGCGTCTTCTGCGTGGAGACATGCATGAATGGGCGTACCTTCGTTGAAGGTTGTGCATTAGGTCTGGTAACTCAGCACATAAAAATCAACTGCCAATCATTAGCGGACCGGAGTTCCACTGTGGCGAACCCTAACCGGAAAAAGCCGAAAGACACAACAACAACAACAAGGACATTTTAAGCAGTACTATCATTTCATTAATTACATACAAAGATCCTTAACTACATGCAAGAGTAAAATATGTTAATACATAGAATGAAGTATTATGGGCGGTACTATCACATGAGAGGAAATGGCAATAATGTTTTACAGTCAGCTATAAATCTGAAAGTAGTGATGCCATGTTATTTAAGTATATCTTAGGAGGTTTAAATAGGTCTTCATCCTGAGAGTTAAATGTAATGGAGATATGTACATGGCAATGAATGTGCTAAGCATGTGCTTCTAAGGGTAACAAGTTTATAAACAAAATTAGTATTGGATCACTAACAAGCTATATATGTTTATGAGTTAAGTGTAATTTACAGGCCTTTGCCAAGGAATTTAAATTAATAAAACAAGTAAACTTTTGAGATTAGAATTTTCAAAGAACTCTTAAAAAGGGAAGGGGATAGGGATCAGAAGGCATGAAGTCTCTTATACACTTCCTTTGTTTCACCTCATTTGTACCTCTGTTTAGCAAATTAAGTAGAATGACAGATGACTAAAATGGCTGCTGGATATAGCATAACAGGGAGAAGTGGCCCGCATACTAATCATAACTACATCTTTTGGGAATAAGAAAGTATAAACAAAGGTAAGATCATGGAACGAAGCTTTAATTTCCTAGTACACAAATGAAAAATGTGGATTACTTCGACAAGCATACACCATCTTTGTGTGTGTGTGTGTGTGTGCACGTGTGCCTGTGTCCGTGTTTTTTGTGTGGTTCTCTATCATTTCAGTGATCGTTGGTTTGACTGAAAGAAAAACAGTAGGTACAAATAAATGAAGGCACATGTGACTGAAAAGCTATTTCAGTGTGAATATTCTACACAACATAAGCATACATGCACCCACAAGCCCTTTTACCATTTTTTGCTCATGAGGTTGGGTGTCACTTAAACAGTGACAATCATCTAGAGCCAAGGTTCACACCACTGGGTGGCTAGCCTTGCTGTGGATTATACACAACATATATACCATAGAAACCTTTTTGCAAGGGTCAAGCCTCTTTGCACTCTGAAATGGGGAGTCTCCACCCCCCCCACAAACACACCTTAATTTTATATTCTAATTGTAAGGTCACACTCCAATGGAGAAAATTAATAGGGCCACACAGAGTGAATCAGTGCTGCAACACAAACACAAACATTTAAAAATATGGGGTACAATGTAAAGTTGGTCGTTGACAATCCACACAAAACTTTTAAAATTACTTCTCTAACAACCCCCATGATCAAAAAACAACACCAAAAATATTGTCTATAGAATTCTATAGTTTTTCACAAAACTGCTATATATATCATATATCATGTATTATTTTATATATACATATATATATATATATATATATATATATATATATATATATATATATATATATGTGTGTATAATAACATTGGAAACTGTTAAATGGGTGTGATAAAAATACTGCAAAAACTACAGTTTGTCAGGTAGTGTTTTGTTGACGTATGAAGTTTCCTATTACATCTATTGCTTTCTTTACAACATTTTCACTTTCGACTTAGGGAAATTAGCTGTTTCCATTACAGACCTAAAAATGTTTATCTGAGACCATATATTGTTATTCTTGTTTATCAGCATTCTGCCAAAGTTTTCAAATAGATGTCATGCTTCCTCTCTAAATGACAGACACAACCATTCGAAGACTAACTGCTCAGGTTCAACTAATCATGAAAACAACATACATAACAATCATCTGCATATACTAAACCAAGTGCCTCCATGTAGATTTCATGCTGCAGGCTTTGAACCCCAAACCCCCTAACTTGTACATACTAACTCCACAGTCACAAAGCAGTTAGGAAAAGAGAAACTTCCCAATACAGTGCACATTGGTCTACAAAAACCAAGGAACCCAAAGTATCTTTTCCTCAAGACTACATTGTGCAAATTCAAGTAATTTCACCCAGTTGTATTTGAACACTTAGAACCCAACCAGCTTGTCTTTGATCACTTAAAAAAGCTATTTGCCATCACCCTGCCAATGTAATTCAAACAAAGTGCATTAGCCCCATTCACTCTGATGTAGAACAACAAATAAACTTCACACATTGCACTTGTATAAGATAGAACGATATCAGTACACCTAATCAGCAGCTCTTATACATTTAAAATCTGCAGTAGAGACACTTCATATCACTTATAGGACTGAGACTAATCAGCGCCTTCCTGTAATCCAGGGCTTGGTTTCTCTCAGCCTCCATTTGCTTACTATGAGACTTTGAGCAAGTTACCTAACCAAATGCTGCTCTGGCACAATTGGGAAATTGGGCTTGGCTTCTCAATGGTCTACTTGGCAACATTCCTAGTAGCTACCTATGAAGCTTTTAACAGTAAATACACACAGCCTTACACATAGCATCTACATACATGTAAATCAAAAACATAAAAATGAAATTTATACAATTATAATAAAAATGTGAACAAATGGATAAAAAAATAACAGAAAATTACAGTCCCAGCCAATCAAAAATGGTATTACTGGAAAAATGGACACAAATCTAAAAAAGGACTTTTAATAGCGCTGACATAATGAAAACACAATAGTAAATTATAATAATAAAGCACAGCATAACACTATACTACTATACTATACTACTGAACTAATGTCATTAAGTTACTAACAGTTTAAAAAAGACTAAAACTTAATTCAAAACCACAATATAAAACTCCAACAAGACATAAAATCTTATGTAATTTGTTTAAATCCTTGTATAAAAGGTAAAATACATAGCTACTGTAAACAACTGAAATTAATAAAAAGTTCTAATTCAAATAAAGAAAAAATATTTATTGGAATATATGGGGGTCTTTTTTAACAGAAAAAATGACTTACTGACAATACTTTCAATGTGTCCCAATTAAAAAAAAGCAGTTTTACTGGAATCCCCCTTTAAAAAATAAATAAAAATAGAAATAAATTGCTGAAGTTATACAATCCTCCCTCAAAATCCTAACCATCCACAACTGTTCTAAGGTGAAAAATAGAACATAAATATTCCTGCATTTCATAAAAAAAATCTAACCACTTCCCCTCACAATAAATAAATAAATAATCAATAGGTTATAAGGCTTCCACTCCTAAAGTCATCTCATTTGCCTCATGATTAGGTCCAATACAACACTTATAAGGACAGTGTAATTATGCTGGAAAACAAATACAGAACCCCAGACTGATTGCAATCTTTGCAAGAAAAAACAAACATTAATAATAAGAAAACTTAATTGGATATGTGAGTAGTTTTCTAATGTATTGCAGCAATGTACTCATATTTATATATATATATATATATATATATATACATGTGTGTGTGTGTGTGTGTGTGTGTGTTCTGCATGACCCAGACGCCACCCAATAACACTTTTACTCACTGAAAAAATAAGTCAAAACCTCTGTTACATTGACCAAAGCATGTTCTCTGAAAATGAAGCACAATAAATTCTAATACATACAAGTTGCCTCTTTTGTTGATCTCTTCCCCTCCCCAACATTGATTGTCTGGCAAGTGTTTTCTGTCAAACACCTGTAAACATATTGTACTTGCAAAATAAATTACTCCAACAACTTCAGTTTGGCTGTATTTTTAGGCATTCTGCTTCTGCCATGCTGGTGTGTGTCAAATTTAACATTATACTAGAGTTCTTCTAAATAAAAACAGAACATTTATTTTGGGGGAAAGTAAAAGCCCCATGATGAAAGAAGTTTCGATCGGCTGTTGTTTTATTTGAGGCACAGTCTGTTACTTTGGTACTGGAAAATCAAGTTTTGACTGAATTATTGGGATTTATAAACAGTGCAATGTGTTAAGTCAAAACAGCACAGTGAGAGTTGGTACATAGGGAGAGGATGATTCAGAGACACTGATTGAGTGGTTGCACCAGGCCACAAAGTACTATGGTCAGATTATTATGTAAATGACTGTATAATGAGATCCAAATGAAAAAAGCCAATAACAAATTAAATAAGGGAACAGTACACGGAAAAGCAGTAGTGTTGTTGCCTCACAGCAAGATGTTCTCCTGTTCGATTCTCGGCTGGAGTGCCTTCTGTGTGGAGTCTGCATGTCCTCCCCACTGTGCAGTGGCATTCGAAAGACATGCATGAATGGGCGTGCCTTCATTGAAGGCTGGGCGTCGGGCTGGCAATTTGGCACCATAAAAATCTACTGCCAATCATTAGCAGACCAGAGTTCTGCTGTGGTGACCCCCTAACCGGGAAAAGCCTAAAAGACAAACAACATGGAAAAGGGATTCAAAATCATAAATGAGCCTTCAACTCTGCAGAAAACTTAGCCATATGATCTCATTGTTTGAATGTTTCCTCTTTTGGTCTATCTATTCTAGCTGTTTTCACATGGCCTCTTACTGTTTTATACTGTTTTACGCATTTGGTGCTGTTTTTGCCTTGCATATATTATTTTATTCCATTTTAGTTACTTTCAGCTAATGCTACTTTGCATGATATGGCTGTTTGCTTTTTAGCCATTCTGGGCTATTTGCTTGCTTTATTAATGTTTGGGTCTATTTAAATCACTACCTTGAGTGAACCTGCTTGGCCAGGCCAGCCATCTTAGCATCAGTTGTGAGTCATCTAAATGAGAATTTGACTGATTGACACAGGTTCTAAGTAGTTTACAGTACTTGGGCTACAGATTATACCTAGTTTTCATTGGTTATTATGTTTTCCTTTGTTTGAGGCAGTCCTGAGCACAGTGCCCCAGTAAAAGCATTTCCATAATGTGTAGTATGTATGGATATAATTCTCTCTTGTACTACAGAAAGGGTACTTTCTTATAACATTGGTAAGTTACTCATCTATTTTCAGTTTGTGTAAACTGCTTGTGCTGAGTTACGCAAGCTTCATAACTGCATTGAACTGCACAGCCTAAATATCACTTATGCTGAGTAATGCTGGCTTGCACTGTGCATATTGTCAGTCCAATAAAGTTCTACAACTTTTATATTTCCCCAGGCCATCTTAAATCCTCACTCACTTTAAATCTGGCAGCACTGGTCATTCATGAAAAGTCAACACACAAACCCGTCCACTATTGCCAGCCTTATGAGCGCTTGAAATCCTGAAGAAGTATATGAACTGCCTCATCCTCACTGATAATGAATTTCTAAACCCGCACTCTCTCACCATGAATGAATTTCTAAACCCTCACTCTTTCACCATAAATCTCTCCATTTTGCTACCATTAACACCCAAAATGTATGCAATAAACTTCCTACTCTTCATGGCTGGCTATCCCATTACCACCCTGACATTCTCTCTGTCAACAAAACATGGCTAAAACCCCACATAAAAGATTCCAAAATTACCCCTCCCAACAACAAAATCATAAGAAATGACAGAACTATAGAGAAAGGTGGTGGAGTAGCCCTACTTTTCTCTCCTCCCTAACAGTGACACCCTTTACCAAGCCTATACCCCAGTTCGCAACAGCTGAACTAACCCTGGCCCTCCTAAAAATTAATAACCATAAAAACATATTTATAGCTGCTCTTTATATTCCACCAGGAAATAACATCCGCATTCTTGAAGATATCCTGTCTTGGTTCTCATTTAATATAAACAATGAAACTATACTCCTAGGTGATGTATGTATAAACTGGGCTTCTATGCAATCACCTACATCACCTCAGAATATAAACCTATACAACTACACCCAAATAATTACCTCTCCTACCAGATTTAATAAAGATAACTCTGGTAGTATTCTGGACTGGATATTAGTTTCTCACCCCAACTCCATTTCTGACAATGGCACCCTACCCTAGTCCCTCAGTGATCATCTCTCTGCCTTTGCTTGTCACTCACCATACTCCCTCCAGCTTCAACACTACTACATAACTACTCGTACCCTAAAAAATTCACCCCTCTAGCTTTCTCAGACTCACTAAAACATATGAACTGGAACCCTGTAAAAACTTTCCCTCTTGAAGACGCTGTTACATACTTCAATACCACATTCAATAACCTACTAGAAAGCTTTGCTCCCCCCCAGAACTAAAAGAATCAAAACCAAATCTACCCCTTGGCTAACTAAAGCAACTATTACAGTCATGCACCTCAGAGATAAATACTGGAAGCATTATCATAAATCTAAAACACCTAACACCCTTATTGAGTATAAGCAACTTCATAATGAAGTGAACAAACAAATTGCTTTAGACCGAAAGTCCTACTACTCCAAGCTCCAAAACAATCATAGATCCTACCCCAAAACATTTTGGAACAGTATATCTGCTGTCCACTCTCCTGGCAAAAAAGACAATCCCTGCCCTGAAACATACTCTCCAGATCATATCTTAGCTACCAAATTCAACTCTTTCTTTATTGATTCAATAACCAAGCTCACCATATCATTCTTCAGTAACACTTCTACTCCTCCCTCATCCCACACCCTCAACTCTAGTCCAACTGACATCAACACTTCTCACCTTCCCCTTCTACCATTCAATCTGTCTCTCTACATACCATTAAAAAAACTTCTACTAAAACAAAAACCATGCTCTCATGCCCCAGACAACCTTCCATCTAACTTTCTCAAGCTAGCTGCAGATGGCATAGCCATTCCCATCACTATACTTATCAACCGTTCTATCCAAGAATCCTATGTACCCCTCCTCTGGAAGAAAGTGTTCATCATTCCCCTCCACAAAGGAGGCAACAATACTGAAGTCTCCAACTTCCGTCCTATAGCCATCCTGTCCCCTATCTCAAAAGTCCCTGGCAAATGCATACACTTGTAACTCCTTCCCTACATCTTATACAATCAACTTCTTTCTCCAAGTCAACATGGATTTAGACCCGGGCATAGTACTACCACTGCCCTTCTCTCCTTCCTTGACATCATCAACCAGGTCCGAGACTCTGGCAACATTGTATCTACCCATCTCCTAGACTTATCAAAGGCCTTCAATACTATTTCTCACAAACTTCTCTTGTCCAAACTATCTCATCTCAATCTCTCCCCTCCTCTGTTAACTGGTTTTCCAGTTACCTTTCTAATAGACAACAAACCGTCACATGGAACAATAGTATCTCTTCCTTCCTTCACACTCCAACAGAAGTTCCACAAGGCTCTATACTGGGTCCCTTACTTTTTAACATCTTCATTAATAATTTTCATCAGTGCATTCCTAATACCAAACTTATCCAATATGGGGATGATTCCACAATAATTTGCTATGCTCAATCCCTCCTCAAGCTCAAGCAACCAACACAAGATGCCTTCTCTTATACTGAGTCTTGGATGCTGAATAATCACCTTGCTCTCAAAGCATCCAAAACCAAAATCATGATCTTTACCCCATCTAAAAACACCTCTATTGATAAAAATTCCTTCTCCATAGTCAGTCAGAATAAGATTACCATTGAAATTATCTCCCATACAAAACTTTTAGGTGTTATCATTGATGAACATTTAAAGTTTGACATTCATATACAAACTAGTATTAAGAAAACTCACCAAAAGCTTGGAATGATGTATTGTAACAGCCATTATTTAGCTTCCTCATCCAGACATATACTTTCTATTTCCTACCTCATCCCCTCTCACTTGTATGGAGCCCCTCTTCTCAGCAAACTTCAGCTCCCCCTAATGTCAAAACTGTCATCCTGCTACAATAAAATCTCTAAGTTTTCTATTGGGATCAAATCCTCCTCCTACCACTGTGATGCACTCCACTCCTTGAACTGGCTGGAACCCCCCCCCCCCACTATCTCTCTTACTTCCAGCTTCTAACTGCTCACAAACTCATTTTCAAACCCTCTAACTGCCCTTTCCTCTCCTCCTTACTCACCCTGCACCATCCTGACAGACTACTTATGTCAAGTAACCAGAACCTCCTCGAAGTGTACAAACCCTTACGCTCACCTGGGCAATTTCTCCTGTCTTTCTCCCTTGCTCGTCTATGGAATTCACTTTCCCCCATATTCAAATCACCCAAATCCACTCCGCCTTCAAGACCATGCTCAATTCCCATCTCTCTTCTCACTGTGAATGCTCATGATCTCACCCCACCTGACCCCCTCTATATCATTTCTGCTCACCCTTCCTTTTTTCCCTTTCTCAAAACACAAACTCAATGACTCCCTTCATTTCATTTCCACTCCCTCTCCCTTTTTTTCCGTTCTCATAACTCAACCTATTCACCTCTCACTGTTCTGATCTCCTCCTCTAATACTTCCTACCTCTCACCTCATGAAACTTTGAGTGCATAAGTGCCTGCACTCCGAATTATACTTATGTACTCCAAAATGCTTATGTTTTAATTTCATTCAATGCTTTGTTGCAACATCTTGCTCAAATGTTGTTATTCTAGCTTCTATGTTACTGTGTTACTCAAATGTTATTACTCTGTCTTCTATATTACTGTGTTTTAGTAGTTTTGGAAAATTGTATTGTATTTGTTAACTTTGTTGATATTAGCTTTGTAATAATTGTATATGGAGCTTTTCTCCCCAGGCCTCTATTGAAAATAGGCTCATTCTTGCCCAATGGACTTTCCCGGTCAACAAACTGCAAATAAAAAATCAATAAAATAAAGAACTCCATGAGAGCTGTAAATACTTACCTCAACTGGAAGTATCCATCTCTCAGCCATTTTACATGGAATGAGTTCAAAAGTGTCTTACCCCACCAACATCAATCGAACATCCACAGACTACAAATAGTAAGCCATCTTGTGCTGATCCCATTAAAAAATCTTTGCCTAAGCCTCCTTGGACTCTGAAGACTAGTCATCAACCTAAACTCTCAGATTTACCTCCTGCACACAAGCCAGCAGCAACAATTTATTCCTCATCAGAATACTAAGAGGGTACCATATTCCATTCTGTATGTACCTCAAGAGACACCTGAAGCAGTTGGAGAGACCTCAGAGGTTTCTCACCAAGAAAATTCAGGGTATTCAACACATGACCTACATGGACAGAATGAAGGCCCTGTTACTTTACTCTGTATCTTATAGGCTGCTGAGACGTGACTTCTGCCTAGCCTACAGAGCTGTCTTGGACCCTGCATAATGGATATGCTGCACATCCTCATGTCAACCTAAAGAGTAACAGTCAAAAATGTGCAGAGCTAATAGAAAATAACATTGTGCACCTCTTCTCTGAGGGTATTACCAACATGTTAGTAGACGAATGTAGCTCAACATTACCTCCATCTTCCCTAAATTGCTCACAGCATTTTAGTATGATTAAGCCACCGCCCATCATCACTGAGTAGGTCCTGCGTGTTCTGTACATGGCTAAAAATCACTAGCTCCATGGACCTTGACAATGTGCCAGGTTGTCTTCTTGTCAATGCCACATTCTGTCTGGCTTACTCCTTATTACATCTACTCAGTCTTAGCCTCTCCACTGGATTCATGCCAGAGCTGTGGAGAACTCTTGTAGCTATCCCACTCAACAAAGGGTGGCCCACGAATGATCTAGGCAACTATAATCTCATCTGTAAGTCAATGGAGTGCATCATTATTGCACCTCGTAAACAAGGACATAGGCAGTGTCAAGAACCTGGACCAAAACCAATTTGTGTTTGTTAAAGGCAGATCCTGTCTCCGGAACCTGATGGACTTTTGTTCAAAAAGTCACTAAGGCATGAGACTCAGGTCAATCACTTCACATGGTATACCCACACCTAGCCAAAGCTTCAATACCATTAAACACTCAGGAATCATTGATACACTAATACAACCAAATGTAAACCCCTTTGTTACCCACTGGCTAGCAAACTGGCTTACATATAGAACCCAGTCTGTTAGTATTGCATGTGCACTGTCATCTAAAAAAGTAGCTACCATTAGTGTCACCAACAGACTGGTTCCAGGACCATTCCTCTTTGGTATCTACTACTCTGGCATTAAAGCAGACACCAAAAGCCTGTGGCTGATGAAGTTTGATGAGGTTTGCAAACACTTTACATGTGTGGCATTATGGGACAATTCTGTTGCTGCCCCATGGTGAGTTTTCCCACTGGAGGTGGAGGTAAGATGGCCATGCAAATGGGATAGGCTCTAGAGTGTGGCAGGAGACAGACCCCTGGAAGATACAATCCAAAAGAGTACACTGCCAGAATGCACTACACCAGACAGCTCTTCTGCTGGTACCATGGTGGCACTGGCCTGTGCTTGGAGGGCTACCCTACACATTTATTGTGTAATTGTCATGGAGACACTCAGCTACACTCAGGTATGAGGCAGGAATCATGCCACTGTCTGCCACTAACACAGTGCCCCTACTGCAGTCATCATGCTGGATGGAACTGCCTGTACCCTTTGTCTCCTAGAGGGCAGAGGATGAGAACACACCCTATACTGCTGCTGCTGTTGTGTTAGACAATTTTTCCCCTTCATGTTGTGTTAGACAATTTTCCCCTTCATTTGTCACCTTGGACTGAAGGGTGGGCTGCACAAACCATGTACATGTTCCAGTGGAAAGATTGTTAATGTGCCCCCCACAGTGGCCATGCCCGACAATGGCAGTGTGGCCACTGACTGTGCTGTGCTTTTGTTGCTATCATCATCAGGTGTAGATGATTTCCTGATATTAGGTGTGTCCATATGCATGGTGGACGACCCATATAATGAACTAAGTGTGTGAAAGTAGACAGAAACATCCTAAGTTTAACAAGGCTATTATTAACAATTCCTGTTACCATGGCTATACAATACTAAAGCATGAAAAGCATGTAATGTCATATACCTCATGCAGAATCTCATGGCAGCTGGAGCCCTGAAGTGCCTGTAGGGATGATATAATCGTATTCAACATAAAGAGCTGAAGACTGTGAATGTCATGCTAACCAGTTAAAGCATCTCCCACACCTGTGCTGATAGGTGAAGTTTTGCTTTAATGTTTATTCTTCCAGTTGGAATAAGGGAGCAGTCCATCACCCAGACAGTGATACTGGGAACACGTATGTGCCTGTGAGGGTCTGCTGTGTAGGTAGACCACCACCTATGGGCATCATCTACCACACATGTGCCTTGTTATTGGCACAGTGTATGATGTAATTGCCTCTATGGTGCATTTATATTGCAGATCTATTATGATCACGAACAGGATTTGCATCAGCACCAAGGTCTTGCCATGCACACAGCTGACTGTGGATGGCTAAGGACCCCATCCCACAATAAAACACACATTTAGCCCATCACTCCATCCTCCCATGCATGCTGAGTCCCTTGTACTGATCACAAGTTATAGCATTCTATAATCTGTAAGACACTGTGGAAATATCCCACAGAGCTCAGTCACAAGGCCTCCTGTGTTCCCATACCCCTGTCAGTGGGTTGATTAGGAAAAAACCTCCGTATAATAATAGGAAAGCAGTAGACATGTTATTTACACATTCTCCCATATGATATTGTCTCCTGTAGACTTTCTACAACAGCTGCAGTCTTTTCCTTCCTTCCTGCAGTGACACGTTCTTTGTTTACTACTATTTCTTTTGAATCATCAACACATCTTCATAGTGCAGTGACCACTGAAATTAGATTGGATGCTTTTATCATGCACTTTCAAAGCTCATTGCATAGCAATTATACTAATGAGGCTGTGATGCCCCTGCCCTGGCCCAGTAATCAAGGAGCCTCAGTCCTCACCACTAACACCAGTGATTGACATGCACATTGGGAGGATGAACTGTACACACATAGAAAGGTACAATTTCCCTTAAGAGCACACAGAGATCACAGTCAGCCTTAGGCTGGTTTCTCCCTTTCTGTCTAGTTCCCCAGTAAGACTCCCCACTGGCACAGCTATAGGTTTAAGATCTCAGCCGAGTGGTCAAGCCAAAACCTTCAGCAAGGTTGGCTCCCTGCCCTGGTCCAGTAATCAAAGAGCCTCAATCTTCACCACTAACACCATGAAGTACGTGTACATTGGGAGAATGAACAGTATGTACATAGTAAGGTATAATTTCCCTTAAGAGCACACAGAGATCATAGTTAATCTGGGGCTAATTTCTCCCTTTCTCTCCAGATCACCAATAAGACTGCCCACTAGCATAGCTATAGGGTTAAGATCTCAGCCGAGTGGTCAAGCCAAAACCTTCAGCACCCTCTCTGTCCAAAGGTGCTTCGTGTCCCTGCCCAAGTAACTGACACTCACACACACACTTTGAGATTTGATTTATATACAAACACACAGACATTCCTGGGGAAGGCTGGCACAGGTTCTCCAGCTATGACCCCTTCTGCCCAGACTCTATGGTAGTGCCACCTGCCACTAACCACCCTTATCAGCTACTATAAAGGCCCTTCCCAAAGGGTGACTAATTCTACTGTGCAATGTTACTATTATCCAATTGGTAAGTGTGACCAGAACTTTTAAGGCTATTCTAGAGTGGCCTGTACAGTATCACCAAATACATGCAAGTATTTTCAGAGCTTATATCTGTACACAAAACCAGTCACAATTAATAGATTTAAATATATTTAATAATAAATAATGAAAGCAAAAGACAATACTCATTAAATCAGCACAGTGACAATAGAGTTCAGAATGACAGGAAATACTTTAAAACAACATTGTAGGACAGTCTCACATAAATACAGAAAACATCTAGACTGATCTTACTATACTCCTATCTATCTCTAAGAGAAATCACTGCTATTAGCAAGGCAAGTGCTGGTGAGAGGATGTTTTCAGATCCAAGACAAGATACAAAATGCTCTGACTTTCTCTCTGACATAGTTCTTAAATTAATAATACACATTACTGCTGAATAATCTCAGATTACATCGTTCTTGTCACCTCTGCCTAAGTTTCACAGGCTAGCAGGAACTTAAATGTTAACATGTCTCTGTTAAAATACGTATCTCTCAGAAGTTGAAATTCTCTCTTAGAAGCTTGCATGAAACTGAAAGTCATAAAACAATTACCTTGGAAACCTGTAATTACCTCTGTTTCCAGACAATAGAAAGAAGCCCCTACTCTAGACATCCTGACTCTTATCTAAGATAAACTAACTTCATAACACATCATAAAACTCTTTACATATCAACTTATTTTCTAAGAGTTTTGCAAGTTAACTCTGTGTATTCCAACATTTACTATGAAACCATACATTTGCATTGGCATATTGTTTATACATGTCTGCTCTTTTCCAGCAGGGTGCACTGTGGTTACAGTTAAATCTTGAAGCTCAGTACAGAACATATAGTTTCCTTATATTTTTAAGGCAAGCATACAAATCATATTACTATTCACAAATTACATAAAAATATTGACACAGTTCTATCTAGCTGGGCTGGCACTGTCACATTTCTGTGTAAATCATATTAATATTTTCAAGTGACATAAAATTATTTACACAATTCCAGATAGCTGGGCTGGCAGCATCTCAGTTTATCACATTTCTCCCCCCAGTGAGAACTCAAGATAGTTTTACAAGTGTCCCTTGAGAAATGTTACTTGAGAGGGTTGAGCCTATCTGGGAATACCTTACCCCATTCCCTGTCTTGTGATTCCAGCTGCTTTGGCATTGCTGACTCCAGTACCATGCTGCACTGCCTCATTATATGCCTGCAACCCTAAACTCCACCACAGTAATTTGGGATTTTCCTGGCTGGCTCCCTGTAGCCATATATCCCCTTCAGACTCCTCCTGCCTTGTACTGCAAATACTCAGCACAAGGGCCTCCCTATCATGGTAAGGCTTCATCATGTTAACATGGTAGAATTTGTGTCCCTGCTTCCTGCCTAGCAGTTCTACCATGTAGCTAACATCACTGACCTTCTTTACCACCTTGTAAGATCCCTCCCAAGCTGCCTGCAGCTTGTTGTCTCTGACAGGAATGATAACCATTACCCGCTGCCCTTCAGCATACTCTCTTGCTCAAGCATTCCTGTCATACCAGACATTTTTCTGCTGTTGGGCTTCTGTCAGGTTCCCCTGGGCCAAGCCCATGAGTTTCCTGAGTCTTGTCCTGAGGTTTAGGACATAAGCCACAACAGACTCCTTGTGGGTATCACACTCACCCTCCCACTCATCTCGGATTAAGTCTAGAGGCCACCTCGCCCTATGCCCATACAGCAACTCAAAGGGTGAAAAACCTGTGGAATCCTGGGGAACTTCTCTGTAAGCAAACAGATGGGGCAAATATTTGCCCCAGTCTCTCTTAAACTGGTCTGCAAATGCTCCCAGCATAGACTTGAGTGTAGAATTTAATCTCTCAACAAGACCATTAGTCTGGGGGTGGTAGGGGGTGGTTTTTAGGTGATTCACCCCACAGTACATCCACAGACAAGCTAGCAGTTCTGAAATGAAATTGGCTCCTCTGTAAGTCAGTGTTTCTTTTGGAAAACCTACCCTGCAAATCTCTAAGAAAGCATTTGCCACCTTTTCTGCCTCGATGGAGATCAGATCCACTGCCTCAGAGCAACTGGTAGCATAACCTACTACCACTAGGATATACTTATTCCCTATGGAACTTGGGGGTACTCAGAGGACCCACAATATCCATAGCTACCCTCTGAAATGTCTCCTCAATCACAGGCAAAGGCATCAAAGGAGCTTTCACCTTGTCTCCTGCCTTACCTATCTTTTGGCACTTCTCACAGGTCCTGCAGTCCCTGTTACATCTCTGGAAATCCCAGGCCAATAAACGTTCTGCATAATATGTCTCTTTGTACATTTTATGCCCATATGACCTGCAAAGGGAATATCATGGGCTATGGCTAGAAGTGCAAGATGGTAGGCTCTGGACAATACCAACTGCTGTATTCTCTCACACTCTAGCCCTCCTTCAGGGGTCCACTCTCTATACAGTAATCCTTTGTCCCAGTATACAGATTCCCCCTTCCCTTGAGGATCAGGTGCCTTACTATCTACCTGCCTGAGGCCTTGTAATGTAGGGTCTAAGAGCTGAGCCTGTCTCAACTCTCTCTTTGTAACCGTTCCCAGCTCCTCTTTCACAGGAAGTCTGGCATCCTCTGAGAGTGGTGCCTCACTGTCAGCCTGGGTACTACTACTCACCTCTGCCCTTGCAGTAACTCTGTCCAAGGGAACATTAGTAGCAACAAGCAGCTGTGGCTCACCTCCAGTCTCACTGCTATGCTCACTCCCTGAAGTAACCACCTCACCAGTCCTGGCTGCAATTATGCAGTCTGACTGGGTCTCCCCCAGGCTACTAGACCCACATGCTTGTCTTCAAGACTGACTGAGTATAACTGCATGAACACACAGTAATGCATTATTAAAATCTTTCCCTATCAGGACACCTGCAGGATGGTAGCATGGTACCCTTGTTGTCTCAAGACAACCTACTGTTGGCATTTTGTCATCCCCGCTTACTGGCTCTCTCATCTTTTGTTCCCCGCCTTGCCTCAATGGACATCCATATGCTACATGGCCCCACTGGTTGCATTTAAAACATTTAACCCTAGGTCCTAGACATGTACTTTGACTAGTGGCTTCCCCTACTACCGGCAGATTCTGTTGGGGCAGTCTGAGCTGCACACCATCGATTCCCCTAGAGCCATGAACAACACTGGGTGTTCCTTTCCTGTGCAGGGATGCCTTGCTTGCTAGGTATAGGTCTCCCTTCTTCCCCAACCCATCTACAGTAAGGCATTGTCTATCAGCTAACCAGATCCTGATGTCCTCAGGCAAAGTGCTAAGGGCTTGTTCCCTCACCAAAGGTATGCCAACCCTTCAAAAGTGGTGACCTGACATCCACTCACCCATCTGGGAAAATAAGTGCTTAGTTCAGCAACATATTTGTACACACTTTCATATACCTTGTGTCCATGGTCATGAAACTTTTTCCTATAAGCTTCAGGTGTTAGCTTAAACAATTCTAGCAAACAATTCTTTACAACATTATAATTTAAAAAGTCATGACCAGACTGTTTGGACAGAACATTTACAGCTTTACCATGACATGCAGGGCTCAAGAACTGTACCCAGAGCCCTTGTTCAACATTATACTGTTTACATACCTCACAAACATATGAAGGAAACTATCAAAATGATCCCCCTCTGTAAACTGTGGAAGAAATTTACTGACCTTTGTTGCTGCTGGGGTTCAGTTACTCCCTTACCCATTACCTCCATGACTCTGGCAAAGAGTCAGCATCTCCTTTTTATGTTACCTCTGCCTCTCCTCCTCCTCAGCTTGCAGGCGTAGCAGTTTCTCATTCTCCTCAGCCTGCAGACATCACGGTTTCTCATTTTCCTCAGTCTCTAGATGCCTCAGTCTCTCTGCTGCTTCTATTTCCAAATGCTTGGTCTCCAACTCAAGTCTGTTTAGCTCCAGATAGATTTTTAAGTCCACTGTAGAAATGTTGCGTTGTCCATTCTCTGAGTGTTGTACATCTCCATGGCCAGTCTGATCATCCTCCTGGTTGCCATTCTCTGATGCCGCTGTGACCAAAGCTGCAATGATGTTTGGTTTAGTCAGGTTTCCATGCACCAGTCCTTTAGCTTGACACATCTCAGCCAACTGGCTCCTTGACAGCTTGCCATACTCCTCTGCTGACATGCTTGCCTGCTCTCCCTGACGAACTATGCTAACAAAAAAAAAAAACAATTGTGATATGAACTCTGAATGTTCACTGTGTGGCTGATTTAGAGTACCAAAACACCTTCAGTGATCACTGAACACACAGGAATTTAATGTCCACACCACTACAAGCCAATTAATATGTGATGTGGCTATCTCACCACTATCAACCAATTAATATTTGATGTGGCTATCCTACCACTACCAAACAATTAATATGTGATGCCCTGCCCTGGCCCAGTAATCAAGGAGCCTCAATCCTCACCACTAACACCAGTGAGGGACGTGCACATTGGGAAGGTGAACAGTATACACACAGTAAGGTACAATTTCCCTTAAGAGCACACAGAGATCACAGTCAGTCTGGAGCTGTTTTTTTCCTTTCTATCCCGATCCCAATAAGACTCCCCACTGGCACAGCTATAGGGTTAAGATTTCAGCCGAGTGGTCAAGCCAAAACCTCCAGCACCCTCTCTGTCCAACCAGTGCTTCATGTTCCTGCCCAGGTAGCTGAAACACACACACTTTGAGATTTGATTTATATACAAACATACAGACACTCCTGGGGAAGGATGGCACAGGTTCTCCAACTATGCCCCCTTCTGCCCAGACTATACAGTAGTACCACCTGCCACCAACCACCCTTCTCAGCTACTATAAAGGACCTTCCCAAATGGGTGACTAATTCTACTGTGCAATGTTACTATTATCCAATTGGTAAGTGTGACCAGAAATTCTAAGGCTATTCTAGAGTAGCCTGTACAGTATCACCACATGCATGCAAGTACTCTCAGAGCTTATACCTCTACACAAAACCAGCCACAATTAATAGGTTTAATATATTTAATAATAAATAATAAAAGCACAAGACAATATTCATTAACTCAACACAGTGACAATAGAATTCAGAATGACAGGAAATACTTTAAACCAACATTGTAGGACAGTCTCACATAAATACAGAAATTATCTAGACTGATCTTACTATATTCCTATCTATCTCTAAGAAATAGCACTGCAGATTATGTAATTCCTGTCACCTTTGCCTACATTTTCCAGGCTAGCAGGAACTTAAATTTTAACATGTCTCTGTTAAAAATACGTATCTCTCAGAAGCTGACAATTCTCTCTTAGAAGCTTGCCTGAAACTGAAAGTCATAAAACAATTACCTTGGAAACCTGTAATTACCTCTGTTTCCAGACAATAGACAGAAGCTCCTAGCCTAGAGATCTTGTCTGTTAGCTGAGATAAACTAACTTTATAACACATCATAAAACTCTTTGCATATCAACTTATTTTCTTAGAGTTTTGCAAGTTAACTCTGTGTATTCCATCTTTTACTATGAAACCATACATTTGCATTGACATATTGTTTATACATGTCTGCTCTTTTCCGGCATTGTGCACTGTGGTTACAGTTAAATCTTGCAGCTCAGTACAAAACATATAGTTTTCTTATATTTTAAGGCAAGCATACAAATCATATTACTATTCACAAATGACATAGAAATATTGACACAGTTCTATCTAGCTGTGCTGGCAGTGTCACATTTCTATATAAATCATATTAATATTTTCAAGTGACATATAATTATTTACAAAATTCCAACTAGCTGGGCTGGCAGCATCTCGGTTTATCACAGAGGCAATTGATGCTAAATGTCTCTGAATCAAACACATTGCTCAATGTGTGACAAATTGAAGCTATGTAATGAGGCTCATAATGTTAATATGAACATGCATGGATGACCATGAAGCATATTGTGCATGCTTCAGCAGGTCACTGATACCAGAAGGGATACTGGTGTATTCAACAGTCTCACAGACCATAGAGGTGCATTAGTCCAATTATGTAAATAGATGTGGATTATATAGGCTACATCAAATTAACCCAATGTGTCTTCCACTCTCTAAACTCCACTTTGGCATGCCATTAATCCATATACCAATATATGGTGACACTGGCCACAGATGTGTTCCCATTCTGTAAATTGATGTATATCATGTGACATCAACAACTACAGTTGTCATAAGTCTGCAACCGTCTCCTTTTAGATTGCACTCT
The DNA here is from genome assembly GCF_019279795.1 of Protopterus annectens. Taxonomy (NCBI): domain Eukaryota; kingdom Metazoa; phylum Chordata; order Ceratodontiformes; family Protopteridae; genus Protopterus; species Protopterus annectens. The sequence continues at coordinate 1,057,892,705 of NC_056728.1, read as the reverse complement.
GTGAAGTGCCCTTGTCCTTTGGGGAGTGCTAATTTTGGCAGGGGTCCTAGGTGGTGCAGGAAAGGATCAATGATATTTCTTTATTTTCTGCATAGGAACCAGCAGCAGTACCTGCTGAGATTCTTGTTTTGCTAGAGTAGAAAATGGTGCTACACCTGTCACCCATACTTAGGAAAAGTGTAAGCTCCAGTGACCTTAACAGGCACAACCAAGATGCTCTTTGTTAACTGAAAGTGGAAATTAGGGGAAGTGCACAAGAGTTTTACAGAAAGAGCATGTAACAGGTGGTTAGTATTGTTATTTAGTCTTAATGGGGCAGCCATATTTGGGGCATTTGAGTCATGGACGTTTTCCATTTATTTTATGTTTTCCAGCTGCTATTGAGTTTGAGAAGAATAAAGTGATCATTTCAAGGTATATGGAATGACTATCCAGGAAGAGAGGTGCATATGCATTGGTGCTTTTATAGCTTCATATAGTTTAGATTCATGCAGACTTGCCTTTGATACTAATAGCATTAACCTTGCATAATGCCGTTATATGCTATATGACAGACATCTATTATGAATTCAAGCTGAAGTTCTCTACCACCTGTCCTACCTCTAGGGAATTGCACCAAAATCAAGGTACTGATCACTGAACTGACTGTGGATGTTCCACAAGTGAACCAGGCATCATACTGTGCAACATACCTGATGTTTTGATCCCTACATTGTTATGCCCATTTCCCAAGCCCTGTCATTCATACAGGGTACTTGTCTCCAACATTATTCTTAAACTTTCTGTTCCAAGCCCATGCCAGGCACAGTTATGTCTGACATACCATATGCATGCCTCTGACAGACAATAAGTTTCCATTTACTGGTGGCTGTTATATGTCATGATACATGGCTGCCACACATTCTCTATGACTCTTGATTGTAGCATTTTGTTTTTCTTCTGTAGCTTTGTCCTGAGAGCCTTGTTACCATGATACCATGCCGTTTAGTAGGCTAAGTCTCCTACCTTCTTGTATTTCCTTTGTGTACATCATGTGGCACTGAAAAGAGGGAAATGAGGCAATTTACAGTGTAATTAATGTATACAGAAAAAATATGTATAAGTAATAGCGAAATGTCATGTGACTGGTCATAGTCACCAATATACTAAACAGTGGCTCATATGACAGATTAAAAGTGAGGGAGGAAGAACTGTAATCAGGAAAGAGGATCTACAGAACCATCAAATTCAATAAGCACAGAGACAAGTCGAGATGTAGGCATTCAACTTCAAAATATTAAGGGATATCCAGTATTTCCATAATTCTGAGGAGGCAATTTTCATACATGAAATGAGGACAAATCAGGAAAAAAATGTTCAGCCCAGCAGACAAAAATGTTTAGGGACAAGGAAAGCTAGAGAAAAGGAGTTATTTATGAGTCTGGACAGGCTGTAACATTTTAAATAATTTTATTGAAACAGGGCAGATCTTGATGTGCTAATTCAAGGATTCCTCAATTTAGCATTCAAGATGAATGTAGTCATCTGTCAATGGGAGTGATTAAAGGTGGCATATTATGAAAATTCATGGGAAATGAATGACACTTGGGTAGGATTGACAGGACATCTCCTTCATTTTCATTCATTATTTGTCATATTTCACTGCTCAGTTTGGTGCCAAAGAAAATGACTAATATATATCATCATATGCATCATTCAAAAATGCAATTTTATTAATTAATAACACCAATAAGGCCGCATTACAGTATTTAATCATATTCAGTGTTATATAAATTAATAGGTTCCACTGCAGTCAGAATTTGACCAAGTATACCAAGCATTAAAAACTGTTTTGGCTTTTAAACGACAGCTTAAGGAGAAGACGGAAAGTCTTTCTGGGAATTTCGGACATTCAATTAAATATTGAAGGGAAATAATTTTAAGTGACAAGACGGAATTCAAAAATAATTTTGCTAGTAATTCAAAGCAAAGCAATAAAGTTGAGTACCTTGCAATGGCTGAAAGTTTGTCTAAGTTTTGATTGCAGAGCATCTACACCTAAGAAAACCTGGACAGAGAACCTCTTAAATGATAACTTACACATATAACAATGGTTTCTTATTTAAAAAGGATGGGATGAGGTCCAAAGCATCAAGGAAAATTACTGAGTTGGCACAGCTGCATTTCTTTCTGAAAGACTAATGGATAAACACACACACACACACACACCCACACACACACAACCCCCCCCGCACACACACACACACAACCCCCCCCACACACACACACACACACACACGCACACTATATTTTTACAATGAAGTGTCAGAAGCTGCATGAAATGGGGAAACTTATTTGCTGCTGCTGCATATCTTTCTACTTGGGTTATCAAGAGACATTCTTTTAGAAGGATATTACTTAGAAAGAATATGATATAGTATTAATTAAATACTGATTAATTAAGTGTGTGTGATAGTTACATAAATATTATTTCCAATGTCCTTATTTAAACTATTTATGCTAGTTTTCTAGTTGCTCACTGTGGACAGTTCATGGGGCATTTCCATGAGTTTCACAAAGTCTTGGTGAAGTACCATGTCAGCATACCATCAAGCTGCATTTCAGGCTATGTTGCCAAAAAAAAAAAAAAAAAATAAGACAGAGTTTATTCTAAAAAGCAAAATATTAAGAATGAAACATTGAAGCTGTTTCATAAAAACATATAACTGGAATATAAATAGGGGAAATTAAAAAAGATGGCTACCTTATGGAAAATGATAATTCATTAATGCTCTCCAGTAGTTGAAACTGGACTAAAAATAATAAAGTGCTAGAGGAAGGAAAAACGAGGATGCTGAAAAACATTACTTATCATAAAATGTTTCATTTGGTGATAAACATCAGTGATGAAAAATATATTTCTATGTGTATAAAAGTACAAGAAGGCTGTCTTCCTCTGTTCTAATCTAAATGCATATTTCTAGATGCGTCTGCCACATTCATTACTGATCAATGAGTCACAGAATGTGTCTCAGTAATAGTAAAGTTACAGGATAGATGGGGATTAAAAATATATACAACCTACATGCCATAGGAATGCTGATGGAAGTTGCTGTAATTAAAGTGATGCAAATTTACAAACACAGATCCTAATAAACTTTGTAAACATTGTAGCTGGCATGAAGATGAAGATAGTCAGACACTCAATCATTCAGCGTGCATTCCTTTCTAATGTAGCAGGTGGACTACTCTACAGACCTCTTTTAACCCTATCTCAAGCAAGGGGGTCCACAGGAATTTTTTCAGGGGGGTGCAAACCCAGAGGCCAGACCTCCAGGCTATATCTGTTTACGCGTGGATAACCAAGAAAACTATATATCACAGTTAACTGTAAACCATTCATATCTTACATACCATTGCTCATTCCTTGGCTAAACAAGTATACTATTACCATGAACATTGAAGCCTTCTATAAGGCATCTCTTGCAGGTCCTTGCTTAACATTTGGCCACTTGTAACTTTAAGTAACAGTGTCCACAGTGGACAGGGCGCTCGTGTTGCTCTTCCTACACAGTGCAGGATGTCTAGGCAATTACACAAGCAGGTGGGACATTGTAAATGATAGCAAAGCCACACCGTCAGTTGTTGCAAATTAACCTATTAATTAAAAAAACATATTTAATAAATCAGTTAAAATTGCATAGCAAGCTTTGTGGCTGTCTTAGTGCACATACCGATTCCTTCATTTCAGTGTAAGCCACGGTCGAGATGAAATGAAAAGTGTTCTAATGTTATGGTAGGTTGTGAGCCAGGCAACTTCATAGTTCAGTTCCTGCTCTAAATGTGACTGGCATTGTGGGTGGTATGAATGAAGTGTAAATGGTTGAACATACTCCTTGTCATATCTGCAAATGTTAGATGTATGCTACAGTGGATGTGTGCCCTGTGTCTCTGTGGTTAGGGAGCAGAGCTAGATCATGGTTAAGTGGACCCTAGACAGGTTGGTGGATCAAGACCTCCCTATACACAGCCCCCTGCAGCCATTTCAGTGTCCCATTACTTGGCTATTTCTCCCCAGCTACCATAAACACTGTAATATGCATACTGCTCTGTGCTTTACTTTTACAATGATTATTTGGATTTTATTTAGAACGTTTATTTTAAATTTTAAAGCACAAATACTGATAGACATTTACTAAACAAAGCAATACAATCTCACAATGAAAACAGACTTGGCATTAAAACCTCTCTGCCCTTGAAATTCACATTCATTGAAACTGCATTGAAACACACATTTAAAGAAAATGGATCTGGCCAGTGGCAGATAAAGTTTACCTTTGGTCTGTTTTCAAATCATAGGCCCCTTGTACACATATTTAGCACCATGCATACCTGCATGTGTTCTTTGATTCACCAGCGATATTGTACTTGAAGGCCTCACCTTGTGTTTCACACAGAAGTGGGCGTGTCGCGAATGATTGATGACCAGGTCTGCATATGTCATGAGCCATGATTGACATGGCATTCAAACAATGCAAACAAATGGACTTTTTTTGGCTAAAAATAAAAGCACACTCTGGAAGAATATTAGTTGCTTGTTACATTCTGAAGGGTTTCAGATACAAAAATAATAGCTTTTTTGCTAAAATAAAAGCACAGTCTTTTTAGAATTTTACTTGGTTGGTAAGTGATTCAAATACAAAAATAATAGCTTTAGTCGACTAATAAAGGGAACTTAGAAAAAAAGGACACTTGCCATTTTCATATCCCTCTCCCCGACAAGGATACACCTGCCCAAATAAGGGACTGCCCAGACTAAAGGAAAACTGGTGGTAACCCTAGGTCAGGACAAGAATAAGAAGTGAGCTTATATACTTTATTTTGAACAAAAAATGTATCTGCCGATTAAATCATTAGTTAAAAAGTGACCATGTAGTTTACCGTTTAATTTAAAAGAAAATATACTTTGCAAACAGCCAGTTGCAGGAAAAAAACAAAGTTTCTGAAATATGTCTTTTATTTAATAAATACGAATTTCTTTGTTTATATTAAAATAAGAAACAAACAATTGTTCTCGAAGGCAACACAGGACACGTACTAAAAGCCAAATAGTGTATTAGAATTCTTCGAGGGAATACATATTCATTAGTGCCCGATTACGAAACAGCACGGGGGCGGGTTTTGGGTGGGGCTTGCTACTGCGCATCTGGTGAGGCCCTCAAGTACAATATTGCCAATTCACCTTCCCAATTGTATTAAATTATATTCCTTATATAATATACCACCACTTGTTACAGCATGTTTTAAATGCAGCATGTTTTAAATTTGTAGTTTTGAACATTTGTCCAGTAAGTAATGAAACAAAATTCACGAACCAATAATGACAAAACTGCCCATTTCAGCACATTTCCATCATAAAAGTCTACTCAAACTTCTGTCATTACAATCTACCAATATCAGTAAATGTGCACAATATCTGCAGAAGTAAGGCATCTAAATAATTCTACATTAAAGGCATTTGTAACTAGTACTAGTGCTAGTAAACAACTTTATATTTCAGTATTTCATCTACAAATAAGTGCCAATTGTCCTTGAAGAATAAATTGCCTATGTTACATTAAAAAAAATTGTAAGCTGGTAATATGGCAATAGGGAATTGATAACAAACTGGCAACAGGTTCATAGTTCCTAGGCATCTCATCCAAAGGAGGACACACTCAGGACTGCAGCAACGCCACCACCCTTAAAGTACAACATAGCATCAGCAATCCATCTACATGCTGTGGGAGTAGAACCCACAGCCTTCTGCATTAAAGGCAAGTGCTACTAACAATGCTTTTCAATTCTTTAACATAATAGTAATACGTTTGCTAAACAAAACAGTTATACATTATAAACAATCTTAGCATGTAAACTTCTCTTACATCCAGACATAGTTGTCAACCTCTTAACTCCACAATCAGGGTAAGATCCAGAAATAATCAGAGACACATTAGTGCTATTTACTTGAAATTGACAGAATAAGAAAATGTGAATTAGCATACACTTTCTGTAGCACAATAAGCCAATAAATGACAATAATTACAGTTATAACATGTAAGCCACTACCTCTTCTTGTTCCAAAATCACCAGTTTTAAAAGGGCCAAAGCAACATTTGTAATACTTTTCTTTGAACACTCACTTCAGCATTACCTAATTTGTTTAATTACAACATTCCCTTAAATCTCACACATTCTCTTTGGACATTATTCTGCAAGTACTGCCCCCACAAATTCTATTTATTTCTACATATTCTGGTCCTTCTCTCTTCTAAAGACCTGCTCTCCTGTTCTTTTATCTGATTTACATTACTGATCAGTACTTCAAGTCCAGTGGGTTTACACTTTGATTTCCATTTTCTAGTACCAAGACAGAGCAACATTTTGAGCCAAAATTAGGGGCATCCAGAAAATCTGGGATATACCTAGCAACATCTTAGAGCAAGAAAGCTGAACAAAGCTATAAATAATGGGGCGGGAAAAAATCCCCAAAATAGGCACACTTGTTAAATATTGCTCTTACAAACTTAGAAAGTTGACAGAATAACAGGTTTTGCATTAGCATGAATTGTCTGAAGGGTATGAAGACTGAAACTCAAATATCTGTTATTATTTTATGACTTCAACCCTCAATGATTTGGCAGAAAATCACAATTTTATGAGAAACCAACCAAAAATATGAGGCAAAAGTCTGAACAATTTGCAACAATCTGTAGAGTTGAGAGATATGATCATGGATAGTTTCACAGCATGCATCCAGATGAAATTCTGGCCACAAAACTAAATGAACTTTGAATAATGAATAGCTCATAACTCTTCCCACTTTCACAAGGATTGTGGGATACCACTCAAAAACACAACTGTAACAGAAAGATGCAAAGAATAAATGCATATTGAAGACATAAACCTGTACATGTTAATGAATAATATAAGGTATTTTGCTTAGTTTCTAATAAAGGAATATGTATTATGTTGGTCATTTTTCTTTAAATTATTAATGCCACCAGTATGCAGGTAATGTAGTCTAGTTTCCTCATTTATTCATAGCTCCAAAATCGTGGGATGAGTGCAATCATTTGAGTATGTTTAAAAATAATAAGAAGGAATAAATCCAACCCAAAAATAGGAATGCATCTTCAAAAATAAGTATGTTATGTGAATGAGTAAATCAAGCCACACAAAATAAGTTTCATTTAACATCTTTGCATGCACATGGGCACACACATACAATGCCAGTCTGCCAATGTTGCCTTACTCCATACAGATAATATAGAGGTAAACAGATATTTTCAGTTATCACCACAACTTATAACTGTAATCCACTGATCATAAACAAAAAGAAAAAAACAAAAAAAAAAAATGACAGCAGAGAGTCTGAAAGAGGAATGCTTTCTTTTTCAGAATGAATAATCTTCAGACGGTACATGTCATACAGTAAAGGAATCGTTACACAACTCTACTCTACCAGTTTTGTAATGCATATATCTGTAAAATATTCTAGTTTACAAAATCTGTTTATTTATTTATTTTTTACATTAAAAAGTAAATGTGACAGTCCCTTGGCAAGTGAAGTCAAAATCCAGAGGGGTGCACTTGCACCCCTTGCACCTGCCTGCAGGCACCCTTGATCCCAAGCCAGATGCAGGACATATATTAAGAATATAGCAAATATTAAAAAGTCAAAATGCATGCATGAAATGCTGAGTTATTATACAAGTTAAAGTTATGAGAAATATTCTGGAAAAACACATTTTAAAATGTCAACATTATTTTTTTAGTTTATTTATTTGTTATCTAAGTAAGTGATCTGGTTGCTAAGGGCCCATTACAACTATAACATGGGTCACAAGAACAAGGTTGAATGCAATATATATGGATACTTTAAACCAGCCTATCACACAACATGTTTATGGAAGGTGACAGAAAACCCATGCACACAGAGAAAGAGCATGTAAACTCCACCCATAAAATGACCAGAAATCAAGATGTAATCATAGCCCTAGGAGCTATGAAGTCCTTATTACTGAAACATATACTGCATTGCCCTGTCAAAGTACTAGCCAAAAAGAAAAACAAAACTAAACAGAATGTCTTTCCAAAATGCATTTCATTATTACTGGTCAGAGTCCACAAGGAGACAGGGACATTATATATATATATATATATATATATATATATATATATATATATATATATATAAGTTATCTGAAATTGTAATTATTAGAGAGTGGAAAAGTAAGTCTTTGGAATGTTTGATGATGTGGTAGACACTTCAGTAAGAGAAATAATGTTATATTAGTAAGATATGGTATCAGGTAAGAGGTCGATCTTTCAGCCTGAACCCTACTAAAGTAATTATTTTTTGGCATGGAAACTGGATACAGCAGTAGTAATTTCATCCATGATTACTAAGATTATATCAAACCAGACTACTTTTAGATACACACACTCTAGATCAAAGTCCTGCACCTGCTGTTGCAGCTGGCTAACATGTTCCTCATCATTCTTGTCTTGTGAGTATCTCCAGTGATCTACTATTATATTCCACAATTCGTTCTGTAAAACATTTCCTCACATCATTTATAAGTCCCCAGAATAGTGTGACCCTTCATCATGTCATTATCATGATCACTACTTCCTTTTATTCAGCAAGAAGTATTATTTTATTTTTATTTTACATTTGTTTCCAGGATGGTCCGACTGGACACAGGTCCATTTTCACCAGAGGCCCTGAGAGAAAAGCTTCACAGTGAGTAAACAATTAAAACAATATGAAAAAAAAAAACAGTATAAGCAATATAATACAACAAGAGATATATATATACAGAAATAAACATAGTTAAACATGAAATAAGTATACAAGTTCAGTCAGCAGTAAGAGTTTCCTAAAATTGTAGCATATATTAAATTAGGTTTAATAGGAAGCTAGGTATATGGAATGGAAAAAACAGAAGCAAGTATGTGATGCATGGGCATAACCATTTATTCATTCATTGTGTGATTTAAGTGAGTTTTTGAACTGAGTAGTAGTAGAAGCAGAAATCAGAGCAGAAGGAAGGTTATTCCAAGTTCTAGCCATGGTGTGAGAGAATAGTGCTTTCCCTGCATTGTTGTTAGCCATTGAGCTAGAGGAGTGATTTGTCGGTATGGCAGAGAGGACGATTTGCTTTATAGTGGGTGAGGAGTTGGCCTATTGCTGGGATTTTGTCAGGATGTCTTACAGTATTGTAGGCAATGACTAGCTGGTGATAATATAGTAGCTGAGAAAGTTCTAGCCATTGTAGTTCCCTCAGAGCCTGGCAGTGGTGGGTACTGAAGGTGGAGTTGTTTGAAAACTTGGCAATTTTATTATAATATGACTCAAGTCTGGTGAGGTCAAGTTTTCTGACCTGGATAAAAAATTGGTGCGGCATACATTACAGTGGACAATAGGTGAGTTTGGGCTAGAGTAATCTGTGCTTGATTTGAGAGGAATTTCCTGTGTCTATATAGTGTTCCCCTTTTTTTATGAACCTTTTTGATAGTTTGCGAAATATGAACATCAAAGAGTAGGTTTTTGTCAATTTCTACACCGTGGAGTTTGGTGTGGTCAGAGGGAGAGATGATAGTACCATTTTTGGAGGAGATAGTGAAGGATAGAGAGGTAGACATGGTTTTGTTGGGGGTGAAAAGTAACTGTTTAGCTTTGTTACTGTTTAGGATAAGTTGGATTGTTGTAATCCAACTTTCCACAGAGCTAAAGAATTCCTGAGTGAGTTGTTATAGAGTGGCAAGTGATGGAGCAGAGCAGGTAAGAATTGTTGAATCATCTGCATACTGTATAAGTGAAGCATGTTATGTGGGGGCATGGAGATTGTTAGTGAATATGGAGAAAAGAAGTGTGCCTAATATTGAGCCCTGTGGTATGCCTATGGTAGTTGGAAGTAAGGGGGATAATACACCTTGCCATTGGACAGATTTCTACCTATGTGACAGATAGCTCTTAAACCAGGCTATAGAGGAAGGGGCAAAGAATATGGAGGCCAGGGTGTCTAGTAGTAAGGAATGTGAGACCATGTCATATGCTTTGGAGAGATTTAAAAATATTGCAGATACAAAGTTATTATTTCTGTGATGGTTGACCAGATTAGTGAAAGAGAGCAGAGCGGTTGTTGTGCTATGGTGTTGCCGGACACCATGTTGTGTGGGGAAGAGGTGATTGTGTAAGTTTAGGAACTGCATAACTTAAAAATGTATACATTTCTCGAGTAGTTTAGACAAGGGAGATAGAATGGTGATGGGGCGATAATTTGAATATTCATAGGAATTTCCACCTTTGTGAAGTGAAATAATATATGATACCTTCCGTAGTTGTGGGATATAGGCTTCTTGTATTGAGCAGTTGATAAGAATAGAAATAGGGTAGGATAAGGATTCCACAGCTATTTTTATGAAGTTGGCTGACTGATTATCAGCGGCAAGGGTATTAGGTTTTAGTTTTAGGAGGAGATTTTTAATTGTGGAGGTAGGAAAAGGTGAGAGAGTAAAAGGGTTATATTATCAGGGCATTTGGTTGGGTTATATGTAGGGTTGTTTTTGGATAGTTGGGAGGATAAAGTTAAGATATATTTTGTGAAATGGTGATTAAATTGGAGGTTATGTCCTTAGTATCATTGGCGGAGTTGGGGGCAGGAGTGGTAGTTTTGCATGGTTTTAGAAGAGAGTTGATAGCATACCAAAATGTTTGGGGATCTTTTGAGTGTCTATTTTGGATACCAAGGAAATAATTCTGTTTATCAAGTTTGGTTGGTCTCTTGGCCTGATTTTTAAGTTGTTGGTAGATTTGTTTGGATAAACTAGTATTATCCCTCTTCCAGATTTCCAAGCCTTGTCTCTAGACTTTAGGAGGGCTTTTGTGTCACTACTTAGTCATGGTGCATAGTTCCCCTTGGCTCTAATTTTCCTACTGGGTGCGATTATATTAAGGACATTGATAAGAGTACTGTTAAAGTAGTCAATGACCTGTCTAAACCTAGGCTTTGTAGTGGTTTCCAGTTGTTATGTTTTAGAATACTGTTAAGTTCTTGTATATTTAGTTCATAGGTTCATATGTTCATAGGTAGGTACTATGCTATTGACCATAGGGCCTATACAAGCCTAGCCAAAAAGGTACCCTGGCTTTCACCACCCAAGAAAATTATTTTCCTGTGCTCCTGTCCAGCAGAGCCACAGAGGTGATCCCCAGGGTGAATTTCCTATTTCCCATCCAATCAAGATTTTTCTTGAAGAGTGCTAATGAAGAGCTTTGTTTGATATAGATAGGTAGTTTGTTCCAGAGTATGAGAAGTCTATGGGACAGGAATATATCCCTCCAGCATGTTCTGTTTATTGTAGTGACAAGGTTTAGGTCCCTAGATCATGTAGCTCGGAGGGATAGTTTCCAATCATCTCTGACTTGTTTAAATACAATGGGCTTGGCTATGTTGGCATGTTTACACAGGAGGAAAGTGAGGAGATGGTCACTAAGACCATTTGGTAGGCAACCTGTCTGGTAGTTTTGTTTGGTGCAATTGACCAGTGGCCAATCTAGAATAGATTGTTTATGGGTTTTTTTATCGACTCTAGTGGGTTTTGGATAAGTTGGGAAAACCGAAGAGATTAATAAGGTTAGTGGGGTTGTCAGAGCTACAGGCTAACCAGTTGGTATTTAGGTCACCTAGTATGATGGTTTCTTGTAGAGCGGCCACGGTGGTGCAGTGGCTAGCATTGCCGCCTCACAGCAAGAGGTTCTCCAGTTCGATCCTCGGCTGGGGTGCCTTATGTGCGGAGTCTGCATGTCCTCCCTGTGGTCACGTGGGTTTCCTCCGGGTGCTCCGGTTTCCTCCCACATCCCAAAGACATGCTGCAGGTGGATTGGACACTCTAAATTGGCCCTAGGTGTGCGTGTGAGTGTGCCTTCTGTGGAAGGTTGGGCGCCGGGCTGGCAACTCGACACCGTAAAACTCCACTGCCATTCAATGTGCGGACAGGTGATCCGCTGTGGCGACCCCTAACCGGGAAAAGCCGAAAGAAGAAGAAGAAGTATGATGGTTTCTTGTGGAACATTTTCTGTGGTCCATTGTAAGATTTCTTCAATGATGGGAAAATTATTGCCTGGGGGAATGTAACAGCAGAGAATATTAATACTTTTCATGTCATTTATGTTTAGGGTTGAACCTAAAGTTTCAGCATTTTGAAATGTAGGTATCGGGGTTTGTAGAGGTTTAATGCTGACTGTATTTTTCAAGAGAATAGCAACCCCATTTCCCTTCCTGCCTACTCTATCAAGTCTTATGATATTAGATCCTGGTGGGAGGATTTCTTCATTTTGGGTACTAGGTTTTAGCCACATCTCAGTAATGGTTAGTATGTCTAGGGAGTAGTAGGGTTATAAATGCATGTAGGTCAGGAAGCTTGTCAGATATGCTCTGGTGTTGATATTAAGAATCAGAAGGTCAGAGATTTGCTTGGCTGAGAGTAGAGTGTTATGTGGCCCTGGGTTTGGGTGCATGTCTCCTGATATAAGTAGACTTTTTGTGATAAACAATATATGTTTAATTGTGTGCTGTATTTCTATGTTGGATCTAAGTGATATTTTTCTAGTGTAAAATGTTCTTATGTGTTATATATGTGCAGTATTAAACTGTCTTTAAATAATGTAGAAGAGATAGGGAAGTGTATGTGTGAGTATGTTTTTGTGTAAGTATGTGTTGTATGGAATGTTGTGATTTGTAGTGTTGCGTTAGTATGCATTGATGTGATGTTGGTTAGGTAAATGAGGGTTAGGAAGAGAAACTCTAAGGTGAATGGTATCTTTTGAGGGTGTGTTAGTTGGGTATTAGTGGTATTGGGTTTCGGGTATGGAGGTATGTGTGAAGGTATAGCCAGCAGGTGCTATGTATGTGTTTAAGGTAGAGAGTTGGATAGGGGGTGTGGACAGAGTAAGTGATGTGAGGTATTTGACTGGAGCAGGGTGTGGTAAATCTCTATCTTATTATGCTTTTCTTCATACATCCTTCCTTCGACCATCACAGTTGCCATTCCAGTAGCCTTGCTCTTTTTCATTCCTAAATAACAATAAGAAGTTACTAGTAACACACTCCTACTGAATTGGAGAAGTAGTAAAACAGAGTAAAACACCATCTATTAACCACTCAATAATTTATTAGAACCAGTTTAGAGCTTTTGTTCCTAATTCTTTTGAAGCTTCCTCAGAGCTGATTAAAACATGCAAATTACACATTTAAAAATTTAATTGCCAGCTACACATGACAAAAAAGACCAATAAGAATACAAAAATTAAAATACATTAAAATGTCTTAACTTTAAAATAGAGTTAATAGAACATGCTCCATTTAAGGCTGGAAAACTAGTGGTATTTTATCTAAGTTGCCATCTAAGCTCACAGGCTTCTAAATGTTCATCAGTAATCCATCCTTGCAAGTCATTATTCACTTGCTCAGTGATTAAAAAAGCAAATTTGTGTGTTTCAAAATCTGCAATATTCTTAAACAAAGGATTAGTGGCTTTTTTCTTTTTAATGTCCAACAAATGTTCATATACATGTTCTTTAAACTTTTTGAGAAGTTTTTCCTACGTAGTAGGCAGGACATGCTAAACACTGGGCTAAATAAACAACAATAGATGAACAACAATTAAAATGCCCATGAACCTTATAAACTCTTCTAACTGTAAAACTGTCACTACATAATATAGGCACTGGGAGCAAGATCCACATTTTGTAGTTCCACCTCAAGGTTTAAATGGGGTTTGTTCGATTAATATTTTAAAATTAAGACATTTCAATGTATCTTAATATTTTTTGTATTTTTTTTTAGTCATGTGTTGCTGGCAAGTAAATATGTAAATGTGTAATTTGCATGCTTTAATCGGTTCTGAGGAAGTTCCGAAAGTAGTAAGCATGAAAGGACTAAACTGGTTCTAATAAGTTATTGAGTGGTTAATAGCTGGTGTTTTACTCTGTTTTCCAACTTCTCAGACTCTTTATCATTCGTCTCTGATTCATTAGGGTTTCCAGATATGAATGTAGTAATCAAGTTGACGATTTAATAGTGATCTAAAACCAGAAGAGTTATTCCTTACTTCCGAACACTGTGTTAATAGGGGAGCCGTTTATAATCTCGAAATACTGAAATGTCTAATTTCAGTATCTCGAGACTATAAACCCGAATGTTTAAAATAGCGAAAGTTCATAATCGCGAATTTGAATATCTCAAATTCTATGGTGCGCGGTGCCGTGTGTGGATCTAGGTATTTTGTCAGGTAAGTGAGTGTTTTGTAAGGGATTTGAGTGGGGGTTAGAGTATGTTTGAGTGTGCTGATATGTTTGATGTGTGTGTGAGGGACTGGAGAATGTGCGTGTGTGAGTTTCCTTTTGTTTCCTGTTTGTGTGATCTCGGAGTTAGTATATATAAGTAGGGGGGTGGGGGTCGCAGCCCTCCACATGGGTGTGTGAGTTGTGTATGTGTGTAGTTTTTGTTTGTTTATGTTGTGATGTGGATGTTGTGGTGTATGTATGGTGTAGTGTATGCAGTTTGTTTGGTGTTTTGAATTTCGCAGTTTTGGGCTCAGGATTTTGTAGTTTTGGTGTTTTGTGGATTCGGTTTCATAGTTTCGAAATACTGAAATTCGATGTTTCAGTATTTCGAGATTATGAAGTGACTCCGTTAATGGCATGTTTGTGCTCTCGACTTCTGCTTTATCACTCTAGTCTTTGAGATTCATCTTTGCTTTGCGTAGCTTTCCTGCCATTTGGTTTAATCTGGACTTACCTTAATTCCAGTGAATGAGCTTGCATTTGTCATCACAGTACATCATAGTTCCTTGTAGTTAACTTTTAAATCTCTGTTTCCCAGCACATCATCTCCATATTCGGCTATTGTCTTTGCATTTATGCAAAGCAGTCAATTTTGTTCTCTCTGCTCTACATTGTATCGGGTACAGACCAAACGAAAAGTACATGTCCTAGAATTGATCCTTATAGGATGCAGTTCTAACTGATATTTCCTTTGACCTTCTCCCAGTTATGGTCTATGTTCTTTTACTCAACCACTTCTCTACCTATCTATCCAGTTTGTTTTCTATGCTAACCCTTTTCTATTTGCAAAGTAGCATTCACTCTGTGATGAAAATATTGACTTGCCTTTCCCTTCAGTACCCAATGTATGCGTTCCTTACTATAGCAGTCAGGCATTCTGGTCTCTAATACTGGGATTTGTTTTACTACTCTATTGTGGACTGGAACAGCTGTGGGTATTTCAAGTCCTTATGTACCACTTGTTTAGTTTTAACCCATTGAAAGTGATGTTAAGGGACCTATCAATACTCCAGTCAGATTTTCCTCAACTACTACATGCTAAGTGATTCAACCCCTCTGCTTTGCCATTCCTTAGCAGGAAGAATGTATTTTTCTTCTTTCCCCTGGTCTAGAAACCATAAAATCATCTTCCTGATTTTGCCCCACTCCATTACCAATGCAGGCATTTTTTTTGCTCTTTCTCCTTTATGTAAATAAACAGAAATATTTTAGACCTTCTACTTCTTACTTTTCTTCATTACACCACAAAACTCCTTTAATGGCTTGTTTACATTCTTCTGCTTGCCATATTTCTTTCCCCAATGTATCTTAAAAAGAAGCTTTCTCCCTGGAGATGTTCCTTTGCTCAGGCATCCTTCTATATGTCTATTAAGTTCTTGCATCCTTGGCCTCTTTTTTTCTAGCTTCCTCATATTGTTTGGATTGTCTTGCTCTTTATTTTAAATAAGTCTCTTGAGTCCTTTTGGTTTACCTCTTTTCTATGGAATTTATTTTTCTCTCAGATCCCAAATTCATTCCTTTCCAGATATCTCTTTTAATGATTTAAAGCCTGTTTACACAATTTTTTGCTCTCCTTCCATCTACCATATTAATCCTATTAATCAGTATATTTATGTGCCTAAACCTAAGCATGTCAGTCATAAAAGTAGGTAAACAATTATCAAAACATGATTAAATGCTACATAAATATTAGATAAAACCATATCAATAAATATTGAGACTTCTAACAGAAAGAAATGTTGGGGACTTCTTAATACCTGTCACTAAAGCACATTCTACCACTGGCAAGGTAGTGAGTGCCACACCAGAAGTTCTGAGTGACAGGAACATCTATCAGCAGAGGTCTCCAGGTATCTCTTTGCAATAAGTACCAGCCATCTGTCAGCCACATGGAGTGGGCATGGTAGTTGAATGGGTGTCAATATATACTTCATACTTTTTTTAATTTCTCCAAATCTTTTGGGTTTCTAATACCATGATGGGAATGGACCCCATTCCTAAGTCAAAGTATGATTAAAGTTCATGAAATTAGTATTGTTTCACTCGTTGATGTCAGCCAGTAGTGCTCTTTGCAGCATTTGCAATGTACCCAGTAATGACTCCTTCTGCAATTTGTATGGCATTACATGTATTAGTAACATATCTAAGTACGGCTGTAGACTCTTCTTTATAAGACCTGTTGATCCTACTACTATTGGAACTGTCTGGGTATCTTTCTTCCACATTGGTCTCATTTCTGCCTGCAGATCCTGGTATTTTATGATTTTGTAGCTCTCTGTACGCAAGACACTGTAGTCACTGGGTATGGTGATTTCAATTATAAATTCTACTTTTGTCTTCTTTTCTTGGACCACTATATCTGGTTTTCTAGCATCTGTCTTTTGAACTGTTAGTAATGGGTGATCTCATGTGATGTAAACTTCATTTTCTATGATACTTTGTGGCTCATGTTTCCATCATTTTGATTTCATACATTAAGAGCCACATCATGCAGGGCAAGATATGCCAATAACATTGCATTATATACCATCCTTAATATCACAAGCAATCACACAGCTAAGCATGCAGATGGCATACTGCTGATGACAAGAAACTATCCTGAGGATGGATGCAAAACTCTGCACTCCCTGAAAACAGTAAAAGCCAGTCACTGTAAGCAAATGTGCAGGACATTGCAGCAGTCAGGCAGGGATGAAATATATATAGCAGCCATGAAAATAATAAAGCTCTTGATTTAAACAACATTCCTAAAATGAAAATATGAAGATTTCATGATTGCTGTCATCTAGAACTTCTCTAACAGTGAGTCATCTAGGAAATCATCTAGAGACATAAACCTCACTCCTGATCTTTGTCCTATTTCTGCCAGAAACATGAAAAAGGAAAGCTGAAGCATTTTTGAAGACCTGCCAATCACAGGAGTAGTTCTTACCTCCATTTTAAGATGCCTGAAGCTTAGCTTATTCACACTTATCAACTGAAGATGTAATTTGTGTAGATTTCAGGGCTATCAAGAAAAGCTATTTCACTTTGAGAAATAGAAGCATATCTGGTATCGTGCACATAAGAGTGATAAACCGTACCCCCATCTCCTAATGATTTCCCTTAGCAGTAGTATGCATGCAGGGAAATTAACAGAGCTACTATAGAACTTTATGTCGCTCTGGAGGAGAGAAGGTACCTCAAGGAGGAAAGCGTTCCTGAAACTATGCTTTGAAAATAACTCAAGAGGTATGATGCAAACCATCTGAGGACTGTGGCAAATAAACCAAAGTCGATCCAGTAGTGAGCAATCACAATGCCATTCACCATTATTGCAAATGCATCTGAGATAGCCTAGGATTAAATAGCACATAACATATTGTTGATCCATCATTAATAGGAAATCATTCAGTATACTGTTGAGGAAAGTATCACTGCTGTGTTAGTTTCTGATACCAGACTGGCACGAGTCATAAAAGGTAAGGGTAGATAAAAGGGAACTATGTTTCAAATAAACCATTTTCTGAATATTCTTCCTAGTATAGGAAAAGTTACAGACAGTAAGCATCTATGGTTTCAAAGGGTTTGTAGTAGAAAGACCAATAACTGAGTACAGTGCTCCTTTTTGCATGTACCTCACCAGATATCTGCAACAATTGGAGAACACAGAGGTTTCTCACCAAGAAAGTACAGTGTACATGAGAATGAAATCCCTGTCACTGTATTCTGTCTCCTACAGGTTGCTAAGGTGTGACCTGTGCCTGGCATAAAGGGCAGTCGCTGACCTGGCCCTGATGAAAATGCTACACATTCATAAATAAAAACTACAGGAGGATCATTCACTCCAGAGATCTTAATATTTCCTCTGACATGAACAGGCCATGCTGAAGAGATACGACCAACAAACTGTAAAAACCAAGAAACTGCTGAAAGTGCCGACTGCACATAATGAGAGAACACTGGTAAAACCAAAAACAACTTTATTGTTGCAAACTGTAATACAAATAATCCCAATAAAGGTAAGCGCTTTCGGCGAGTTCAAATAACCCGCCTTCATCAGACAATTAGTGAACAAGGGCAGATACGTTTTATACTTAACTGGTGAAACAATGGCCCAATTATTTAAAGGCACATGAGTGAATTAATAAACGTGAGATAACTTCTTTAAAACACTTGAAAGAAATAGCGAGTTACCAGCAACTATTAAAAAGCCATGACAGGCAATGCATTACATTTCTGTATTACATTAAATTAAATGATGTCAGACATTCATGAACCGGAACAGATGTACTAAAAATACATAAAAGATATTACTTTAAAGTAGTGCAGCAATAAAATGAGAAACAGCTCCAAAGTCTAAATAAAAGAAATAATAATAGACACCCAAAAAGGTTCTAGTATTAACCATACCTTTGTTGGCTCAAACACAATCCGTAAAACTAAACAAAGGGAAAGTGAACCCTTCCATTGATATCTTGGATCATGTACTTAATTACTGTAATAACAGCTAAAAATGATCCAAGATAAAAGACATGTGGCCAATACTAGAAAAGGCAGGCTCGATGGTCATATGATAAAATATCATGATGTGACTAAAGAATCTGATAATGGAGCTTCTATGTTGGTAAAAGTTAAATACCTTGAGAAACTTTTGTGCAAGGAAGCTTCAATGATAATAATAGAACCTAAGGTAAATAAAACATTGCTAAAAATACATATTAAGGAATATTTACCTGATATGGGACAACCATTTAAGAACACATTTTATTGACAAAGCCTCATTGATACCAGGGAGTATGTGAGCCCTGGTCCTGATCTGCCATAGCAACTCATCAATTTCTAACCTGAGTTGCCATGGTCCACCCCTAATGTCAATGTCCCTTTGTTGTAGGACACAAAATTGAAAAGAATGCCCTGAATGCTCAATGCAGTGCCTAGCTAGGGCATTGGTAACATCTTCTTTAAAGATGGCATGTTGATGTTCATATATTCTACATTTGAACTTTCTTTCGGTTTTTCCGATGTAGAACACATTACATGCATTACAAAGTGCTACATAAGTCACCGCTTTGGACTCACAATTGTAATGACCGGTTACCTTATACTCCTTACCATTGATGTTAAACCTGCTCCCCACCTTAATATGTTTACATTGGGAGCATGCACCACATCTGAACATGCCACTAGGTCTGTTGGATTTTTGATGTAACCTTCTTTCAAAAATGCTTTTCATGTTCTCACCTCTTCTATATGTGATCTTGGGTGATTCACCCAGAACCAAACACAGGGATTTATCATGTTTGATAATTTCCCAGTTTTTGTTAACAATTTCTTTGATTTTCATGGCATCAAAAGAATAGGTGTGTAAAAAGCTGGTCTTAAAAGTAGTCCCGTCCTGGTTATTAACATCACCAAAAACTAACCTGTCTTGAAGAGGTATGGAATCGTTAAAAGATGTTAATGTGACATTATTGTGACCTACCAGCAATGGGACAAAGTGACCAGAGTCACGTTTGTGTGTGACCTCTGTTACTACTGCAACTACTAAAGACCTTGGGTAACCTCTTGCCAAGAACATTTTGGTTAAATTACTACATTCTGCTTGGAAATCTTCTTGGTCTGTTACCATCCGTGCAGCTCTAACTATTTGCCCCTTAACCACCGCTTTCTTTTGATGGTATGGATGGTTACTAGTAAAGTGTAAGAAAGCGTTGGAATAAGTTGGCTTTCTGTATATCCGACTAATGAACCTTTGATTAACACTATCCTTGATTAATGAGATATCCAAATAATTAATCTCACAAACTTGGATATTGTAAGTAAATTCCAGAAAATCTGTTGTTTTTGTTATATTGTCTATAAATACTGGAATCAACACTTTGTCCCAGTTCCAGATGCAAAGAATATCATCCTGGTAACGAGTGTACCAGGAGATATGTTGCTTGAACAACTCATCCTTGAAGAGGAAAGTGGATTCCCAATAAGCAAGTACTGCATTAGCAAAAGTACCGCCACAGGGGGTACCCATAGCTACACCTGAAGTTTGTAAATAAAATTTCCCTTCAAAAGTGAAAAAATTGTTGGATAAAACAATTTCCAACAAAGTTTCAATAAGGTTGATGGTATCGTGTTCAGCATTTTTTGCCATCATGAACTCTCTCACCCACGCTAGGCCAGTTTGTTGGGGAATGACAGTGTAGAGGTCTTTGACATCAATTGTGAGAAGAACCATGGTGTCATTATATGTGAGCTTGTTGATATCACTAAGACATGACCATGAATCCTTACAGATATGCTTCTCACTACCTATCAGGGGTTTCAAACACTGTCAACATATTTTGCACATGCCTGAGTAATGGAACCCCTCCCATCTATGATTGGTCTAAATGGGGGGGCCTCCAAGCTTTTATGAAGTTTGGGAGTTCCAAAAAGCGCGGGGATTCTTGGGGCCACCATGGTCAGGTATTTAAGAATATCTAAATCGATGTAACCCTCCAAGAAAAGATCATTAAGTGTGTTATTGATTTTCTTGTATGCACCTCGCATCTCATTAAGAGATGATACTGTGTAGGCCGAAGAGTCGAGATTTTGGGCCATGTATTCTACATATCTGTAGTGGTCCATAAAAACTATGCCCCCACCTTTATCTGGTTTCATAGCTCTTATGTGACAATCTTTAATCAACTGAATGAAATCCCTTTCCAAGGGAGTAATGTTGGAAAGATTCTTCTGGCTGTTATACATAACATGGTTCTTAATGGCCCACATGTCCATCTCACACATTTTTTCAAATGATTGCAAGGTGGGGTGCAGTGGGGGGTTATAAGAACTAGCTACCCTTAGTAAACTGACCGCAGAAGAATCATTACCCATAATACAATTCAAATTAAGTTTACGTGTAAAAACTTTGAGGTCAATAATAAACCTCCCTATGTCCATAGGGCGCCCTGGAACAAAAGAAAAGTCTTTGGCAAGAAAGTCAATAATGTCCTGTGGTATGACCAAGGAAGTGTAGTTATACACAGTAAAGTCTCCATTGGAGCTCTGGCACAAAATAGGACGAACACCCAAATTGATTAAGTCCATCACCTCCTGCGACCACGTTTCCTGTTCCTCGAGTTGAGTTGAGGTTGAGCACGGGGGCGATTGTTCCCCCGATGGTTGTTGACTACTTGAAAATCCTGGTCATTAACATCATTGTGATGATCAGGATGATCAGTTACTGGAGTGGTCCGTTCATCTACTGCTGGAGGAAGGGTTATGATGTTTCTGTTGTTATTGCTGTTAAGTCTAGGACTTCTTCTAACAGGTCTACTAATGCCGTTGTTGTGATTAATGTTTTCAATATTCAGCTGCGGAACCTGGTGGAGACTAAGGCCAACTGTTATAGAGTCCCCAGCGTTATTAGTTAAACCCTTGGTTAACCTTGGATAAGCACATTTATTTGCATAGTCTTTCAAATCCCTAGCTAATTTCTTCTTCTTATTAGAGGTTAATTTGACAAGGGTAGCTTTGATGCTAGAGTAAATCCTACAAAATTCATACTTATAACGAGGGAACTCGGCATCCGATTTGATATCTGCTTCCAAGATTTCAATTTCTGATTTTAGTTTACAAATATCAGCAGTGTAGAACTCGATTAACGCTGATAAAAATTGAAAACCTTGTCTATCAAAAATTTCGATTAACTCCTGGTAGAAAGGTGAGGCTTCTGTCAAACCAGCTGGAAAACGCCATTGGCGCAGGCCTTTAGGAATGACTTTAGTTCTAATACATTCCTGTAGGTATGCTATTTCCAGCTGTAATTTTTTGTATTTGAATAATTTCACATCAAAATTATCTATTTTACTGTCCAAATTCTGATTATCTTCCACAAAAAAATCAGGATTATTATCCTGAATATTGTTGTCATTTGTGAAAAAACAGTCATTATCTAAGAAGTTTTGTATAACTGGAATCCCATTCACACAACGAGTGCTGTTCGCATTCGTTCTAGTTGGAACTGCAAGTTCTGCTGGGACCCTTGAAAAAGAAATATTAGGAGCTAAAAGGTGCTGCTGAGTACCTGTGATTGCTGCATTAGGTCCACATGCCTCAGGAGAAGGAACGCTGCTAGCCGGCAGCCGTGGTGAACGCTGGCCGTTAGGAATGGAAGCTCCGTCAACGTCCGTAACAGTTGAAACAGTACCGTTTGGCAAAGCACTCATTGACACTGTAGAATTAGAGAACGCTTCCACCTTCTGCGTCAATACATCCACTCGGTGGAGCAATACCTCAATTAATTGAGTAAGATTCCCCGATTGGGAGTCCGAGTTGTTATTGCCCGAGTCACATTGAGAAAAAATGAGTGGTGAACCAGTGTCTCTTGTGGCGTCTGCCATGAACAAAAAAATGCGACCAACAAACTAAAAACCAAGAAACTGCTGAAAGTGCCGACTGCACACAATGAGAGAACACTGGTAAAACCAAAAACAACTTTATTGTTGCAAACTGTAATACAAATAATCCCAATAAAGGTAAGCGCTTTCGGCGAGTTCAAATAACCCGCCTTCATCAGACAATTAGTGAAGAAGGGCAGATACGTTTTATACTTAACTGGTGAAACAATGACCCAATTATTTAAAGGCACATGAGTGAATTAATAAACGTGAGATAACTTCTTTAAAACACTTGAAAGAAATAGCGAGTTACCAGCAACTATTAAAAAGACATGACAGGCAATGCATTACATTTCTGTATTACATTAAATGAAATGATGTCAGACATTCATGAACCGGAACAGATGTACTAAAAATACATAAAAGATATTACTTTAAAGTAGTGCAGCAATAAAATGAGAAACAGCTCCAAAGTCTAAATAAAAGAAATAATAATAGACACCCAAAAAGGTACTAGTATTAACCATACCTTTGTTGGCTCAAACACAATCCGTAAAACTAAACAAAGGGAAAGTGAACCCTTCCATTGATATCTTGGATCATGTACTTAATTACTGTAATAACAGCTAAAAATGATCCAAGATAAAAGACATGTGGCCAATACTAGAAAAGGCAGGCTCGATGGTCATATGATAAAATATCATGATGTGACTAAAGAATCTGATAATGGAGCTTCTATGTTGGTAAAAGTTAAATACCTTGAGAAACTTTTGTGCAAGGAAGCTCCAATGATAATAATAGAACCTAAGGTAAATAAAACATTGCTAAAAAATACATATTAAGGAATATTTACCTGATATGGGACAACCATTTAAGAACACATTTTATTGACAAAGCCTCATTGATACCAGGGAGTATGTGAGCCCTGGTCCTGATCTGCCATAGCAACTCATCAATTTCTAACCTGAGTTGCCATGGTCCACCCCTAATGTCAATGTCCCTTTGTTGTAGGACACAAAATTGAAAAAAATGCCCTGAATGCTCAATGCAGTGCCTAGCTAGGGCATTGGTAACATCTTCTTTAAAGATGGCATGTTGATGTTCATATATTCTACATTTGAACTTTCTTTCGGTTTTTCCGATGTAGAACACATTACATGCATTACAAAGTGCTACATAAGTCACCGCTTTGGACTCACAATTGTAATGACCGGTTACCTTATACTCCTTACCATTGATGTTAAACCTGCTCCCCACCTTAATATGTTTACATTGGGAGCATGCACCACATCTGAACATGCCACTAGGTCTGTTGGATTTTTGATGTAACCTTCTTTCAAAAATGCTTTTCATGTTCTCACCTCTTCTATATGTGATCTTGGGTGATTCACCCAGAACCAAACACAGGGATTTATCATGTTTGATAATTTCCCAGTTTTTGTTAACAATTTCTTTGATTTTCATGGCATCAAAAGAATAGGTGTGTAAAAAGCTGGTCTTAAAA
The DNA here is from genome assembly GCF_019279795.1 of Protopterus annectens. NCBI lineage: Eukaryota > Metazoa > Chordata > Ceratodontiformes > Protopteridae > Protopterus > Protopterus annectens. The sequence goes on along the minus strand of NC_056728.1, from coordinate 1,057,868,467 downwards.
GTAGTCCCGTCCTGGTTATTAACATCACCAAAAACTAACCTGTCTTGAAGAGGTATGGAATCGTTAAAAGATGTTAATGTGACATTATTGTGACCTACCAGCAATGGGACAAAGTGACCAGAGTCACGTTTGTGTGTGACCTCTGTTACTACTGCAACTACTAAAGACCTTGGGTAACCTCTTGCCAAGAACATTTTGGTTAAATTACTACATTCTGCTTGGAAATCTTCTTGGTCTGTTACCATCCGTGCAGCTCTAACTATTTGCCCCTTAACCACCACTTTCTTTTGATGGTATGGATGGTTACTAGTAAAGTGTAAGAAAGCGTTGGAATAAGTTGTCTTTTTTGTATATCCGACTAATGAACCTTTGATTAACACTATCCTTGATTAATGAGATATCCAAATAATTAATCTCACAATCTTGGATATTGTAAGTAAATTCCAGAAAATCTGTTGTTTTTGTTATATTGTCTATAAATACTGGAATCAACACTTTGTCCCCATTCCAGATGCAAAGAATATCATCCTGGTAACGAGTGTACCAAGAGATATGTTGCTTGAACAACTCATCCTTGAAGAGGAAAGTGGATTCCCAATAAGCAAGTACTGCGTTAGCAAAAGTACCGCCACAGGGGGAACCCATAGCTACACCTGAAGTTTGTAAATAAAATTTCCCTTCAAAAGTGAAAAAATTGTTGGATAAAACAATTTCCAACAAAGTTTCAATAAGGTTGATGGTATCGTGTTCAGCATTTTTTGCCATCATGAACTCTCTCACCCACGCTAGGCCAGTTTGTTGGGGAATGACAGTGTAGAGGTCTTTGACATCAATTGTGAGAAGAACCATGGTGTCATTATATGTGAGCTTGTTGATATCACTAAGACATGACCATGAATCCTTACAGATATGCTTCTCACTACCTATCAGGGGCTTACCTTTATTGGGATTATTTGTATTACAGTTTGCAACAATAAAGTTGTTTTTGGTTTTACCAGTGTTCTCTCATTGTGTGCAGTCGGCACTTTCAGCAGTTTCATGCTGAAGAGATAGACACATCTCCTAGAGACTGCCACGTCTCTGGAACAGCCTTCCAATTCATGTGAAACAGAGCCCCTCCCTGATCTTCTTCAAGGACAAACTAGATTGATGGGTGACCTTAAATTCACTCTACGGGGAGGGGTGCCCATTTCCCCCTTTACAGCTGAAGTGAGTATTAACTGCCATAGAACCTTACCTCTGCAAACTTCACTCACCTAACCACTGACAATTTGGGCAACATGGGATAAATGTGGCTAGGCTTGTAAGGGCTCTAGGGCAGTTAGCCTAGTAACCTCCTATGAACCTCTTAACATACCTAATAAGGACAGCATCTTTTAAAAAAATAGGCCCATAAACTGTTAGGCAGCATTTAATGAGACAAGACAGTCCATTCCTCATACCTAGCCCATGACATGAGAAAGTTAAGAACAAAACCAGCATTATAACCTTAATGCAGTCAATGTGCTAGAACTCAGCCTAGATCCTCTCTAGGAGTTCCTACCAAGGATCTTAGCATCTACCGAAGATGGCAAGGAGAATTTCCAGTCTGGTTTATGTAACCTTATTATTAACTTACTGAGTGTTAGCCTCACATTTTGAGATAGAAACAGTTTTTGTTAGTGAGACAGACTGAGCTGTACAGTTTGCCTGCAAACTAAAAATGTATACCTAAAGGACACAGTGGTGAAGAGATTACACCGGAAAGGAACACTGTATTATTATGTTTAATCTCTGTTCAGTATGGAGAATAACACTCATCCAGTCTATGTTTTTTCTCCAGCTGGTCATTTCATTTTGTTTAGATCCCCACTGCCAGTCAAGCCTCCTGAGACCATGAAGTTCAAGATTATATTAGCCTTCGTGGATTTCATTTTAGCACAAGGCAGAGATGAAACAGGACAGCCTAAACAAGTTTGCTTGGGACAGTCCTTTTTTCACAACTCTGCAAACTCCACTGTGTCATTATTGCAGCAGCCTGGAAGGAACTAAGTCAACAAAATACTAGTTTCAGACATACCTGAAAAAATGCCTTCTGGCTGACCTTAGCCTGAGAGGCTATTTTTACCTTAAATTTGGCTTTGGTATTCTTAATTATTACCCTAAGTTGTATATGTAGTTTGAGGGAGTTCTTACCTTGCTATCTATTATGTTTCCTATATTTGGCCATGATTTTCTTTCATATGTTATACATCCTATTGATCTAATGCTAACACCAGGGCATCTTGTTTTTTGAGGCTGCTTTATGCTTATTTTGGGTAGGTACCGCTGCCTCTCTGCAGCTGTATACATGATTGTAAAAGATGTTGTGAATGACTCCATATAGGCAGATGTGTTCAAAGGGTGTAGAGAGCTTGACATTTTGCCAGGGTGTCTCTTAAAAGTAGGAATTTGCCTTGGAATAATTCAAAAAAGTTTCAAGGTCACCTAGTGTTCCAGGTTTTACTTTTATTTAGGAGGGGACAGTTTTATGGTCTGACCTAATTAGTGAGGATGTTACACTGGGGGGGGGTCAATATTCCCCCATGTTGGTGAGGACTAGGTCAAGGATGCTGGTGCACCTAGTGAATATAAAGACTAGCTGATTCAGGGCATTAATGTTAAGAAAGTCCATGTATCACTGTGCCTGAATATCTGAGGATGTGTATAATTCCCAGTTAATACTGGGGTACCTGAAGTCACCCATGATTATGGTGTTGCATTGCATAGAGACTGACTCGAGACAATTTAAGTAAGTGGTATGGGTTTCCTGGGTTACCGAGGGGCACCTATAGCTCAAAATGATATAGTAAGCAGCTTTGTTTATGGTGAATTACATGTCAAAGAGCTCAAGTGTGCTATGCTGCTTGATCAGCCTTGAAGTGTGTTTGCATTTTATGTAAATTGAGATACCTAAACCATTTGTCCCCTTCTGTGCAGTACCTGGTCTAAATGTTTGGAAAGCATTATAGTCCTACACTGCTGGGGTGTTGGATGTGGCTTTAAACCATGTCTTAGTCAGTAACTATACAGATGTTTACATTCTTCAGGGTGAAGAGAGCTTGCAGGGTGTGGAGTTTTTTGTTTAGACTCCTGGCATTGAGCAGTATCACCTTCAGACTGTACCACACTGGCAATGTCTAAACAGACACTATGGGGGTGGACAAGGTTTTAGACAGGTGTTGAAAGCTTAGAGGGGACAGGTACAGACCATCCATGGAAAAGCATTATGGTCTGCTATTCATATGTTTCCCTTTGAATGACAACAAAAACTAAGCCAGTTATTAAAAGCAATTATATTTTGTTTGCATTGAGGCATCATCCCTGGAGAAGGAAGAATGCTGCTCAGTGCCAGGTTCCTACTGGCCTAGAACATAGAGATCAAGAGCTGCATCACATCTGTCTCTTCATATATTCCAGAGTGGTAATTCTCAGGTCATTTCCTCCCACAAGGACTATGAATGAGTCATGCTCCTACTTGTGGTTCAGGCACCTAAGTGTGTGCATGGTATGGTCGATCCTGGCACCTGAAAGGCAACTGGCCCTTAACATCTCCTTGCTTAGCCTGAGTTTTTGCCTCTAAATAGAGTCTCCTATGACAAGAAATGTTGGAACGTGCAGTGGTCTGCCTTATGGGCTTAGATGTAGAGACACTGTGATTTGGAGCTGGATATGTCATGGTGGGTGCTGCTTTGGGTAGCATGTTTTTGAGGTCTCTGAGAGTACTTAATGAAATACTGCAGCTTGGAAGTCTTTGAGGTTTTGATTTGGGTAAATTACTTTTAAGAGGCTCAGCATAAGTCGGTCTATGTGTTTGTTCTGTAGTGTTTGCAGCATGTATTGTGTAATGATGTGTGTTTCTGACAACCTGTTTGGTATTTATAGTAGCTGTATGTCAGAACCTTGCACCCAGAGACAGTATATAAGTACATCTCTTACATACTGTATCAGATTGTTTGACAATTTTGATGGTTGTCAGAAACAGATGACAATTTCTACATTGTTTCAAGATTCCCATTTTTACCAAGCTAGGAAAGTGCAGCTTCGTTATTACAGACTATATATATATATATATATATATATATATATATATATATATATATATATGTACACACACATGTATAGATAGATATAGCTATAGGTATAGGTATAGATATAGATATAGATATAGCTATAGATATAGATATATAGATATAGTGCATTGCAAGGGGAGTTGTACTAGGGGATTCTATGCTACTTTGTGTTTCCACTGTGAGGAAGGCAGATTTGTTAGGTTGCTGGATGAGTAATAAGTAGGCACATAGTCTAATCTCTAGCAGTAAAATGTTTCTCCATGAAAACTTTGTGCTCATAGAGCAGCTACTGACCCAGTAAGTCTTAGTGGTAGTTTTATAGGGAAATTGAGATTCTAAGCACCTGTCAGTATACACGCCACTGTTCATCACCACGTTTGTGCAATCTGATGACTTTATACAGGCACAGAGAAGTGATTCCCAAGATCAGAATGGGATCAAGCACAGTAAAGTTCAAATGCACTTTAAAATTATTTAAAGTGCAGAGACACAGGAAATATAATGAAAGTACCACAACAGCACTCTTGAAATACAGTGAGAAGTGCAGTTTAGCAAAGTAATGTACTTATCTGCCAAGGATGATTCAGGTTTCAAGTAAAGATCTGTGAAATTTGTCATGCGGAAGTTAAGCACATGGAAGCTCTCTGTAAATGAGACAAGAGTCTCACAATTTGACAACTTTACACAGGCACAGAAACTGACTAAACAAGCAAAATAGTTCACTGGCCAATTACAACATTACACTCAAAGCTTTGCCAAAGCAATTCCCAAGCTCAAAATAAGATCAGACTACTCTCTACTGCCACCAGAGTACAAAACGTACCCTTCTTAATGTAAAATCACTTCTAGAGTAGCAAAAAAATTCAGGAATCACAGTAACCAATTATAATTCTATCAATTATTCTAGGAAATACTAACAAAGTGCAGAAAACAGTAACAACAATAGAGTTTTTGGACACTTTAAAATGATATAAAGTGCAGAGACACAACAAATATGAAAACACAACAGCAAAACTCTAAAAATAGAATGCAAACCGTAATGTAGCAAGGTAATGTACTTATCTGTCAAGGACTGCAAAGGACTGAAGCCATACCTTCTGAAGTATGTGGCATGGAAGCTAAGCATTTGGAAGCTCTCTGTAAATGAACCAAGAGTTGTGCAAATTTGTTGACTTCATACAAAGAAACTGACTAACAAGCAAAATGACCCAGTCACATAATTACACTCAAAGATTTTTCAAAGTGATTCCCAAGCTCAGAATGAGATCAGGCTACTCTCTACTGCCACCAGAGTAAAAACCTAACCCTTCTTAATCGAAAAGTACTTCCAGAGTAGCACAATTTACAGAAATTACAGTAACCAACTACAGTAATATCAATCACTGACTAGGAAATGCCCACAAAGTGCAGAAACCAGTAACAAGCACATTAAAGTCCAGAGCACTTTAAATTTTATAAAGTGCAGATACATAGCAGATGTAATGAAAATACAATGTAAGCACTCTTAAAATACAATAAGAAGTCCAATTTAAGAAGGTAATGTGCTCATTTACATAGGCAAGTACTAGGCTAGCAGCATCTGTGGGCCATTTTAAGCCTTATCAATTTCCCTTTCAAAGGAGGCACTCAACCTTATAACTTGTGACTATGAGATCACCTTAGCCATTATACCAAGCCCTAATTTCACATTTTGGAGCATCAGAGGGCTGAATAACCCACCAAAAAACATAATTGTTTTGTCATCTTAATGTCACCTGTGTTGTCTCACAGCTTACAAGAAATGTACTTAACCCTTTCATTATTGGTCATTCTCTGGGGGACCATACCCAGACTACCTTTTTTAGCTATGTTTGCCCCTACCATACATCATTAAAATGGTTTGACATTTCCATTAATGTTTCAGGAATATTACTGCTCACATCTATTCTTAAAGCAAATAAGCAACTGCAACTTCAGTTTTAATAAAACAATGTAACTCTTATACCACGGCATAAAAAAGTAAACTTAGCATAGAATAATAAAAGAATAAACATATAACTTTTATACATTAATACACATTTTATGCTCAAAAGTCATGTTAGCACTATACATTTATGCCTCAATTGCATTCAGATTGCTCAACTCTCTCTAATTTGGAGGAACATACCTATTTACACACCTGATTTGCCCTTGCACTTTATGTCCCTATTTTGTAGGGATGTCCCTACTTTCAGGGTTGATTTACACCTTCACAATATTTTCTGAACCCCCTCCCTCATCACATGTGCTTTTTGAAACTGTCTAGTACATAGAAAACCACACTATATGACTAACATGTTAGTGGTGCTAATAATGTAAAGAAAGGGAACATACATACATACATACATACCTACATACATACTTTATACAACTCTCTTTTTGAGAATCAAAAATAAATGAACTTATATGGTAGAATTTTACAATATAGTTCATTAAAGTATTCAAATGTATACTGTTTCTTTGATAATTTACTTATATTGTTCCATCGTTTTTGCTTCTTTAGATTTTTAAACGTGTTTCTGAGTAGCAGGAAGAAATATGTCCTATTTGATGTTCAGATTTTATGCTAATTAGATATCTTGATTTTTGGAAGGTGTAATTACTTTTTAATACCCTTTGTACCCATTGTCAATGTCTGCAAGTTGAGAGGTATAACTGGATTTATAGTTGTTACTTTTATAAAAAGTAATTTCTGCATTTCTAATTGCAACTTAATAATTTGCAAATGTTGCAGTTCGTCAGTTTTAGAAGACCATTTGGCATGATTGCAACTTCTGACAGAAACATCTTTCTTCTGCTTTAAGATATGCATATGCAATTTTCACAACACACTACCTTAAGGGGATAGCTTTAAGCTGCTTATTGCCGGCCCTAATGGCCATTAACAAATGTAGACAGAAGAAACTTGGATTTGTGCATGCCTGTCAAAAATGTTAACTGCATATTTCATATTTTGCTATAATAGTCTGTGAAGACTTTATTTTTATTTCCTTTTTCACTGGAGCACACTGACGATATGAGTCAAATGTATAATGAATTTATCACATTGTAAACAAATGAATTGTACCTGCTTGTTTTGATCGAAATGGCAAAAAAAAAAAAAAAATAGAATAATAATATACCAAAATGGCCAGACATATTTTAGAATTTTCCCAAATAGTAGAGCATGACATTCAGCTAGAGAATGCAATGAATTGGTAATTCTGGGTATAAAGGTACATATGCATCTTTATATAATGTTCTTTGTTGCATAAGTTTATAATTGTGAGGGCAAGATCATAATTCCACTGACAAAAAACTTTGGGAGAAATATGTAAAATTTCCTTCTAGTGTAATTACAAATCAGTAGAGAGGTATTGTGGACAACTGCTGTAGTCTTGATTTTGAATGGAATTCATATACCCTCCTAATGTTACAATTGGGGACTCCACCTCTACAAAGAAGCCAGTCACAAGTGGAGTCCCTCAGGGATCAGTCCTTGGACCGCTCCTTTTTGACATTTACTTTTCAGAAGTCATGGCCAGTGCCAATGGTCTGTGGCTGTCTAAATTTGCAGATGATTTCAAATTAGGATCTGTCATTGAATCTCACACTGACGCAAATGTTCTCCAGCAGGGGCTGACACAGACAAATAACTGGTGCCAGAGCCATGGACTAAAGCTAAAGGTCAAGAAATGCATAGTAGTATCCATTGGGAAATCATCCATCCCTGCTAACTATCATATTGACAACACACCCCTTAGAGTTGACCCAGTAGTCAGGGACTTAGGGACACACATAGATAGTAATCTAGGCTTTGATCATCACATGTACACAGTGGTGAGAAAATTATTCTATGTTGCACAACTTATAAACAAAGGTATGCCATCTAAGTCCAAGGAAGTCATTGGTCCACTGTATTCAGCATTCATCAGACCTATCATTGAATACAATGCACCCTTCAGTATGTACCTAACCAGGCATATCCAACAACTGGAATGTCCACAGAGATACCGCACTAAAAAAATACAAGGTGCAAGTAATATGTCCTATGCAGACCACCTCAAGGCCCTATCTCTGTATTCTGTTTCCTACAGGCTTTTGAGGGGAGATCTATGCCTGGCATACAGGGCATTGTCAAACCCCATTCTGATGGACCTCCTGCATATCCATAAAACAAGCAGTAGCAGAATTACCTGTTCTAAAGACTTAAGCCTTGCCTGTGATATAAATAAGACCTGCTGGAGAGATAGGTATGTATCCCAAAGCTACCCTGTCTATGCAACAGGCTCCCCATCCATGTGAAGCAGAGCTCCTCCCTAACCCAATTCAAGTGCAATTTGGACAATTGGATGGGAAACTGGAAATTCATCCATGATTTGTCACCTATGTCTCTAATGCGAACAGGTAACCTGTAAATGGTTCCTGCCCCAGGCCCATGTTTACACCTATCAAGGGTATCAGAGATTTGGGATGCATAGCTAGGCTTAAAAAGGCCTTTGTGGTCATTAGCCTAGTAAACACCTATGAACCTATGAACCTATAAACACAGTATAATGTAAAATATCAGAGTGAGGCAATGGATGACTATATTTGTTTATAATTTAGCATTTTCAGTTTCTAAATCATAATAAACCTTTTTACTTAAGATATATATATATATATATATATATATATATATATATATATATATATATATATACACATATTGATTTCTAAAATGTAATCACTGTCTTATGTAGTCTTGCCTGGTTGCTGCTGGGCTGTGGCTGAAATGTAGCTGCACAGAACAACGGTTTCTATATTCAAAGCCACATAACAGTCCATCTCTGAGAGTTCATTATAAGTATTATAAGTATTCAGACATTGCCAACAGGATATACAGCTACACAATGCACCTAAGGCATTTTTACCTTTAGAAATTTCACTGCAGTTCAGTGCTGTGTTTGACACATGTCGCAGCTTTGAAACATTGTATTTGAGACATAGGTTCATATGTGTACTAGGCTAATGGCCATGGAGCCTATATAAGCCTAGCAAGATTATACCACCCCAGATGGGAATCGAACTTACAATCCCTGACTTAGGAGGCCAACGACTTATCCCTTATCTATATACTATGCTTTTTTCAAATCTAGGTGCTTAGGATTTCCCTCTCTCTTCCCCCCTTGGCTGACCTGGTGTGACTCAGTTTGAATTCTACAGTTCCCTACAAAACGGAGTCTACAGGACTGCAAATATTTTCTCTCAGCATTTAAGCAGATCTCCCACCAGGACCCAAGTGCTCTTCAGCAATTACATTCTGCTTGCCTAGCACACTCAAGCAAATCTGCAGTCTGCGGCTACCACTCCACCCATACAGTATAAGAAGGAATCAGTACTGCAACCTAAACAAGGATATACATTTTGAGCCTCAAGAGCAGGAGGGCACTCAAGCAAATCTGCAGTCTGCGGCTACCACTCCACCCATACAGTATAAGAAGGAATCAGTACTGCAAACTAAACAAAGAGATACATTTTGAGCCTCAAGAGCAGGGTCAGTCCACCCAGGCATTGAACTTGTATGTTTTATGTGAGTAAAGCTATTACATTAGCAGTATTTCTTAGTAGTTCTCAGCTTGCTAATAAAACTGACTGTTGTAGCCTTGTGTCCTCCCCACCCGCCCCGCTAGTACAGTAATCCTAACTGTAAAATAGACAGTATACATTTAATTCACATCCCTGAGACTAAATTAACCATCACGCAGCCCTCTCAGTGCTTTCTGCCTTAGTTTGTATCACTTGGAGGCCCACCTGTTTGTTTGCATCTCTATACATTCCTCTTCATTGCTAATGTATCTCCCTACTGTAATCTGTGCACAAACTGGTTACTAATCAGCAAGTCAATGTGAAGACACACTCCCAACCTTAATAACCGCTGCTGTCTCTTCTCTCCTTCACTTTACAGGTAGTTTGAATTATTACTTACCCCCTCTGAGGCCTGCACTGATTTCCACTGATTGCCTCTCTGGTTTCTTTGCATTCCACCTGGTTTACACCCCTTGTGCTATCTCCCTCCCCCCAATACAAAGTGTATATTAGAATCCTGCTGAGCATGGAGCCATCTTTAAATTTATAGTCTCCCACCAGGACACAAGTGCTCTTCAGCAATTATATTCTGCTTGCCGGTAAGCCATTAGACCTCAGGAATTTGTTTAAAGTGTTCAGATTTGTAAAGTACTACTTACTTTTTTCTCTTGTCTTGGCTGGCTCTGCCCTGCTCCATTCGCCCTCGCTAACGTTCGGGCTCTCTCCGGTCCCCTGCCCTGCCCCCTATTCCCTCCAGCCCCCACTACCTCTACATTTATAGTAATCACAGCCACACCCACAGCTCTCCCTCACATCACCTCCACCAATCACAGCTCCTCAAGTCATATCACATTATACCACACCAACTTGCTCCACACAAAATACTCCCAATCACTCTCATTCCCACTAGGCATTTTTTACATCAACCACACTACTTCCCCTTCCACATATAGTGCAACCCTATAATTTCTATTCAGACCCCCCACCTAGAAACAACTTAAACTTTATAACCATGACTATCACAAAACTAAGTCTAGTCTGTCTTCTCATAATTCTTTACAACACCACAAGTTAGCACTCTAGCAATATCCCTAAACTTAGTAGCACAACACTACATTATGCACTCTCATATACAGACACCACGCATTATAATAATATCTGCCCACAATTATTCAAGAACTACATAATGGACCAATTCAGAACTAAACACATATGCTCTCATTCCTACTCCAAAAAAAACACAATACTTTCTCACACTCCTCACCAAACTCCAACATCTGTACAACCATGTTAACTCCAGGCTCACTATAAGTGGGGATATCCACCCCAACCCAGGCCCAAATCCATCCTGTCCAACACAAACTGCTCCAACACAAATGTCAGAACATAACACCCCCACTTTCTTCATCCCTGGGCAAATCAACAACAGCAGAAAAAACAAATATCTTTTAATGCTGAATATTAATATTAGAAGTATCAAAAATAAAATACCTGAACTCCAGGCCACAATAGCACACTACTCCCCAGACATAGTTGCTTTAACAGAAACCTGGCTAAATAAAAGCATAGCTAACTCAGAAGTTGTCCCTACCAGCTACAATATCATTAGACACAAAAGACCACTTTGTAAAGGGGGTGGAACTGCCTTACTGTACAAGTCCAACTTAATTGCCCATCAATTACCAAACTCCTACCCCTCCCCCAATAATTGGGACATACTTATCTCACAACTTCAACTTCACCCTAAAAAGGTCATCACCACAATCGTGATCTATATTCCACCTGGTAATACACCTGCTAACCTTGAAGACTTCTTATCCTGGTGTTCTTCCACATACTCACAGGAAACCCTTATTCTGGGGGACTTCAACCTAGATTGGTTCACCTGTATATCAGAACCACCAAGTAATCTAATAAATCTCCATGGCTACCAGCAGCTAGTCCAAATTCCAACTAGATGTGATAAAAAATCTAAAAGGGAATCCATCCTTGACTGGGTCCTAACTAACAACCCCACATTGTACCCTCACACAGGCAGTCTCCCAGACACCTTAAGTGACCACAACATAATATACTTTATACGTAGTAGAAAAAGCATATGCAATACCACTAACTATATATCCACTAGAAACACAAATAAAATTATCTCCCGAGGTCCTCAACACTTTACTCTGTAACTATGACTGGACCCCCCCTAAAAACCCTCCCACTTGACCAGGCTGTAGCATATTTCAACAAGACATTTCTACAACACCTAGACACTGTCGCTCCATTGCGCAAAATCAAGGTTTGAACCTCTACAAACCCCTGGCTCAGTAAAGAAACTAAACAAATCCTCAAGTTCAGAGACACTGCCTGGCTTTACTATAAAAAAAACAAAGAAACACAAAGCCTAACTAAGTACCAAGAACTGCGCAACCATGCAAAAAAATGCATTAGGCTGGGCAAAAAATCCTACTACACAACATTACAAACTAAATACCAACACAAACCGCAAAAATTTTGGAAAAATGTAAACCAGCTACTAAAATCCACCCAAAAGGCTACTCCCAAACCAACCACCCCTGACACTAAAGTTCCCATCGAAACACAATTCAACTCCCACTTTGTGAACTCAATTTTATCCTTAGTATCACAGGACAGTTCCTTCCTCACTATCCCCCTCAACACAAATAACACTAATACAAGCTTTACCCTCAAAACAGTTTCCACCACTTCAATCAAAAGCATGCTCTCCAAACTAAAAACCTCATCAACCGCAGCCAACCTACTCCCTAGCTATTTCTTGAAACTCACAGCAGATGCTATTGCCAGTCTCCACTCTCATAAACAGATCCATTGTTGAAAGCTATGTGCCCAAACTCTGGAAAATATCCTATGTTACACCCATACATAAAGGCGGGACCTCCACTGAACTTAATAACTACAGACCCATTGCTTTACTCTCCCCCTGGCCAAAATCCTAGACAAATGCATCCATACCCAGATGCTAAACTATCTCCTAGACAGCAACGTCCTGTCACCTACTTAGCATGGTTTCAGATCTGCCCATAGTACCACTACAGCCCTCCTCTGCTTCACAGACACAGCAAACCGTCTCAAAAATGAAGGCCTACAAGTGTCAACTCTTTTTCTGGATATGTCCAAAGCATTTGACACAGTCTCACACCAAATCCTGCTAAACAAACTAAACCAGTATCATCTATCAAATTCCACTCTTACCTGGTTCCAAAGCTACTTAACTGACAGGTACCAAGCTGTGAAATGGGAAAATTCTCTCTCTCCTCAGCTGCCCATAACTATAGGAGTCCCACAGGGTTGTATCTTAGGGCCACTACTATTCACAGTCTTCACAAATGACCTCCATACCTCCACACAGCATGCATCTATAATTCAGTATGCAGATGAAACTACCTTAATCTGTGCTGCACAAAACATTCCCACACTCCTGCAAACAACTCAACTAGCATTCTCTGACGTTGAAAACTACCTTACCAAAGCCCAACATATCCTCAATCCAAAGAAAACTCAGCTTATGATTATAACCAGTTCTAACAAAAACACTAACAGTCAATTCACTGTCTACTCCACAAATGCTACTCCAATTGCTCCAGTGGCACAGGCTAAGCTATTGGGAATAACCATAGACTCCCACCTAAAATTTGATAGTCATCTCAACTCAACTATTAAAAAAGTACATTCCAAACTGGGGTCACTCTACCGTATCAAACCATTTCTTACCAACAACACAAGATCAGCCATTGCTTGCTCCCCACTTCTATTCACCCTACTCTATGCATCTCCCATTCTGACTAATCTCAACAAAATTGAACTAAGGAAAATGGCAGCATGCTATAACAGAATTGCCCACTTTGCTGCAAATTGCTCATATAGAACTCATCACTGTACTGCTTTGAGACAGCTCCACTGGCGTGAACTGCCCAACCTCCTAACCTACAATCAGCTCTGCCTCTTTCATTCTATCTATTACCTCCCCAATAAGTGTCCTGCCCTCAAAAACCTAGTACAACATCACTCAGACAAAAGGCCTCTTAAATCATCAAGCAAACTGCTACTAGAAGTCACCAACAGCTACAATAGCTTTGGAGATGCACTATATAGTAGTTCAGTGGCTAAAAAATGGAACTCTGTCCCTACTAGCAATCAAAACACATCATCCAAAGCCTCCTTTAAAGACCTCATCAGGCAACATCTCAAGCAAAGTTGGCAGTGCCATGATTGCTCCTCAGGCTAGTGAAAGCGGATAACATATACATGCTAAATCTAGAGCACTTGATAATAGTTTTCAATCTTACTCGCAAACACTGGCTAATCTACAATGTATGTACTGTACCTGTGTACTGTGTATGTATTCTACCTATGTTCCAAATTTCAGCTGTACACCACAAATCTATTAATTACCTTTATTTTTAAAATGAATATTGTTTTGTTTGTTCTCTCCACTGTAACTGTTTATGTGCCGCATACCACTGTAAAAACATGTCTCTTGTAATTTGTGTGTATACTGATCATGTCTAAATAACTAAATGTGTCTGTATTTTTTCTTTGTGGAGCTTTTCTCCCCAGGCCTCTGCTGAAAAAGGGCCTTTTCGGCTCAGTCAGACACCCCCGGTTAACAAATGTAAAATAAATAAATAAAATTAGGCCACTGGGGCTTGACATGCTGTATTATACATGAATAAAACTAATTTCTCTGATGAAATTTATAGATTATTTTCTTCTGGTATAATGAAAACTCAGGAAATAAAATAGTGAGACTGTGCCAACTTCTACATCCTGAGAAGAAGACATATACAACCCCCATGATGGATCTGTATACAATGCAAGATGTTAGACTGAGTTTGAAGGCATATGAATCCTGGCAACTTAGACCTGTGTAAAAAGGTCATAATCCATAATACTTTTGAGAACGTATAAAAATTTTTCAGAGAAAAGTAGTTTAACCAACTGTGTCAGTGGCACAACAGATAACACACTTGCTTCAGTGCAGAAGGTTGTGGGTTCTATTCCCAGACCATCAATTGCTGACACTGATGTGAAGGATAAGGGGATACTACTCTATATAGTATGCTGCCTTTCAGGTAAGATGTTAAACCAAGACCCCATCTGCTTAAGTTGGTGGTAGCTCATGTTGACGGAAAAGAGTAGAGGAGGTTCCTCTCTGCCCTGGCCAAATTTCTCTTAATAGTATAAATACCATCTCAGGTATCCATGAAAAGAGGCTACTAACCTGAAGGGACTAACCTGGTTAACAAATGATAACTGAATATTACAAATGGAAAAATATATATATTTTTAGAGTAATATTTAGGTTATATATCTCTGATATCATAACATCCTAGGAAGGCAATAATCTAGACCAAGAAAGCATTCATGATCTTCAGCAAAAATAATATGCCTCCCAAATTATACTGAATGTAACAAATCATGCCAGAGTATGGCACTAATCTGTGTGTTCATGGCTATGTCTAAGAGATAAAATTTCCAATATATCTGATATTTCTTAATAAACATTTTAGAAAATTATTCTTGGAAGCTGAAGTACAAAATAAAGATTGCAATTATATCTTTAATTACATAAGTATGGATGTTTAATCCTAAATTTGCTCCCACTACTTTGACTGCTTCAGCCCATGGTGTGTGAGCCATGGCATGTTGCATATTACAACTGAAAACATATTTTTTCTAGAAAATATATGTAAGTTTTTATGTCTGATGTAATTACTCAGTAAATAGACATTTTGGATCAGTACTTCATCCTAATGTGAAGTCATAGAATCCCCCTGTGGAAACTGTCAGACTGTTGCAGTGAAAGGCCATGAATACCTGCATACTGTACCTATGTGTAAAATGCAAAAAGTTACCTCTCCATGAATATTCACAATAAAATGTCAAGGGAAATATGAAAAGAGAATGAAGCAGAAAATTAAATTGTGAATGTGATTGATTCTGACCTCAAGGATTTAAAAGCAGTACATTGCTGGATGTTACCCCTCATCATTTTGACTTCTTCAATCCACAGCATCTGAGCCATGCCATGTGATAAATGAAAAAATCCCACTTCTCCCAGGAAATACATATGATGTTTACTTCTAATATAATGATGACCCTGTAACATTGACTACACTGCACTAAGCATACTGAGAATGTCATATAGTCCACATAAATGCACTATGAAAGACTAAGGCAGTATATCAACTGTGCAAGTTCAAGGCTGTGTCTAAGACAATATTTCTAATTTCATGAACAGTTATTGGTATACATTTTGAGAAAGTATCCTTGGATAAATGTACAATTCTACCCTCAATGACTTCAAAGCTGCTCCTTGCTGAATTTGACATTACCATTTTGGCTGTTTAATCAATGGTGTCCATGGTGTCTTAGCCACACAATGTTACAACTGAGAAAAAAATATTTTTCTGAAGAAATATATATGGTTTTTTACATTTGGTGTAATGACATCAAAGTCAAAATATAAAATAACAAATACATATTCTGGATTAATGTTACATTCTATATCTTGAGCGAAAGTCACCTTGCCAGACTATGAAATAAAATGACTATGTTTGCCTGAGTGTAAGAGGAAGCATTTCAAACATTTTTGACAGCTCCTGAGAAAATTTTAATGAAAGTTTCATTGGAAGTGGAAGCATACAATAAATATAAGACTTCAATTCTACCCACAAGGATTTAAATGCAGATCTACAGTGAATATGAGATCATTACTTTTGGATGCTTCATGTAGATTGGATATACCTTTAACAAGCTTTCCAGTGAGCTAGCATGTGCATATAAGTACTGAGCATGTGCAAATAAGAGTGCTATTTTGAGTGAGCAGCCAGAGTGAAAGCATGCAAGTATGTAGTCAGTCATTTAAAGTTTATTATACCATGACCCCCCATTAATATTCCAAAACGTGCACGCTGATTGGCCAGTGTGCACTTCGTAAATCGACTTATACTAATGGAAAAAGGTCCGGTTGCCCGGACTTTTTCCATTAGTATAAGTCTCTTTTAAAATACTGTCTCGCTATGTTAAAAGAGTTTAACATAGCGACACGGGTTTAAAAAAAGCAACGGAGATCTTCGTTGCTTTTTTTAAAGCTGTCTCGCTATGTTAAACTCCTTTAACATAGCGACACAGTGTGTAAAAAGCAACGGAGATCTTGCTTTTTCCATTGCTTTTTTTTTTAAACCTGTCTCGCTATGTTAAATAGGTTTAACATAGCGAGACAGCTTTAAAATAAGCAATGGACATCTCTGTTGCTTTTTTTAAAGCTGTCTCACTATGTTAAACCCATTTAACATAGCAAAACAGTAAAAAGCAACGGAGATCTTGCTTTCTCCGTTGCTTTTGGCCACAGCTCTGATGTACTGTAGGCATGCACAGTACATCAGAACTGCCGCGGATACCAGCCAGCTGCGGAAGGGCAGCAAAGAGGCATTATACAATGCCATTATTTAAGAAAAGTAATTATTTCTTTTCTTAAATAATGTCATATAATAGCAATAACCACTTCTGGTGTGATGCGGATTTACCCACGGTTGTCTTTGTTTGGTCCCGAGGGCTTCACCCTCGGGACCAAACCACGCCAACCGTGGGTAAATCCCGCATTACCCACACCCAGGTGTGGGTTATTGCTATAATGTTCCTGCCATTTATACTGATAATTAATGACTTCAACAATTGGCTAAGCTTCTGGTGTCATTCTAAGGGGATCCAGTATCTGTCTGCTTGGGATGACATGGTCAACAGACCATGATGCTTTGCCACAGATGGCCTGCACCTGTCACCCCTGGGATTCTGGATACTGGCTAAGGCTCTTGCTGCCCCTATAATGCCTTTTTTAGGCAGGGTTCAAGTAACAAATTCACCACCATAACAAAAACAAACAAGCAAAAACTGAGAGTAATGCTACTCAATGCTAGAAGTCTAAATTTCAAAATGCACTCACTCAAGGCACTCCTTAAAATGGAGAACATCAATATCTGTGCAGTGACTGAGACCTGGTTCAAGGCTCCAGAGAGCACCCCTGCACAACCAGGCTATAACTCATACCACACTTTTCAGCCATGTAATCTGGGCCAAAACACCAAAGGTGGGAGTGTGTCCATATTCATTAAGGATATCCACACCTCCAGGCTAGTTGCTCAGCATAATGCATCCGAGGTTATCGAAGTACAACTAACTCTTGGCAAAACTGCAATCCAAATTGTGGCTTGCTACAGATCCCCCACCATGCCCCAGGATTCCAACTCCTCTTTTCTTGATGTACTGGAAAATATTAGAGTTCAACCAAACACTCTAATAATGGGCGACTTCAACTACTCCACCATTAACTGGGAAAACTACTCATGTACCAACTCCTTAGCGCAACGCTTTCTGGAATTCATAA
Organism: Protopterus annectens; assembly: GCF_019279795.1. Classification (NCBI taxonomy): domain Eukaryota; kingdom Metazoa; phylum Chordata; order Ceratodontiformes; family Protopteridae; genus Protopterus; species Protopterus annectens. The sequence goes on along the minus strand of NC_056728.1, from coordinate 1,057,850,395 downwards.
AATCCAATGCCCTAGATCAGCTTATCCACACCCCCACCAGGGGCAACAATATCCTAGACCTAGTCATTACCAACATGAGTGACAGTTGTTCCACACCTGAAGTCAACTCCTCGTTGGTCCGATCCGACCATAAGCTAATCACCCTTGAAATCCACATCCCACCCCACCCCCCATTAAGGAAACCACAGTAAAAAATTTCTCCAAAGCCAACTTCATGCTTCTTAAGACAGAAGTAGTGAACTTCATGACACACATGCAGATGGACAATACAGTTACAACTGCTGAATCCTACACAAATGCACTCTATAAGCACTTACATGAGTGCATGGATTGTGCTATCCCAAACAGAACCAAGATGCTATCCTCCCAAAAAAGGAAGCCAATCTGGTGGTCCCCTGCCATAAACAAACTGTACAACAGAAGGAAGAAACTGTTGCAAAAGAGAGTAAAATCCCATGAGTGGAGGAGCTCCCTGGTCAGCCTCAGTAAGAAGCTGAGATCCCTTATAAGATCCTCCAAAGCTAGCTACGAAAATAAAATCACCACTAATTCCAAGGACAACCACAAAGCATTCTATAGCTATGTCAAAAATCTCAATGGCAACACCCAGGTCTGCTCTGAGTTACAGCACAAAGGCACGAAAATTACAGAACCAACTGATATTGCCAACATCCTGGCAGATAGGTTCAGTGCTAACTTTACCCCCCCCCCACCCAAAGGGGCCATATCTATACAGGAAGAATGCAGAGCCCCTGTAATCACAACTATGCAGGTGAAAGCTGCACTCTCTAAAGCCAAAAACACAGCATCCATGGGACTGGACAACATCCCAGGCTGCGTTTTACACAAACTTCAGAATGAACTGGCTCCCCACTTAAGCACCATGTTCAATAATAGCCTCGCATCAGGCTTTGTGCCCACTGGATGGCGCACAGCAACAGTTATCCCACTCCACAAAGGGAGAGCCACCACTGATCCCGGGAACTATAGACCTATTAGCCTGATGAGCCTGGTCTGCAAGGCCATGGAACTTATTATCATGGAACTCATAAACAAAGACATTGGTAACCTCCAAACTCTGGATCCCACCCAGTTCAGGTTTGTGAAAGGCAGATCATGCCTCCTGAACCTGATTGACTTCTTTGAGGCAGTCACCAAAGCCATAGATGAGGGTAAGGTGGTTCACACAGCCTATCTTGACCTCGCCAAGGCTTTCGACACCATTCCCCATTCTGGAATTATAGCTAAACTCAATAAACTAGGCATAAATCCCTATGTCACAAGATGGGTTGCCAACTGACTCACTGACAGAACCCACACTGTAAAAGTTGCAGACTCCAAATCTGACCTCAAACCAGTGACAAGTGGAGTGCCACAGGGTTCCATCCTGGGACCGCTCCTGTTTGGTATCTACTTCTCTGAAGTACAGGCTAACACAGAAGGCCTCTGGCTAATGAAGTTCACAGATGACTGCAAACTAGGAGCTACAGTCAAGTCCCCAAATGATGTGAACATCCTACAGAAGGGCCTCTCTGAGACAGATGCCTGGTGTCAGAGCCATGGCCTCAAGCTCAATGCCAAAAAGTGCAGTGTCATCCCCTTTGATAAAAACTCTGTACCCATGAACTACCACATAGGCAGCAATCTACTTAACACCGAATGCGTGATAAGAGACCTTGGGACCCAGGTGGACAGTAGTCTCTCCTTTGATAGTCACATCACCACAGTAGTCAGGAAGTCCTTCTACGTGGCACACCTCATCATAAAAGGGTTCTCGTCCAGGAAAAAAGAGGTCATCGTTCCCCTCTACTCGACACTCATTAGACCCATTATAGAGTACAACGCCCCTTTTGGAATGTACCTCACAAGACATCTGCAGCAGCTGGAAAGGCCACAGAAGTACCTCACAAAGAGGATTACTGGACTCAAACAAATGCCCTACACTGACCGCCTCCAAAAACTCCAGCTTTACTCCATAGCATATTGCCTACTCCGAGGTGATCTCTGCCTAACATATAAAGCTGTGTCAAACCCAGAGCTGTTGGACATGCTACACCTAAAGAAATCCCAATCCCTCCAAGCTACATGCTCTAGGGACCTAAACCTTGTCACCACAATAAACAGGACATGCTGGAAAGATAGATTCCTATCCCAGAGACTTCCCATACTCTGGAACAGGCTACCCATCTATGTCAAGCAAAGTTCTTCATTAGCACTCTTCAGGAAAAATTGTGATGAGTGGATGGGAGATAGGAAATACACCCCGGGGATCACTTCTGTGTCTCTGCTCGACAGTGGCACAGGAAAATAACTTTCTTGGGAGGCGTAAGCCAGGGAACCTTGTTGGCTAGGCTTACGTAGGCCCTTGGGCCAATAGCCTAGTACCTACCTATGAACCTATGAACTTATAAACCTATGAACCTATGATGTTTTGAATACAATAAACTACTTAAACAAACATCCAAGCCTCATTGTCTTGTTAAGACACATAAGGCGAGTGACATGGTGTCAGAATGAGATCCAGAGTTACAGCATGAGGCAAGTGGTTAGGGTTGGAGGAACATATATGAGTGGGTCATCCCAACTGCTCAAACAGCTCGCAAAACAAGTCAGAAACAAATTCCAGGTACTAAAACCCACTTAAATTATTTTTTATCTATAAATATGAAACAAAGCACTCAGAATTCTCAAAACAAATTTCTTATTAAAAGAAATGTCTGAAACTGTGACATTGATAAAACATTTTGAAATAATTACAAAAAAGTTTGAAACAATATCCAAATCACATAAAATGTACAAAAAAAAAAAAAAGGAAATGACTGCATTTTTTGCTATGTACTACTTTTTCAGATTAACTGAAGCTATTCAAAGTACCCAAAGTGTGCAAAGTGTTTGTGTGTGCAGTATTACAGTGCAGTTATTTCGCAAATTATAGTCATTTCGAAGAATACTTCACAAAGCACAGTTATTCAAAGCATATTTTTCAAAGTACAATACTTCAAAGAGTTTATTGTGAATTTGAATAGTATTACAAGTACCTGGTGTGTGTCAATGTTCGTACTTAATTACAAGGGACAAGATTACATCGTGTTTTACTATAAACTGTGGGAATAGCAGGAGGATTTCTCAGAAATGCACTGCTTGTGTTTGATAACAATATTGCAGACAATTGGGAGTGTTTGAGCAGGAATATGATATTTTCATATAGGCTGCTTTTTCTGACAAAGACGCACGTACAAGAGCATTTATTCTGCTTAATTTAGCTGGCTCAGAGTTCATTGAAAGAGAGCATTCATTTGTGTATGCACCTGCTGTGTTTGCAGGGGAGGGGGAAGATCACCATACTGTGGTACAGGCTGAAACACAGGAAGACCCTGATTGCTTAAAATGTAAATTTAGAGAAATGAGTAACCTCCAAACAAATGTTACACTGAAAAGGTGCTTATTTTACACAAGGAATAAAAAGCCTGGTGAAACTTTTGCTGCATATAATTGATTTGAGAAATAAGGCTAAAACACAGATTTGTTGATCTAAGAGATGCATTGATAAAAGACAGGCTTGTGTGTGGTAATAATGACACAGTGAGAAAGAATTTGCTTTGAGACAGAGATTTAACTTTGAATAAGGCCATTGAGATTTGTCAGATGTACAAGCTTACAGAAAAGCGCTCATGTATGCTTACAAATGATAATATATGTGGAAGGCACAGTGACAATGCTCATGTAAATACTTTGCAGCACATGGTTAAAAGAAACAGGCCCAAGCACATGGCAGTAGTGCAGGTCCTGTAACAGTCCCTGGAAACCTGAGTCTTTCCAGCAAATTCCAGTGCATGCTTATATGCTCATAGGGCATAAGGGTGACTCAGCAAAACTCATAGTAAATCTCATAGTCAGCTGTTGTAATTGTGGTGGTAATCACAAACCCAAACGAGAAAAGTGCTTACATTTTGGTCAGCAGTGTCATTCTTGCAATAAGTGAAATAATTTCAAAAAGTTTTGTAAATCAAATAAGACACTTTATTAAAAGAGGGCATCCCAAGAGGCAATTTGATCAGTTAGAGATCTGTGACCCTACATTTTATGTTGATGATGTGTCTGTGCTTGTTGAAGCAGTCAATGCAGTAGATTTGGGAACAAAGAATGAAATCTTTTGCACTGCTTGGATTAAGGGAAGTCCTGTGGAGCTCAAAGTAGATACTGGCTCAAAGTACAATGTTATGTCAGCAGAAACATTTGCTAGAGTAAAATCTATAGAACAACTGGATTTGATGAAGTGTGCAAAGCTGGTTGCTTATGGTGGTGAAGAGATTCAAACTGAAGGCTCAGTAGTGCCTTCATGTTACTCTGCTGGGAACAGCTATAACTTGCAGTTTTTCATAGTCAAAAGACACATGTAGTCAGTGTTAGGCCTCAGAGACAGTTTGAAAATGGGACTGCTTTCATTTAATAAAGAAGTCCACCATGTAAGCCTGCATGCCAACAGCTCAAATTTCACCCAAACTGTTTTTTCCTGAGTATGCTGATATTTTTGCAGACAAACTAGGCAAACTATCAGTTGTGTACTCCATAAAGTTAGGTCAGAGGTCAGCCCAGTTATCAGGCCAGCACAGAAGGTTCCAATAGCTATGCAGAATAGAGTCAAAACCGAGTTAGACAAAATGGGGCAGCTATGAGTAACTTCTTGAGTAGAAGAACATACTAAATGGGTATCCTCCATGGTGGTAACTCATAAGAAAAGCTCAGATGATATCAGAATATGTATTGATCCAAGATATTTGAACAAAACATTAAAAAGACCTAATAATCCAATGTGCACAGTCAAAGAGGTTGCTGCTCTCTTGTTAAATACCACTGTTTTTTCTGTCTTAGATGCAAAGAGTCTATTTTAGCAAATTTTGCTTAACCAATAATTTTCATTGTTAAGCACATTCAGTACACCATTTGGAAGGTGCAGATTTCTGAGAATGCCATTTGGAATAAATTTTGCCAGTGAACTCTTTCAGTGTGCAATGGAGCATTTTTTTCTGGTTATCCCTGTACTGTTATAGTAGATGATATATAGCAAGAGACAATGGTAAAGTCAAGCATAACAGAGACCTCAGGAAAGTTCTGGAAAGAGCACATGATGTGAATCTTAATCTGAATCCTCAGAAGTGCAGATTTAGGCTACAAGAAGTTACTTATATTGGTCATTTGTTTACCAGTTCCAGCTTATGACCAGATCCTTCCAAGCAAACAGGAATTCTCGAGATGCCGGCTCCAGACAATGTTCAAGCCCTAAGTTTTCTTGGCATGGTCAACTATCTGGGCAAATTCATTTCAGATTTGAACCACCTTTCAGCTGACAAGCAAAGATGTTATTTAGTCATGGTCAGAACAACACCAAATAGTATTTGATGTCCTGAAACAGAAAATTGCTAACCCACCAACTCTCTGCTATTATGATGTTCACAAACCAGTTACTCTTTCCTGTGATGCTTCTAAGTTTGGTCTTGGTGCAGTCATTCTTCAAGAGGGTAGGTCAGTAGCCTATGCTTTGAGAACTCTTTCCCAGACTGAAATGCAGTATGCCCAGATTAAATAAAATATTTTAGTGATTGTGTTTGCATATATGAAGTTTCATGACTATATTTATGGTTGACCTATCCAGATTAAAACTGATCACCAACCTCTAGTTACTGTTTTGAGAAAGCCTATGCATATAGCTGCAATGCATGATGCTCACATTGCAAAAGTGCATCACTGTTGTTTACACAAAAGGCAAACTTCTTTATCTTGCTGATACCTTATCTAGATCACCCCCAAAAGCCACATAACAGCATAACAATGAGCAACTTGATTTTGAGGTCATGGAAGTCAGAAATTTTTCTTCTACACATCTTGATAAGCTCAGAACTCACACAGCTTCAGATCCAGTTCTCTAGAAGTTCCACCACTTTATCATTTGAGAATGGCTTTCAGAGAGTCTTGTTTATCTGTAGAAGTGCAGCAGTATTTTCCATACAGAGATGAGATTTTGCCAGATAATGGTATCATCATGAAAGGTTCTAGACTGATTGTCCCAAAATCCTTGCAACAAGAGCATATTAAGATCTTGCATTGTGGCCACCCAAGAACTGATTCTACCAAAAGAAGGGTGATCTGTCTAGTATTTTGGCCTTCTATGTTAAGAGATACTGAGAAAGTGCTTTCATATTGTTCAGTATGTAATGGTACAAAGCCACATCAACAAAAAGAACTACTTCAGTTAATCCAGATTCCTCAACTATCTTGGTTGACAGTAGCCACAGATATCTTTGAGTAGAATGATCAACATTACTTAGTGTTAGTAGACTCTTATTCAAATTGGTTCGAGATTGACCTACTTCCCAACCTAACTTACAGTACTGTCATTACTAAGTTGAAGTAACATTTTTCTGTCCATGGTAGTCCGTACAGAGTTATTTCTGACAATGGTGCACAATTTACAAGTCAGCAGTTCAAGAAATTTGCAGAAACGTGGTACTTTGTTCATATTATGAGTAGTCCTGAATACCCTTGGTCCAAACACTTGGCTGAGCATACAGTTCAAAGTGCAAAGCAGCTGTTAGAGAAATCCAGACATGACAATACCAATATTTTTATAGACTTGTTAAATCTCAGAAACATTCCTCATGATAAACATCTTGGCTCACCTGCCCAGAGACTTATGATGAGACAAACCAGAACCACATTACCAATCAGTAGTAATTTATAGTTTCCATGTGCTAAAAACATCAAAGGAGTAAAAGCCCACCTGTTGAAGAAGTGTTTGTCCCAGACGTCTTACTATAATAAAACCAGCAAACTGCTCTATTATTTACAAAAAGGGGAGATAGTAAGGATGCAGACATCAAAAGGTTTTGATCACATTGGATTTGTGAAAAGCTTGAGTCAAGAGCTTAGATCATACATTGTGGAATCACAATAAATGCAATACAGATGAAATCAGAAGCATTTATTACCAGTGTCCGAACCAGTGTTACAGCATCTTGCTTGTGACAAAGACTCTAGTTCTCAGAGTGACTTGTCCAATGTTCCTGTTCCAGAGGACAGTGCGTCAGCAATCCCCATTCCTGAGAAAATCCCTGAGAGTCCTCAAGCAGAACAATCCCCAGTGATTGTCCCTGTTGTTAAACCCAGTCCTAACTATTATGTCATGAGATCAAGTCACATCTCAAAACCTAGTTCCAGATACACGGCAATCTGGACATGACTGTACTGTTGTTTTTCTTTATAGGTTCATAGGTTCATAGGTTCATACTAGGCTATCTGCCCAAGGGCATTTATAAGCCTAGCCCATAGTTATGTGGCTTTCGCCACCCCTTTAGTTTGAATAAAAACTATGCCTATCATTTTGCTGTGCCTCTGTCAAGCAGTGACACTGAAGTAATCCCTGGGGAATATCTGCAATCTCCCATCCATTGGTCAAGATTCCTCTTGAACAAGGCCAGAGAGGTGCTCTGCCTCACATGTACCGGGATTTTGTTCCACAGCATAGGGAGTCTCTGGGTGATGAATCTGTCCCTCCAGCACGTTCTATTTATAACTGTGTCAAGGTTTAAGTCTCCGCCCTTGTGGTTCTGAGGAATCTAGATTTTTGAGGTGAAGCATATTCATCAAATCTGGGTTTGACATGGCCTTATATGTCAGGCACAGGTCACCTCTGAGCAAGCGGTATGAGACTGAATAGAGCTGGAGTTCTTTCAGTCGGGCAGCATAAGACATATTTTTGAGACCCTTTATCCTTTTGGTGAGGAACTTTTGGGACCTTTCAAGCTGCAGCAGGTGTCTGGTCAGATACATTCCGAACGGGGCATTGTACTCAATCATAGGTCTAATGAGTGATGAGTACAGGGGGACGATGACCTCCCTTGATCTAGATGTGAATCCCTTCATGATCAGGTGGGCGATATAGAAGGTTTTCCTAACTACTTTAGCAACATGAGTGTCAAACGAAAGGCTACTGTCAACCTGGGTCCCCAGATCCCTGATGACTTTTTCTGTGCTCAGTGGATTGCCACCTATATGGTAGCTAGGGGTAACCTTGTTTTTCCCGAAGGGTATGACTATGCATTTTTTGACGTTTAACTTCAGGCCATGGCTCTGGCACCAGTTATCCATTTCTGTGAGGCCCTTCTGGAGGATATCTGTGTCAGATGTGTTTTCGACTATGGCGCCCAGTTTGCAGTCATCTGCAAACTTTGTCAGCCATAACCCTCCTGTGTTTGCTTGTACTTCAGAAAAGTAGATGCCGAACAAGAGTGGACCCAGGACTGAGCCCTGTGGGACACCACTTGTGACAGGCTTTGAGTCTGACATGGCTCCAGCAACTCTGACCCTGTGGGTTCTGTCACTTAGCCAGTTTGCAACCCATCTTGTGATGTATGGGTTTACATTCAAGCTGATGAGTTTTTCGATGATACCTGAGTGGGGTATTGTGTCAAGGCCTTTGCCAGGTCGAGGTAGGCTGTATGGACTGCCTTTCCTCATCAATGGCCTTGGTGACAGTCTCGAAAAGTCAACCAAGTTTAAGAGGCAGGATCTGCCTTTGACAAAGCCAAACTGGGTTGGATCCAAAGTCTGCAAGTTCTCTATGTCTTTATTTATGAGTTCCATTATGATCCTCTCCATGGCTTTGCAGATAAGGCTTGTCAAGCTAATGGGGCGGTAATTTCCAGGGTCTGTGGAGGCACCGCCCTTATGAAGTGGGACCACAGTCGCCGCGCCACTCCTTGGGTACGTATCCTGAGGTGAGGCTAAGATTAAACAGCTGTCCTAACTGTGGGTTTAATTCCTCATTGAGTTCATGAAGCACACAGCCGGGGACACCATCCGGTCCCATGGATGCTGTGTTTTTTGCCTTAGTGAGGGCAGTTCTCACCTGGGCGTTAGAGATGTTTGGGGGGGCTACAATCCTCTGGAATAGATATCTCTCCTTTTGGGGAGGAGAGAAGTTTGCACTGAACCAGTCAGCCAGTATGTTGGCAATGTGTGTAGGTTCAGTAATTTTCACATCATTTTGAACTAATTCTGAGCATATCTGGGAGTTTCCTCCTAGGTTTCTAACATAGCTAAAGAAGGCCTTATGATTCTCTTTAGAGTCCTTGGCGATTTTTCTCTCAAAATTTGCCTTGGATGATTTTATGAGAGCTCTTAGTTTTTACTTATAATGATCAAAGGTGTCTTACCTTTCAAGGATTTTGCTCTATCTTGTAGTAGCTTCCTCCTTTTGTTGTAGAGCTTGTTTATGGCTGGGGTCCACCAGACTGGATGCTTGCCTTTGGTACAGAGAGTCTTAGTTTTGTTTGGGATTGCCTGATCCATGCAGTCCTGTAGGTGCTGGTAGAAGGCATTTGTAAGTGATTCAGCGGTTTGAGTAATGTTTACCACTGGCTCAGGGGCCTTAAAGGAGACCACACTAGTTTTTAGAAGTGTGAAATCGGCTTTTGAGAAGTTTTTCACTGTGGTCTTTTTGTTTCAGGTGGGGCGGGATGAGGACCTCCAGCGAGATTAGTTTATGATCTGATCTCACCAGTGAGGGGTATACTTCCGGTGTTGAACATTTTGATCCCATGTTCATGATGATGAGATCAAGTATGTTTTCTCCTCTTGTGGGGATGGTGACTAGTTGTTCCATGGCATTTGAGTTTATGAACTCCAGGAATCTTTGGGTTAGAGTGTTCGGGCTTGAGTAGTGTTCCCAGTCTATATTAGGGTAGTTGAAGTCACCTAGTATGATGGTGTTTGGAGATACATTTATCCCCTCCAATGTTTTCAGGAAGGCCATGTGAGGTTCCTGAGTTTGAGAGGGTGGCCTGTAACATGCTACAAATTGCAGAGCAGTCTTGCCTATGGTTAATTGCACCTGGATGGTCTCCGATGCATCGTGCGTTGCCACCAACCTTGAGGTGTGGGTGTCCTTTATGAATATGGACACCCCCCCCTCCTTTCTTGGTGTTGTCCGTATTTTGGGGCCGGAACGCATGATATGAGGTGAAACCTGTTAGTGCTGGGGTGCTCTCAGGAGCCTTGAACCAGGTTTCTGTCACAGCACAGACATCGATGTTCTCCATATTGAGAAGGGCCTCGAGTGCGTGCATCTTGAGATTGAGACTTCTGGCATTGAGCAGCATTACCCTTAGTTTTTTCCTTTTGGTGTTCTAGGGTGGTAGGTTTAGAATTTGAGCCTTGCCTAAAAAGGCACTATGGGGTGGCAAGAGCCTTTGCCAATATCCGAAGCCCAGGGTGACAGGTGCAAGCCGTCCCTTGCGAAGCAGCGTGGCTTGTCCAGCATGTCATCCCAGGCAGACAGACATTGATCCCCTTTGAATGACACCAGAATTTAAGCCAATTATTAAAGCTGATCATCTTATCACTGTATTGTGGCATCATTCTAGGTGAAGGTAGGATACTGCTCAAGGTCAGGGTCATACCTGCCTGGGCTACATAATCAGAGAGCTCCTCGGTGTCCCTTTCGTGTAGTCCAGGTAAGTACGTCTCAGGTCGTGGACACCAGCGTGGACAATGACTGAGTCGTACTTGTACCTGCTGTTGAGAGACCTGAGTGCTTGTGTTATGTGGCGGATTCTAGCGCCCGACAGGCAGCTTACTGTGACCTTCTCTTTACTCAGTCTGGTGAGCGGGACGTCAGTGTGTCTGACTATGGAATCACCAATGACAAGTGTGTCTGGCATTTTGTTTGGCCTTAAGGGCTGTGACTGTTTGACACTCTGACTGTGTGGTCTATGTGTTGCATGTGTTGGGTCGTGAGGTGGTAGTTGTTTGGGTGTCTGCTTTGGTGGCCTCTGCTGTTTTGGTAAATTTTGATCAGAGCCTCCGAGTATGTCTTTGTGTGAGTATGTGTATGATTTGAAGTTGTGATGGTACCATGTGTGACTGGGTATGTATTGTGTGTGGTTACCTTCTCCTCCTGTCTGGTCTTGCCAGTCCTATGTTGAGAGAGCTCAGCCTCCAGTTTGGCCGTATAGTTGCATCTCTTGCATGTATTTGTGTTTTGTGGGAGAAGGAGAGGATTGTTCAGTGTACATGAGGCAATTGTAACATTGCCTCAATATTCCCAGGTTCACCAGTTGAGCTGGAGAGGACACTAGCAACTGATCCCACGACATACTAGAAGTAGTAGATAAAGAGACTTTCAAAGGACTCCGGGTGAAGTGGGTTTCAGGCTGGTGGGGTACTATCTATAATAAGAGTGCTTTATCAAGGTGCAAGTACTGTAGGAGTAAGTGCTAGGCTTTACAGATAGAGAATAGTCTACTTGGGAATCAAGTAGAGATGAACTTTTCAGTTATAGGATATGCTGGTTAGATCAGCAGTACAGCTCGAGGAAGGTAGTTCTAAGGGAAAATTGGAAGAGTGGAATTTAGATGGCCCAAATAGTTTAACCTTGTTTAACCGCCGCTGCTCTTGTGTGCAACAGTGGTAACTCCATGCTAAATCGCGCTTACGCGCGTTTAGCGTGTTTTATAGCAGGGGGCTGAAGGGAGCTAGGAATTGGCCCAAAACGACCAATGGACTACTAGTTTCTGGCTGAAACTTCACCAAATCAGACAAAAAGGCCGCTCAGTGCTTCCCACTCCCACTGGTAAGCAAAGAAACTTCCCTCCTTCCTAATAAGGCAATGGATCAGTAACAGGAACTAAAAACAAAGCCCAGGGATCAGCAACTCTGAAACTGGACTACTCTAGTTCAGTAAGGCGGGAAAACAAGAGATATTTTTTTGTTTTATTACAGAGACAAGGAAAAAAACAAACAGTAAATGCTGTAAATCGGCTAGCACACTTTAGTGTGTAGCCTACAGAAACAATTTGCAACAATTAGTAACTTAAAGTGCAAAAATGAAAAATGTTTGTATAATTGTTTATATAATTGCATGCCTTTCAAAAATTTCATTGTTTATATGAGACAGCTCATTAAAGAGGGAGAATGTAGATCAGAGTGTGTGATATGCCTTTAAGAAGCTTTCCAGTGAGCTAGCACGTGAATAAAAGTACTGAATACATGCAAGCAAGAGTGCCATTTTGAGTGAGCAGCCAGTCTGAGAGCATGCAAGTATGGAGTCAGTCAGTTAGTTAGATAGATTAAGTTTAATGTTCCTGCCATCCATCCTGATGTGTTTGCAATAAACTACTTAAATAAATACCCAACCCTCATCATCTTCTTAATGCACATAAAATGAGCGACACTTCAGACCATGGTGCTGAGCTATGGCATGTTACTACTGAAAGAAAATCAATTTTTATGATGGAATAAATATGTAAAATCTGCAGTTTTGCTTTAATGACAAATTAGTAAAAATATATTCTGGACCAATGTGCAATATGTTTCCTGAGAATAACTCATATAATATCCTAGTGGAAACCAAACATAATGCAAAGTGTCACACTAAATGTAATGCAAAGTGTCACACTATGACAGTGGAAGGCCTGTGAATCTGTACTTTGTATGTACATATAAAAAGCTATATATTAATTCTTTCTTGAGAGTTAATATTAAAATGATCATGGAACTCTAGTAATATATTCAGTTAAATCATGTACCTGTGTACCTATGATTGCAATTCTACTCTCAAGTATTTCAGTAAAGTTCAACCCTTAATCTGACCCCACCAAGTTGGTTGCTTCAGACCACTCAGTTTTACTTATGGCACGTTACAGCTGATGAATCTTGACAATTAGAGAAAATGTGTGTGTTATGTATGAATATCTATCTATCTATCTATCTATCTATCTATCTATCTATCTATCTATATGTACTTCTAATCAAAATGCAATGAAGATAATCTGGATACAAGCTGCACTCTGCCACTCAAAGCAGATGTCATATCCTGACACCTACTGGTAACTGTGAATAATGTAATTTGGTAACCTGAGGCATTCAAATGAGCATATGGATGGATAACATGAGTGCAGGATTGTATCTCTGTAACAGTTAGATATTTCCTAATAATTCTTTGACAGAAAATAAAGGCATTGTTTTATAAAATAGGGATAGGATATGCCTTTTAGCTGCAGGGACATGAGAACAGTTGCATGTTGAATTTTTCAGTGTCAAATCACATTTCCAAATATTGTTTTTACATTTTTCATTTTTGCCTGCATTAAGATTTCAAATGCTGGAAAAAATCTATTTGTGGACAGATAAATCATGGATTTAATTGTTATATTATAAAATAAAAATATTGTTATAGTTTTATGTATTATGTTTTCTTCCCATAAGAAAAAAAGAAAACAAAGTGCAGATATGTTGTGAAGTGGATCTAAAGACATTTGTATTGCAAAAGTTTGAAATTCTAATAATAATAATAATAATAATAAAATAACAATCTAAATACTGTAGATATCATTTATACCCTCGTTTCCTTTCAGAACTACAGCAAGCTCTTTTTTCATCTTATTTTACATACACTATTTCCCAGTGGAATGACCTTCTTGTGATAGAGACTACTCACTGTAGTGGTCATTTATTACACACACACACACACACACACACACATATATATATATATATATATATATATATATATATATATATATATATATATATATATCACATACCAAAGCTACCATTTGGTACAGTTCTTGCCTAATTGCGAAAGAACATAAAGACATAATGACCACTATAATGTATGCAGATTTGTAGCTGTTGGGTATATACCTTGCCATCCAAATAAGTAAAATGCTCATTCAGCCCTGATAATGTAATTGCCTGGGCCTTCACACAGAACTTGCTCCATAAAAGAAAGCTACATTCTTTGCACATCCCTAATATTTGATTGTGAAAATTTTAAAAGAAACAATGACCACAATAATGATCACAGCAAACCATTTCAGTGATTGTTTTCCAGTGATCTTATAACTGCATTTTGCTTTCAAACCTAGCCTGTCATCAAAGAAAAAGATAGCTGCCTCCATGCTACCCTTCTAGTGTCTAATTGCTAAAAAAAATGAAAGACACATTGGCTACAGTAATGTGATTTAACAGATTGCTTGCAAGGACATACTACACCCTCAACAAGTATATCAGAAATCATTTAGCACTGATCATATAACTAAATTATATATTCCTACAGCCTGCTTGCCATACTCAAAAGAGGGTCCCCTTCTGTGTATCAGTTTGATTAACTAGAAAATGTTGGGTAATCATTGAAATCAGTAATTCAGAGTAGCTTTTCTCAAGTTTTTCTATTCTCCATCTCACATAACACACAACACACACATAGACTAATGTATGCTAAGGCATTTAAAAGCATATTTCTAAACAACAAAGATCGCCTAGACCACCTGTTGTTTAAGCTATGCCTCAGCAAGGCCAAAGGCACTCAGAAAAAAACAACACCTAACAGCACACATACAGTCACTCTCAGTAGAGCCCCAAAGACTAAGCCCCTATGGCAAGCTAACACACTTCCCAGGAATCTTGTCATAAGGGACTGTATTGTAAAATATACTGATGCTCCTGGTACCAATATGATTCCATCATAGCCATTGTAGGTGCAAATGACCTGGGATGTACCTCCCTAGACTACATGAAGAAAGACATTATGGAGCTTTCAGACAATGCGTCTCAGGCTAGTATCAGCCTAGCACTGAGTTGCATATTACTATCATTGTGGAAGATACCACAATATGAGCAAGAAATGATTGAGTTCAACAACTGACTGTCTTTCTGGTGCAATTCTGAAGGGGATCCAATATTTGTCAGCTTAGCAAGGATAGTCTACACCTGTCCCCTCTAGGCTTTTCAGTACTGGATAAAACTTTATCCACTCTTCTGTTGCCTTTTTCAGCCAATGCTAAATTGACAACCCTACCGACATAGCAATATCAAATGATCTGAATGGCAAGGTATTACTGCACAATGCCAGGGGCCTAAACAAAAAACAATACTTCCTTCAAGCTCTCCTCACCCTTGAGAATATAAACATCTGTGCAGTTACCAAGCCAATGTTTAAAGTGGCAGAGGGTACCCCAGCATTGCAAGGGTTTAGTGCCTTCCATACATTTAGACCAGTAGCTGCACAATGCCTAAAGGAGGATGTGTTTCAATATACACCAGTTACGAGCATAGCTCTAGTGAAGTCAAACAGGATGACATGCTGGAGTTCCTCCATGTGCAGATCACCACAGACAAAATCCTGTAAAATATCCTAAACAGCTTTAGGTCACCCTCCATGTTCCAAGAAGCTCACAATGCATACTTCGACCTACTGGAGACATGTATCATCCACCCTAACACCCTACTAATGGGAAACTTTAATTACCCCTCTACAGACAAGAATCCTGCACAGCCTCATATCTATGGGCACAGAATTTCCTGGACTTTGTAAATGCAAACACAATTGACCAAATAATGAATATGCTCACTAGAGGCTCCAACATAATGGACCTTGTGCTTAGATATTTGGAAGAATGATGCACCCCCACATCTCCATGTCTTTTCCTCCCTGGTAAGGTCCGACAATAAAGCTGTCTCCTTTGAAATCAAAGTCAACTCTGTAATCTTATAAGAACCAGTATGAGTTAGGAACTAATCCGAGGCAGATTACCTTTTATTAAGTGATGGTTTATCAAAATTCTATGATCCCCAAAACCCAGAAAACACAATAGCCTATACTGAATTGCTCTCAGAAACTCTGTACAGCCTGATCAATGGCTGCATAGAGGCTGTTGTGTCTACCAGACATAGGCTCAGGACTAGCCCAGGAAACAGACTGCCTTGGTGCCTTCCCAAATTAAACAGAATATACATAAAAAGGAAAATAAATATGGCAAAAATCAGGAAGGGTAATTCCCATAAACATTGAAACTGTCTCATCAAAGTAAATAGGCAACTAAGATGGCTAATTAGATCAAGCAAAGCCAACTTTGAGATTGAGATAGCCTCCCAGGTGAATGATAACCATAAGCCTTTCCATAACTATGTCAGAGGTCTCAAGCGCGGTACACAACAATGTGCTGAATTGGTGGTTAATGGTGCCACATTCACTGTGCCTGAAGATGTAACAAACCTGTTAGTGGACAGATTCATTTCCAACTTTACCCCCTTCTCACCCTAACCGTTCCCCAAATATACCCTCAAATATAACCCTTCCAACTATAACTAGGGAGCTTGGATTGTCTGCACTTACAAAATCAAGAACACAGCCCCAGTGGGCCCCAATAACATCCCAGGATGCCTCCTGAATAGTCTAAAATATGACTTATCAGGACCCTTGGAATCATTATAGATTCATAGATTCATAAGTAAGTATTAGGCAAGCTACCCTTGCAGGTCATATTAAGTTTAGTCAATTTCCCTTTTTGTGCTGAACATAACCGCCCCATTTGGTTATAAATTGGCCTTACCCATCCCGTGATCAATAATTATACATTACTCCTAATGGGAATAACTGGGATCATGCCATAGATAATTTGAGGGGACCTGTGCATGAGAAAAAAGCATTTAGGGGGTGAATTTGTACATTAGTAATACAGCTGGCAGTCCTGAGGTAAATTTTCTATTTCTCATCCATAGATCTAAGTTGTAGTTGAAAATGGGCAGGGATGAACTTTGTTTTATGTGGAAAAGGAGTCTGTTCCATAGTAGCAGTATCCTCTGCAAAATATACCCATCCATTCACACCATTCTGTTGATGTTGCAGAAGAGGTTTAGATCCCTAGACTTAGTATTTCTGATGCCATTTAACTTGCTGATTTGAAGTAAATCCATCAGTAATGGGTCAGAGGATGCCTCATATGCCAGATACAGACCACATCCTAGCAGTCTGTAGTATACCAATTATGTAACTATAGTCTTAAATCAGGCTTTCTCCCACAAGAATGGTGGACTGTGACAGTCATCCTTCTTCATAAGAGAGGAGTTTCAACAGATCCTGGTAACTGCAGACCCATTAGTCTGACAAGTCTTATTTGCAAAGTCATGTAAAGAATTATCATGGAAATTATCAACAAGGATACAGATCTCCAGATACTGGACCCATCCCAGTTTAGCTTTGTCAAAGGGAGGTCATGCTTATGGAATCTGGTGGACTTCTTTGAAAAGGTCACTTAGGCAAAGGATTAGGGGAAAATTGTGCTCACTGTCTACCTAGATCTGACTAAAGCATTTGATGCAATTCCTCACTCGGTCATTGTTAACAAACTTATGGAAGTAGGTATAAACCCTTTTATAACACTCTAGAAATCTATCTGAATAACTGATAAAACCCAGGAGTTTAGAATCATTAAGGCCACCTCCACAAACAGTCTAGTCACCAATGGAGTCATCCACAGCCTTCTGCTGGGCCCATCCCTCTTTGCCATCTACTTCCTGGATGTCAAAGTCAGTGTCAGCGGTCTTTGGCTAACCAGTTTTGCAGATGAGTGCAAACTGGGAGCAGTCATTGAATCCCCCAAAGATGAGAACACCCTTCAGGAAGATCTAATACAAACAAACTATTGGTGCCAAAGCCATGTCTTAAAATTCAGTGCCAAGAAATTAATTTCAGTACCTTTTGGGAAGTCTGCCTTCCCGGGTAACAACATCATCAATAAAACACCCTTAAAAGTTGATTCAGTAGTCAGGAATCTGAGATGATAGGAACCTAGACTAACCAACATGTGCTCAAGATAGTAAGAGCATCCTTCTATGTTGCTAATCGTATAAGCAAAGTCATGGCATATAGGTCCAGCGATGTCATCATACCACTGTAATCAGCCCTCATTAGACCCACAACTGTGCACACTGCCACATACAGCAAATGGAACATGTACAAGGGTTCCTTTCAATCAGAAAACAAGGAGGAAACACAATTTCCTATGCTGTTCATGTCAAAGTCCCTTTCTTTACTCGGTATCGTACAGACTTCTGAGATGTGATCTTTGCCTGGTATACAAGCTATTTCTCATCCCTGTTTTGTTGAAGCTTTTGAATATCCACAAAACAAACAGCATCAGCACTACTAGATTAAAATATCTAAATTTTGCTTGTGACATAAATAGGACATGTTGGAGAGACAGATATGTTTCTCAGAGAATCCACATTCTCTGGAACAGGCTCTTATCCATAGGAAGTAGAGTTACGTCCTATCCTTATTTAAGCACAACTTGGACCAATGGATGGATAATTGGAAATTTACCCTTGGTCTGGCTCCTATGTCTCTGATGGACAGATGCAGTCAGTAACTCACCTCCTATATAAATCAAATTTGTGGGTCACATTGGGGTTGCACAGCTAGACTTTTAAGGGTCCTAGTGGTCGTTAGTCTAGTATACACCTATGAACCTATGAACCTAAGCGATTGTCACACTGGCTAGTTATTTTCTGTTGCTATATGGGAGTGCAGCAAGAATCCATGCTTATATATAGCATGATGTCTCACTTAAGATCTAATTAAGATCTAATTTCTGTTCATTTTAGTGATATGTTGTCAATAAGTGCACACCCTAGTGGCAGGATTGTGCAGTTAGAACTCATCTGCTTGAAGGCTGTTGGAACAGGGCTCAGTTTTGAGCTTTTTATTTGTTAATTTGTTTAGATCAGTTTGTGCTCATTTGCTACATACAATAAAATTTGTGCATAGTGCACTAACACGCAGCAGTGGGCACCGTTGGTGATAGCAGACACAAATGCTTTTGTCTGCAAACTTTCCCTTAGTACTCTGCTGGTGCTCCATCGGTGAGTTCTCACAATTGTCCCTCACTGGCAGGTGATATAGTCAGGGAAGCTCCTGAGGTACCAACCCAGATTCTTCTACTAGCTCTTTATATTTTTTGTCCACTTCTCCTGTCCTCTGCTTTACCTGTTCCTTCCTGTCCTCTTCCTGTTTTCTGACCACATCAACTTACCTAGCATTATGGATGGACAATTTCCCACAGTTTCTCCAGTCGGCCTGGTTGACACAGGCATTCTGAGACAATGTAGTAATTTTCTTATGTACACTTACAGCTCACTTCTTCTAGTCCAGACAAATTCATTATGTGAGAGGTGCAGCTATATCAACACCCAGAATCCAGGCTCTCTCGCTCACCAGTCAATCCATCTGATACTAAGCAAGTTGTCAGCATGCATACCTCATCTCCTGCACCTACCAAACCAACAGCACACAAATCGACATATGCGAAGGTCCTTACAGGAAGCTTACCTAAACATCAGAGGCCTCCCAAACACAAACACGCCTCGCATAATACTTCCTCTGCAGAACATAGTACACATAATATATCACACACCAGTGCCTCACCAGCCAAGCCCCTAAGGCATAACACAAAAGCAAACATCTTAGTCATAGGTGACTCAGTTATGAGACACACAGATGTCCCTCTCACCAGCTTGGATAAAGAAAAGAACACAGTCAACTGTCAGGTGCCAGAATCTACCATATCACACACGCACTCAAGTCTTATAACAACAGGCACTGTTATGGCCCCATCAAGGTCCATGTTGGTGTGAACGACTTGAGATGTACCTCACTGGACTACATGAAGAGAGACATGACTGAGCTCTCAGATTATGCATCTCAGGCAGGTATGTCCCTAGCCTTAAGCAGCATTTTACCTTCGCCTAGGATGATACCTCAATACAAGCAAAAAACCAAAAAATGATTGACTTCAACAATTGGTATAGTTTCTGGTGTCATTCAAAGGGGATCCAGCATCTGTCAGCCTGGGATGACATGGTCAACAGATTTTGATGCTTTGCTAGAGATTATCTCCATCTGTCAACCCTGGGATTTCAGTTACTTGCAAAGGCTCTTGCCATCCCCATAGTGCCATTTTCATCAATGTCACAAGAACAAATTCCCAACATAAAAATCCCCCCTATAAATAACCACAAGGTTATGCTGCTTAATGCTAGGAGTCTAAACCAGAAACTGCACTCATTGAAAGCACTCCTCACCCTGGAAGATGCTGACTTTTGTGCAGTCAATACCTGGTTTAAGACTGTGGAGAGCACCTCAGCAACACCAGGTTACATTTCCTTCCACACGTTCAGACCACAAACTGAAGGTGTGAGAACTAAAAGAGGTGCTGAATCAATATTCATTAATGATAAATACACCACTAGATTGGTTAAACAGCACTATTCCCTTGTATTACTTCAGGTGCAATTGGCTGTAGGTAAGACCCCTCAACTCATTACAGCCGAGTGATGTCTCCAGGCGTTTCTGCAGTTACACCCTACTGCTCCTCTAGGCGTCAAATATTGCCTGTTCATATTTGCATTAATAATTCCAAAACCATGTTACATACAAGGTATTGGAAAATTTTATCTTGAAGCATACATGATAGCAAACACAATTGTATTGATATATGACCTCTGTCAATGGGTATTTGTTAAAAATGTAAGGTCATAACTTCAATTTTTAAATGCTGAAGCCACGCCTACTAGGGGTTAAAGGTACACACTCAAAAGAGCTCTACTGGAGGGAATGAGTTAAGGTTATTGCCAGCTATAGGATCCCCTCCATGAAGCAGGACAACATCCACTCAGCATACTTGGATCTACATTATTTAATCAAGATACAACCAACCACTCTGCTTTTGATTGACTTTAATTGCCCATCCAGAGACTGGGTAAATTATATGTGTTCCAACCCACTTGCTCAAAGGTTCCTGGACTTCATCAAGTACAATGCCATACACCAGCTGGTTGACACACCCACAAGAGGCTCAAACATCATGGACCTGGTGCTCAGCAACACGGGGGACCACTTCACCACACCCAGTGTGTGCCCATCCCTGGTGAGATACGACCACAAATCAGTCTCACTAGAAGTAACTATAACACAAGACCCTCCCTTAGCAACAACTAGACTAAAAAACTTCTCCAAGGCCAATTGCAACCTCTTATGTAACAGCATAAATACCTTCTTAGCCCTTCCCCACTGATAGAACAGATGCCTATGCTTTACAAGCACCTGTACAATTCTGTTGACTCTGCTGTACCTGACAGAACCAAAGTAAGATCTTAAAGGAAAAACAAAACTGCCTGTTGGACAACTGCCATTTATAGGCTGTACAATAGGAGAAATAAATTGCTGTCTAAGAGTAGGAAGGAACAGTCTCAAAATTGGAAACATTCCCTCCTCAACTTAAACAAGCAAATAAGACTCCTAGTGAAGTCCTCCAAAGCTGACTACAAATCAAAATTAGCATCTCTAACTAAGGATAACCACAATGCATTCTTTAGTTACATACATACCCTCAAAACTAAGGCCCAGATTTGCGCTGAACTCTTAGTTAATCCTACTACATATATAGAACCTGTGGATATTGCAAACCTGCTGGCTGACTGGTTCAGTGAAAACATCACTCTCCTGTCCCTGCCACCTATACCCCAAAGCATCCCTAACACCTGTTCCTGCCTAGTATCTGTTAGGAACAGGTGTTAAATGTCCTCTCCAAGACCAAAAACACAGCCTCTATGGGACCAGGCAACATTCTGGGCTGTGTTCTACATGGGTTAAAATATGAATTAGCATCACTATTGAGCAGGCTTTTCAATCACAGACTAAGCACTGGCTTCATCCTAGCAGAATGGAAAACAGCTACTGTCATCCCTTTGCACAAAGGAGATGCATCCATGGACCTTGGGAACCAAGGACCCATCCATGGACCCTGGGAACTATAGACCCATTAGCTTACCCAGCCTTTTCTGCAAGGCCATGGAACAAATCATCATGGACCTTATTAACAAAGATATAGGAAATCTCCAAATGCTCGACCTCACCCAATTTGGCTTTGTCAAGGTGAGATCATGCCTATTAAACTAGGTGGACTTCTTTGAGATAGTCACCAAGCCCTAGACAAGGGCGAATCTGTGCATATGGCCTACCTAGACTTAACCAAGGCCTTTGACACAATCCCCCACTCAGGCATCATTGATAAACTCACCCAGCTAGGTATCAACCCATATACTGTCAGGTGGTTTGCAAACTGTCTCACTGATAGAACTCAAACAGTCAAAATAGGGGACTCGATCTCCTCCAGCAGACCTGTAACCAGTGGTTTTCTACAGGGATCAGTTGTGAGACCCCTACTGTTTGGAATCTACTTCTCCAAAATACAGGCTAAAACTAAAGGACTTTGGCTGACAAAGTTTGCTGATGACTGCAAACTGGGAGCAATCATTGAAACCCCTAGTGATGTCAACATTCCGCAAGAAGGTCTTATGCAGATTAATGATGACGCCAAAGTCATGGTCTTAAAGTTAACACAAAAAATGCATTATCATCTACTTTAGCAAGGGTAATGTTCCTGCAAATTACCACATCAATAGCAATACCCTAAGCACACAATCTGGGCACACAAGTGGACAGCAATCTTAACTTTGATCACCATGTCTCCAAAGGGGCATTTTATATTGCTAATCTCATAAGTAAGAACATTTCCTCCAGAAAAAAAAGAGGTTATAACCCCCTTGTACTCTTGTCTCATCAGGCCAATAACAGAGTACAATGCTCTCTTTGGTTATGTTCCTTTCCAAAGACCTTCAGCAACTGGAGAGACCACAAAGGTTCCTTACATAGAAAATTCAGGGTCTTCAAGAGCTGTCTTATGTGGAAAGACTGAAATCATTTTCAGTTTACTCTGTGTTGTGCAGGCTGCTCAGAGGCAAACTCTGTCTTGCATATAGAGCAATCTCTGACCCAGCTTTAATGGAAATGCTGCAAATTTGAAAGTGAAAAGACACACATGTCACTCACTCTAGGGACCTTAACCTGATATGTGACATCAACAGAACTTGCTTTAGAGACAGATTTGTCTCATGGAGGTTGCCCCACTTTGGAACAAGCTTCCTATTCATGTTAAGCAAAGCCCCTTGTTGGCCCTATTTAAGAGCAGTTTGGATGAATGGATGGGTAACTGGAAATTCACCCCAGGGCTTCCACCTGTGTCCCTCTTGGAGAGGGGCAAAAGGGGCTGATTTTAATGTCTGCTTGAACGAGACACCCTTGGGAAAATGGGATGAACCTAGGGCCATTAGCCTAGTAACCTCCTATAATCCTATGATCTTAATTATTTCCTTACTATAATTGTATTATATATGTGCTCAGAGGGTGGGATTTTTTAATAAGAGTTCTTCCAATTTTAAAACAAAAAATAAAGATATGCCAAAATAAATTATCTCATTACTCATAGTTCTGACCATTACTTCTGCTGATGAGATGACTTGTCCATATCTATGATAGTAACGTTTAACATTTTCTATACTATGGTATTAGTTCAGGATTCCACCGAATTTTTAAAACTTCCCACATGCGGTTGTATTGCTGTTTTACTTGGTGCTCATTGGTTGTATTGCTGTTTTACTTGGTGCTCATTGGTTGTATTGCTGTTTTACTTGGTGCTCATTGCCAAAAGTTTACAGTGGAAAAAATCTCTGGCAGATAGGGAAGGAATTATCTCAGTTGTTCATGCTTAGTGGGCAGGTAGGCCATTAACTATCCCTTTTTGTTCCTTATGCTCAGATTTTCCATATGTAACTTAATGAAGGTGTCATAACATTTTAGATTTCATGCATTGTTGTGTTATATAGGTGCTGATAAGAAAATACTGAATCTGATACATGTCCATTGTGATTTTGCAGTGATTTGGGCCTTAACGATTTTTTGTGGAGAGGGGATAGAGGTTTACAATCAAATATCTTCTATACCTCTGTCTAAGTGCCCATATGTCTACAGCTAGGATAGATAGAGTTATTGCTTATTACTCAATGAAGTCATCTCTTAGGGACTTGATAGTTAATGTTTTGCCTTAGTAAGATCATTGTTATTTATCCTTGTGACTTTCAATCTTCCCGGGGCATGACTACCACAGCTGTGGCATCTACCTGCTTTTTATACTAAGTTACCTGTGTTTCCTGACCAAGGATACATCTCAATTTTGGTGGACCTTCATGGCACACAAGAAGTGTCTGTTCAAAATAGATGGAATGCTTTTAAGGGGTTTCTTAATGCAGATCTAAAAAACTAGACTACAGAAAAACAAGCGTATACTACCAAAGAAAATCAAAGTGGCGTAAAAGCACGCTGAACGCCAATGAGTCAGGAAATCAACCTGCAAACACCGCCGATGTAAAAATCTGCCAAAGCTTCTCGAGTAAAAGTACCAAAAAGTACAATTCTGTATTCACAGACTCCACGGCCAAATGATAAAAATTTGTTTATTCCACAAGAAACAATCCAGGTTAAGCGCTTTCACACACTAAATCGTGTGCTTCCTCAGAACAATACTTCCCAATTCGTACACTGCTTAAATAGCTGAATTGCGCTAAAAAGATTTAAAGCTGTATTGCCATTTGTATACAAAAGTCAGAAACCTATAAATATATATATACAAAAATATAACTTAGCATGATATACATAAATTTCATAAATTTGATGAAACAATGCATAAACTATGTACTCCTAATATACATATCAAGTACATAATATACAACAATACCAGTGTATGTCATACTATGTGCAAAGTTATGTTCAAGATTAATTATAAAATTGATTTTTGCTATATAATGCATACCTACTTATGTACTGTGTGTCTTCTTAAAAATTTTTTTATATATATTGTTTGCTCTGTCTAACCCCCTTAAAAATTGTTTACTGAATGATAAATACATTAAAAACGTTCTGTCTAAAAATGTTTCATAAAAATAATACCTATATGTATAAATAAATAAATAAATACATAAATGAATAATAATAATCATTAGAATACAAAATTAATAATGCTAATTGTAAACATAATAATAATAATAGTGGTAACATGTTAAGTGCTATACAACGCTCAAAAAACAAATGCATACCTTACTCATAATTCTAAAATAGGTTTAACTGATATGTACTCATTTATTCCTGGGTATGTAGTTGCATCGGTCATAATTTGCCAATAGCATTCCCTGAATGCTAGATGCCCTTTGATGTTACCCCCTCTAGGATTAACCTTAATTACTTCTAATATACAAAACCTGAACTCATGCTCAACTCCTTTGTTTATTGTGTGCTTTGCTAAGGTGTTTTTCTCATCTTTTTTTCTAATAGAATATGTGTGTGCATATATCCTTTTCTTAAACTGCTGTTCAGTTTTTCCTATATAATAGGATGGACAGGCAATACATTTGGCCAAATATACTAAATATTTAGTGTTGCAATTTCCCTTCTTTGTAGTTAATTTAGTCTTATTGTAATTTCCTAATACTATCTCCTTTTCTTCTGTAATATATTGGCACTGGTTGCATGCACCACATTTCTTAGTACTGCCCGTATTGCTAGTCACATTTCTTTTTAAATTGTTCTCCAAAAGAGATTTCTTGGTATTGTTGTATATTATGTAGTTGATATGTATATTAGGAGCACATAGTTTATACATTGTTTCATCAAATTTATGAAATTTATGTATATCATGCTAAGTTATATTTTTGTATATATATATTTATAGGTTTCTGACTTTTGTATACAAATGGCAATATAGCTTTAAATCTTTTTAGCGCCAATTCAGCTATTTAAGCAGTGTACGAATTGGGAAGTATTGTTCTGAGGAAGCACACGATTTAGTGTGTGAAAGCGCTTAACCTGGATTGTTTCTTGTGGAATAAAAATTTTTTTATCATTTGGCCGTGGAGTCTGTGAATACAGAATTGTACTTTTTGGTACTTTTACTTGAGACGCTTTGGCAGATTTTTACATCGGCGGTGTTTGCAGGTTGATTTCCTGACTCATTGGCGTTCAGCGTGCTTTTACGCCACTTTGATTTTCTTTGGTAAAAAACTAGACTAGAAACTTGTTGCTATATTAGACGAATGAATGCACTAGTTCATTTAAATCCTAATTTAAGTATATTGTAAACAAAGGGGAAAAAGAAGGCTTTTATTGAAATCTCGCAAAAAAGATCTCACCAGTTTTTGTCTTATAATATGTCCACTGTTCAGGAAATTGTGAAACTTTGATATTATTTGGTTATCCTATAAATGGTTAAATGGATACACCATAGAGAAAATTTCAGAATTTAATCAGAATAGTTTCTGATAGATAATGTCCAGTACTGGGTAAGACTGAGCACTTGGTTCCAGACAATTTTCAGACTTTTACTACTCATCCAGAGGCATATGTAGGGGAGAATTTAATAGTTCCATCAATTAATAGTTTCTTAACCAAAACTTATGCTAAGCTGCATCTAGCATATTTACAAAAGTCTTTAAATATGTCAGAGACTGAAATGCACTTAAATCTTTAAAATCAGCTGATATTCCTGGCCCTTATAACCTTTTGGCAGCTTTACTTTAGATAATGGATCAAGAAAATAGGATGCATTTGCTCAATGTGCTTAATTCACACCTTTGCGATTGTAACAGTAGTTCACCGAGGTCTTGGAAATACTCGTCTGTGTCATTGATACTAAAATCTATAAAGGATACTCCATTGGACTATAAAGGTCAAGCATATTATTTCAGTGAATGCTGATGTTAAATCCTACATGAGTACCTGGTCAAAACACATAATGAGTGTTATTCATCTTCTTAGTCATGGCAATCAAGCTGGTATTATACATGGATGTCAAACTCGAGATAACATAATAAGAGCGGAATTACAGGCAGTAAAGGTGAATAAGGCCCAATGTTAGTTTTAGGATGCTGCTGAAAAGGTCTTTGACCATATTAATTGTTTTACACATAGGGTAGTTAGCAGTAGTAAAATCTATTTTAAAACTGGCAAAACATAACTTATTACACAGATTAATGTTAATTTGAAGACATCATTACAGGATCATGTCTTTGATCCTTGAGCATTGAAGTTTTCATTTAACATGAGCTGCTTGCCATTTAAATAGTATTATCTTATTCTAGACACCTTGGCTTTAGTTAGTACTCATTTCATACAATATCAGTTAAGGGGGGTTAGAAAAATTAGTGCCATACATATCACTACTAAAGTCTTTCTGATGTGTTGTAGCAGTACTATGGTATTGACAGGTGATTCAGTGACAAGCAAGAATTGCTTTACCTTTACTTCTGTTGGGATATTAGTTTAGATGCCAGGTCTATTGTGTCTGTAGTTTACTTTTAGTGTTTTTTAAAAGCTTATTTTTCAGATATGTATCTTAGAAATTAAAGATGACCATCACAAAACAGACTAGCTTACATTTCCACGTTTATTTCTTGTTTAGGTTTGTGGACAAGCTTTCCGACGGAAAAAGCAAGTTCCCATTGTGAAGCAAACAATACTAGAACAATATTAGCTTATTTAGAAAGGTCCAACAAAAGAGCTGCTACTGTGTAGTGCAAATATGCACGCCTGTACTCTCCAGCATCTTACAAGACAGTATATTTTTGTAGCTACATCTGAGGAGCAATTTTTCCCAGACAGTGGAAAAGACTAGGGGCAGGATTCACGATGGCTTGCACGGAGTCTAAGAGTCTTGTAAGACTCCATACAGCCATCGCGATCCAGGAACAGCCCGAAATCCCGTGTAAGACACCAGCTAAAATGTCTCTTACATGGGCAGGGCATGGATATGATAATTACCTCACTTGCAGCCAAAAGGCACGCAAATGAGGTAGATTAGCAATCCACGAAGCTAAAACCAGCCGGTGTAAGAGTCGTGTTTGGTGCAGAAATGTACTCAGTTGACAACTTGAGTACGTTACTGCAACTAACACCATGGAGCTATGTCAGCTCCAAATAAAGTGTGCATATGTAGCAGGCAGCATGCCAATGGTCAAATATGTGGCCATTGGCACGGTAACCCAATGCAAACATGAAATAAAATATTTTTTTTTTTCGGCGATCGGCGATGTTTAAACGCAGCGCAGCCCCATGCAAACGGATGGCGCTAAATAAGACATAAAAATAAAGGTTTGAAACCCACAAATGTGGGTTTTATGTAATGCATGGATATGCAATGCAGGGACTAGCAGACCGAAAACAACATGGCCACCGTTTAGTGGTTGCTAAGGGTGGAAGCTGAGTGTAAGACGTGTAACTAAGCATTAGTAGGCAATCCTATGTAAATGAGTGGTAGGATAGTGAACCACACTGTCACATAGCAAATGAGCACATTCCGTGTAGTGTAAGAGTTAGATAAGGGGGAGTAACAGAGTAGGAGATAGGTGACATCTCAGGGGGGAATGTCAGGAAGAAATCAAGCTAATTGGAGCAAAGTGGTATGTGAAAGATGTCAATCACACAGCATAGAAAGAGGAGTGTCAACAGATAAGCATGGGAAAGTCAAGAAATGGAAGGTGTACACTCTGGCCAACACCAAAGTTTCTTGCTGTGCGTGCATGCATGCGTGTGCGCGCTGGGAGGCACGAGTAAGACAGAGGGCACGCGTGTAAGGCAGAGTAAGCATGTAGGAGCCTGTGTAAAGATCTAGAAACCTGTTTGCACTGGTGTGCATGCATTTTAACCCGAATAAGCAGATTCTAGTCCGCGTAAGCATGTGTGCACGCGTGGTAGCCACTGTGAGCGTGTTTCCACTGGTATGCATGCTGCGCCCCCCTGAGGAAACAGAGAGGAAAAAGGAAGCAGAAGAAATAGTAGGAAGCTAGCAGGGAATACTGTTAGAGCTAGCAGGTGAAAACAATTAGAAGCAGGCAATTACACAGGCAGAATACTAGCCCAGCCCAGCACTTAAAACACTGCAAACAGCATTGCAGTATGTTTCTCTCAAGAGACACTGCAAGACAGGAGTAGGCTAGTAGAAGTGAAAACTGAAAAAGCTGCACTCAGACCAAACATGCTAGGGACTGCCATAGCTGTTATAAGGAGACACAGGAGACTTGCTGAGGGTGGTGACAATGCAAATGCTGCCAGACAACCAACAGTGAGGAGACGGAGAAGAGTGTACAGGCCCAGGGTCACCTACCAGGGGTTACAAGAGCTGGAGATAGTGGAGCGCTGTAGAGTGGACAGAGACCTCCTGCAGCAAATTGTTGAGCTGTGCAGGCCACGCCTCACACACAGAACCAACAGAGGGGAACCCATCCCAGTGGAAACCAAGGTATGTGTTGGCCTAAGAATACTAGCAACAGGTACGTTCCAGAGACCAACTGGTGATATGATGGGGATATCACAGGCATCAGTCTCCAGGGTACTGCACCAGTTCCTGGATGCCATGTCAGCACATGTCGGTGAGCATGTATATTTCCCCAATTCCCGTGAGGTATTGGCCAGCAATATGCGTTTCTTCCATCAAATAGCAGAATACCCTGAGGTAGTGGGTGCAATAGAGTGCACGCACATACGCATCAAAGCACCAGCCGGTGAGCAGGGTAGGGCCTACATTAACCGCAAGGGCTTCCCCTCCATCAACTGCCAGGTCGTGTGTGATGCCCAGGGCATAATAATGAATGTGTGTGCTGGCTGCCCTGGGAGCTACCATGATTCCCATATCTGGCATTTGACGCAGCTGTACCAGACATTTGCCAATGGGGACATCCCACATGATCACCTAGTGGGGGATGCTGGATATGCACTGGAGCCGTGGCTGATGACACCCATCAGAAACGCACACACACCTGAACAAGAACACCATAATGAGGCACACGCACAAACACGAAATGTAATAGAGCGTGTGTTTGGGCTGCTCAAGTCATGGTTCTGGTGCCTGGACACATCTGGTGGAGCCTTGCAGTACTCACCAACTACATGTACCCAAATTGCCATGGTATGTGCTATGCTACATAATATGATTCTGTGAAAACAGCTGCAGCAGGACCAGCATAGGGCCGGGCCAAACAGCCCCCCACCATTGCCAAGGCCATCACAGCCAGAGCGTGACTCGGAGAAGAAACAACCTGAGCCTGCACCAATAGGCAGAAGGAGGCATGTCCAGTATGCCCTGGCCTTGGCAAAGAGGCAACACATAGCACATACAATGGCTCAGTAGGAACCCTAGGAATGATACCCCTCTCTGACTCACTCAAATAGTAACAGGGACGCCTAACATGACACAACCTGCTCTCAAACATGTACAGGGAGTGTAGTATGTGCATCCAACAGAGGCAGCCCTGCAGTACCACCTGAGGCATGTTTTCCATGTGTTAAGCAATGTAACACCATCTAGTACATGCAAACATGAAGACCCTGCCTAACATCTCACCCTTACCAAGCATGATGCCATACTATGAAGACAACAAGATCAAGTACAATAATTGACTGAAGTATTGCTCTTAGCAAGGGGGAACAAATGGCTGACAGCCTGGGATAACATGCTGAGCAAGACATGATGCCCCACCTGCTAGGGATGACAAGCAACCAGCACACCTGGCTGTGTGGATACTGGCAAAGGCTGTTGTCACCCCCACTGTGCCTTGAATAGGTAAGGCTGGAAACACAAACCTACCACCATAGATAGCACAAGGGATAACATCCTGGACGTAATGCTACCCAATGCCAGAAGTCTAACCTGCAAGGTGCATGCAGACCAAACCCACCACAGCATGGAGAATGGTAATATCTATTCTGTAACAAAAACCTGGGTCAAGGCCCAGAAGAGCACCCTAATACTACCAGGTTATGCCTCATACCATGCTCTACAACTCCAAAACATGGAACACACTACAATAGGAGTAATTGTCAAGGATAACCACACCCACAGGTTGGTACCACAGCAAGAAGCAGCATGGACTATCCACGGGCAAGTAACAGTGGCTCAAACTGCGTCCCTCTTTACAGCCTGCGACAGACCACACTCACAAACCCAGGAACCCCAGCCAGCCTTCCTGAAGACACTGCAGAGTATGAATGTCTCAACAAATACCAAACAAGGCACACACAAAGTATGACATAGGTGGCAATCCATTATGTACGGAAGAAGTAATCAGGGACCTAGGGACACAAGTGGACGGTAACCCATCATGTGACACTCACATTGCCAAGGTGGCCAGGAAGACATGCTATATTGCCCCCTTAATATGAAAGGATGCACATGTAGATCAAGAGAGGTCACTGTGCCCCCATACTCTTCCCTTATCAGGCCCATACGTGATGACAATGCCCCAGTTCGGATGTACCTTACCTTACACCTGCAGCAGTTAGAAAGACCCGAAATGTACCGCACCAACAGGATAAAGGGTCCAATCATTTGACATCTGCAGCCTGGCTGAAGAAACCACAGCCCAATTCACAAGCATACTGCCTAGTCAGAGGCGATGTATGCCTGATGTACAAGGCCATGTCCAGTCCAGAATGAATGGACATGCTCCACTGCAGAAACCTCAAATTCAGCAGAGACACCACAGTGAGATATCTGAACCACCACACATAGATAAATAGGATGTGCTGGAGGGACAGATCCATAACCCAGAGGCTCCTTACACTCTGGAATTGAATTCCAGTCCATGATAGGCTGATCTCCACACTCATACTCAACAAGAGAAATCTGGTGAAGTGCATGGGAGATAGTAGGTGTACACTGGGGGCCATCCCTGTGTCACATCTAGTAAAGTAAACCCTAAATGGGCATAATATGCACATTGCAAGGGGTGTTGAAACTCACACACAGTCTGTCCATGCCCAAACATCGCCAGGGCAGATAGCCTAGTATGAACTTATGAACCTATGACGATACAAATTGTGCAGGACACAAAAGATTATCACACAGCTGTCCTACCTGATGGTAGGAACCATGGTGATAATCCACAGATATTCTCTGCAGTACTCAAATATCACAAACAATACACCAAACCCACACACATTGCCAACATCCAACCTAACAGATTCTTTGCAAACTCCCCACCAGCACCTTACTGCCAAATATATATCCCAGCAGAGTGCTGGCCCCCTGACATTGCAGATGCTGAGGTAATAGCCAGCATCTACAAAGCACACCACACAACATCAGTGATACCAGATGGTGTCCTGGGTTGTGTCCAACAAGTACTGTAAGAAGAATGGAGCACCAAATAGCACTACAGCCCACTATCAGTCTTACCACAGGATATATACCCAAAGAGCAGTGTACAGCAACAGTGGTCCCTCACCACAAAGGTGGTACCCGAATGGATACTGCAAACTATCACCCCTCAACCCTGACTATCTAGGTTGGCAAAGTAATGGAGAGGATGATCATGGATCCCAGGAATAACGAAATTGGGTACCTACAGACATTGGACCCTACCCAGTGTGGCTTTCATAGGGCAGATCCTGCCCCTTACACATGTCTGACTCATGTGAAATGTGCACCAAGGCCATTGATGTGGGGAATGTGGATCACACAGACTATCTGGACCTTGCTAAACCCTTCCATACAATACCCTAGTTGGTCAGTACAGATAAGCTCACCAGCCTAACTATAAACCCCTATCCAAGTAGATAGGTTGCAAACCAACTCAAGGACAGAACTGACCTGGTCAGACATGCTGCAGCCATGTCAGACTGCAAACCAGGTACAACTGGCATCCCACAAGGCATGGTCCTGGGACCTCTCTTGTATGCTGTATATGTCACATAGGTACAGGCCAACATGGAAGGACTCTGTCTGAACAGGTTCGCAGAAGACTACAAACTGCCCACCATATCGGACCCTCCAGCTGACACAAGCAACCTACAAAAGGCACACATAGAAACAGACAAGTGGTGCCACAGCCATGTCAACAAGCTAAATGCAGAATAGTGTATAGTCATCCCCTGTGGAAACACAGTACATAGCCACATAGCCAGAATTTACCACATAGGTGTTAAGCCAGTAAGTACATCAGGAGCAATAAGAGACCTGGGGGCACAAGGTGATAGATATCCTGCATGTGACAAACATGTGTCTGTAGTGGTTACAGAAACATACCATATACCCACCTAATCATGAAGGTAAGCACAGCTAGGTCAGGGTAGGTCAATGTTCCTCTCCAGTCATCCATCAGCAGCCTCACAATTGTGTACAATGGCCCTTGAGGGATGTACTTTAGCACTCACCTGCATCAACTGGAAAGACCCCACAAATACCCCACCAGGAGGATTGCAGAGCTGTAACAGATGCCATGTGTCGCCTGATTAAGCAGACACCTGCATCAACTGGAAAGACCCCACAAATACCTCACCAGGAGGATTGCAGAGCTGTAAGAGATGCCATGTGTCGCCTGATTAAACAAACTGCAGCTCCACACAGTGCCATACCGCCTGGCTGGAGGTGAACTGTGCCTGATGTATAAAGCCATGACCAGGCTGGTATCAATGGACATTTGGCACCATGTAAAATCTGAATGCTGGTGACCTATGCAGCTGACAGGCCTGAACCCCAGCACAGACATAAACAGGACATGCTGTACCGATTGGTCCATAACCCAGAAGCTCACTCCACTCACGAATAAACTCCCAGTACAGGTTATCCAGGGAGTCCCTCATTGACTGTCATCCAGAGGAATCATGATAACTGGATTGGAGATGGTAGGTGTACCCTGGATATCACCTGTATGTCACGGGTAGACAGAGGCACAGCACACTAACCTTGACATATGTCATGGCAAACACCAGTAAATGTGTGTTGAAGGACAAAAACTCTCTGACTAGCATTACAAATGGACTAGGGCACATGGCCATTGTTTGTCACTGTCCACACAAGTTGTGGAATACTTTAACAATGTCGGACAATCATGTACTATGCTGTCCATATCTGAACAAAATGCAACATGGTCATATCTGCACAACTGGCCCTCAACCAGTCTGGTGTGCTCACTATAAATATTACAAGCAGTGATAGGACTAAAACCGATGATACTGTCCACCACAGTGAAAGTACTGAACCAGTACACTATACGACAATACACTGTTTGGTCAGTAGGAAAGGATGTGGACAACTATATGCAAACTATCCCATGGCAACCCTGCATGCACAGCATAATGCCTGTTAGGTTCAGACACAAAGCAGTTGGGCAGTAAGAACGCAACCTGATGTCCAACACTCAACTGTACATGTGAAATATAGATGACGTCCACACACAAACACAAATGTGGTGGACCACAAATCCCAACATAAGGAAAGTTCACACTGGACATGCTCACACACTTAGATAAATGAGACGTGTCAGTCAAGAAGCCATAGAAACTATGAACTGGGCATGCTCACACACTTAGGCCATGTCACAGTTCAGCAGTTGCACACACATATCTGGCATTTGTATGTGTTAACACAGGAACCTCCCACAATACAGAAATCTGCCCAGTGCACACAGTGAAATTACAACAGAGACATAAGTAAAGTACTGGATCCCACTCATATGCAAACATCTTCCACAGTACACAAGTTGTTCATAGAGATAGGGAAAGCTATGGCAATAAAGACCCACAAACAGTATATGAGCAACAGATACTTGCATCTGACAGATAAACATATGGCCATAGAGTGCAATACTAGGCTGTTGTCCCTAGGGAATACAGAAGGCTAGCCACAGTGTATTTGGCGTCTGCCTCCGCAGTACAGTAGGCCACTGTGCCTGTGCAAAGTTAATGCATAGATATGCTCTCCCCTGTACTGATGGATAGTAACAGATGTACATACCTCTTCATACATAATGATGTCAGCACACTATACATATGTCAGGAGCACAAATGAAACCCAATAATTTGAATAGTGCGCTCAGCTACTGTGTCTCCCATAAGTGTCATAATATAGCTAGGTAGGGATTTGAATCTTGCAAGTGCTCAGTGTGTGTGTGGGGGGGAGTAGTGTGTGTGCAATTCTACGTGTAAGAGAAATGTCCCTTTTGGCAAATAGTACAACACAACACATGCTGCATATTCCACTGTCTAAACACTGATGATGTCAGAACCCTATAAGTACAGCAGGAGAAAGCCAGGCTCTCAATAATGCAAATAGCGCACTCTGCTACTGCGTCTCTCACAAGTGTCATAATATAGGTAAGTAGGGGTTTGAATCTTGCAAGTGCTCAGTGTATGGGGGGAGTACTATGTGTGCAATTCTACGTGTAAGAGAAATGTCCCTTTTGGCAACTAGTACAACACAACACATACTGCATATTCCACTGTCTAAACACTGATGATGTCAGCACCCTATAAGTACAGCAGGAGAAAGCAAGGTTCCCAATAATGCAAATAGCGTGCTCTGTTACTGCGTCTCTCACAAGTGTCATAACATAGTTAAGTAGGGGTTTGAATCCTGCAAGTGCTCAGTGTGTGTGTGTGATTGGGTGGGGGGGAGTAGTGTGTGTACAATTCTATGTGTAAGAGAAATGTCCCTTTTGGCAACTAGTACAACACAACACATGCTGCATATTCCACTGTCTAAACACTGATGATGTCAGCACCCTATAAGTACAGCAGGAGAAAGCAAGCCTCCCAGTAATGCAAATAGCACACTCTGCTACTGTGTCTCTCACAAGTGACATAACATAGTTAGGTAGGGGTTTGTATCCTATAAACACCATGTGTGTTTTTGTCACACAGTTTGTCCATGTGTCTGGGGTGTTGTTCCCAATATTGCACGACATACATTAGATCAGTAATGTCAATGCACACATGGTGTATGTCTGTGCCACCTACACATATGTACCTGTGAACTTCAATAGTTGCCATGTCCGAAGCCTGCCTCATGTGAATACATGGAATATGCATTAGACAACTGTATGACTGTGGTGTTCTGTGCAGGAGCTGCACGTGGTATGTGAATATACAGTGTGAGTTGTAGATGGTGTCATCCCACCAGCGAGGGATACATGACTGGTCTGGAGCATATAGTCCACATGTTGGTGATGAACAGGTGCAGCATGTTTTCACCTCTTGTGGGAGTGGTAATAAGTTGTTCCATAGCAATGAGGAACCCTTCAGATAGGGTCTTGGAGCTAGAGTAATGCTCATACTCTATGTTTGGGTAGTTGCAGTCCACCCATATAATGGTGTTTGTAGAGACCATCATATTCCCAGTGTTGTCAGAAAGGCCAAGTGGGTTTCCTGGGTATGGGAGGGTGGTGTGTGCCAGGCTATGAACCTGAAGGCAGTCTAACCCACTGTTAGTTGCACATGGATAGGCTGTGATGCTTTGTGCTGTGCCACCAACCTGGAGGTGTGGGTATCTGAGGTGCCTTTGGATACATCCTCCCTGTTCTGGTTTGGTGCATGTGTAGGGGACAACAAGCATGGTATGAGGTATGACCTGACAGTGATGGTGTGCACCTGGGATCCTTGTACCAGGAGTCTGTTACTGGACAGATATTGCTGTACCCCATGCTAAGGACGGTTTCCACTGCATGCATCTTGAGGTTTACACTGCTGCTGTTGAGTAGCATTACTATTAGTGTCCTATCCCGTGTGATACCTATGTAGGTGACTATGTAATGTCAGCCTTGCATACAAAGGCACTATGTGTGTAGCAAGAGCCTCTGCCAATATACAATGGCCCATGGGTGACAGGTGCAAGCTGTCCCTAGCAAAGCAATGTGGCTTGTCCAGCATGTAATCCCACGCTGACAGGCATTGGATCCCCTTTGAATGTCACCAAAACATACGGTAATTGTAGAAATTGATCATCCTGTCTACATATTGTGGCAGCATTCTTGGTGAGGATAAGATGCTACTCAAGGTCAGGGTCATACCAGCCTGTGCCACAAGCTCAGAGAGCCTCTCTATGTCCCCTAACATGTAGTCCAGGGAGGTGCATCACAGGTCATACACACTGGCACAGACAATGACTGAGTCATATTTCTACATGCCTTGGAGTGACCTGTATGCTTGTGTTATGTGGTGGATCATAGTGACCTTCACCTTGTTCAGCCTGGTAAGCAGGACCTCAGTGTACCTGATGATAGAGGTACCTATTACAACTGTAGCAGTTGTGTTGTCAAGCCGTATGGCCTGTGACTGTTTGGCACACAGGCTTTGTGAGCTATGTGTTGCACATGCTCTGCTCTGGCTTAATGTTTGCTTGTGTGTCTGCTTTGCAGGTGTCAGCTGCTCAGGCAGGATGCTATTCTAAGAGTCCAAAAATGTACCTGTGTGTTTCTGTGTTTGGATTGCGGTTGTGGCAGGTCTATGTGAGACTGGTACTGTATTCACTGTAGTATCCCACTCCACCTGACAGGGTATGCCAGTACTGAGTTAAGAGAGATTAGCCCCCAGTTTGTCTATGTGGTTGCATCTCTCACATGTGTTGTAAGTGTATGGGAAGGGGAGAGGGTTGTCTGTGTACATGAGGCAGCTGTAACATTGCCACATGACTCACAGATTCACCAACTGGACCAGAGAGTAGATTGACAAGTGACCTTTGGACATGCTACCATCGCATTGTGAATCCCATACTAATTAACGACACATAGGACCAATGGGGAACAAGGTACTCAAGGTGAGTATGTGAGGGTGTAGTGCTCCTGATTTGTTACTGCTGGCATATATGAATGCTGTCTTGAGCAAATGTGAGGTAAGTCATATGCAATGTGTTACAGGCAACCTACATGCAAACAGGACAAACAGTGATGTTCTGTCAAGTGAGACATGGACATCAGTACAGTAAGCAATACAGATGTCACTAGGGATCCACAGAGGCACTGTAAATCTGCACTGCAGGTGGAATCTGTTTCAGGAACATAACAAGCAAACATGCATACAAACAAAGCTACAGTCAGCAGGCCTGTATGTAGACTATGCTGCAAGAAACAAGGTGTAAGATTTCCAGTAGGTAACAGTGCATATATGCAGGCACTATAAGCCTGTACCCAGACATTCACAGGTCAGACGGGCTGGGTCCAGCCCCACCCCCCACAAGTGTATAGACCATGTACCTTCGTAATGTTGAATAACTGCCCTGATACCCAAGTGATCATACCTGTAATAATACACATTTCAAATAACAGACACTGAGCCCTCACTTAGCAGTTCCAGACTTAGTATGATGTATGCTACCTGTCCTGGCATCACAGTATCCTTGACATGTATGGAGACTCTCCCTCCTGTCATAGTTAGTTCTGTGTTTTGGGGCTGTCATGCATGGTATGAGGTGTGACCTTGTAATGCTAGTGTGCTCTTGTGAGTCTTGAACCTGTTGTGTATTACTGCACAGATATCAACATCCTCAAACATCCTCATTGCAGAGTCGAGTGTGGACAGCATGCAACTCGCAGTTGACATGACCATCATTGAGTATCAATATCTACATTTTTGTATCCCCTGTGCTACCTATGTAGGTGGCCATCCCTTGACAGCCTCACCACTAGTATGCAAAGATGTGCAGACAGTACACTATGGTAATTACTATGGATGTACAAAACAATACAATGACATTCATACTGTAACTGCATCAGGCATGCTGGGATATACCCACAATGATATCATTACACTGTACTGTTGTCAACATTATACTATTACAACACTTCTATGTAGTCACCCTGTGCATCAGCACCATGTTAACCTGTTCCTGCACTGATGTTACAGATTACAGGAGGTGGCACAGTTTTATCATATGCAGAGGGTGTGTACTTGGTATGCCTGAGTCTGCCACTGATACAACAAATTGACATGTCTGTGTGTGTGTGTTGGTGAGGGACAGCAGTACATGATGGGGCAATGTTGATGCAGTGTGTGCGTGTATGCGGTAGCGCTAGGTGTTATCAATTTGCATATGTGTATGCATGCCCACAGTCACACCTCATGGCTGCCATATACAGCCACAGACTGTACCTACCAGGTCATACAGATCACTGTCTGTGGCCATGGGCACGGTACCTGTGCCTGGCAGGGGTGCTACGGACCGTATCAGGTACTAGGCCAGACTGGGTACTGTCATTAGAAGCAGGTGGTTGGTGACTGGAGACAGGTCCCTGTTGGGACTGTCCAGAGCCATATGCACGTGGTCTCCTGGGGCGGTCTGATGACAGCACAGACCCAGCATTGCTGGGGCTGCTGCTGGCACTATGGGAGCAGGCCGTGGGCCTGTCATCCGTGATGGCTGCCAGCTGCTGCTGTTGTCAACGCCTCAACTGTCCACCATTGCCCTGGCTCATGGACATGTAGTTGTGGAACAGATCTAATGTGTCCCCCCAATGTCTGTCAATGACCTCGGTGAAGTTACGGATGGCAGCCGCAACATCACTCATACTGTCACTCATAGCTGTGCGACATGCTCTCAGCTCCCTCAGACCCTGTCTGTTGTACCATTCCATACGTGACTGTGCCTGCATTACAGCCCGAAACATAGCTGAGGTTGAAAGACCTCTGTGGGCATGTCTGACAGGGGTGGTATGCCCACGGATGCTCCCACGAGAACCCCTGGACATCTGCCTGTGTGGTACCATGTCAGGACCCTGGCCATGGCTGCTGTGTGGGGATGCATGCGCCACCGATACCACATTACCCTGGTCAATGCCCACTGTATCCTGTCCATCACCTAGGGAGATTGGTGACAAAGGATGTATTGGCAGGATGACTGTGCACATTGATGGGGTCGACAGCTGTGTACGGTCAATTGGCCGACCGATGACGGACCCTGGCACACCTCCTTGTTCCATTACACAGGTATCATCATTATCACTATCCACAGCAGTTGATTCAGGTTCCCTGCTGCACAACACCAGAACAGCACCAGAACCTGTGGGAGTAAGACAGGAAACACAGTTTACAATGTGTACACAATGTCACCACAGATACACACATGCACACATGCACACATGCACACATGGGCACATGGGCACATGCACACATGCACACCTGCACACATGGGCACATGCACACATGTGCAAATGCACACATGCACACATGGGCACATGCACACATGCACACATGCACACTCCTCAGTATATGAGATATCAACACACAGACATAACCACACCTGCAATCAAACACATAGCACTACTGCTTCAGCCTATTATTACTATTAGTATCAAGAATATTGAAGGAAATGTTATTACACACTCACCAGCATGGATAGGCTGACTTGCTGTTACACCAGAGGGACCTGCAGAAATGAGACAGTTATTGTCAGTGGGCACAACTGTGCCATTGATACTGTGAGTATGATACAATTCAGTAGTGCAACAGCTAGCTTCCACAGGTCTACTGCTGATATTGAGAATATCACTCTTGCACAATAATTACCAAGATTACAGTTACAAACCGAGGACACACCTCACACATGCATAAACTAACAGTGTACAGAACGGTCAACTATACACATGGCATGTTACCTGCACGCTCCGTGTCCTGCTGCTGGGTGGCTCCAGCCTCCATCATTACACATGTATGCTGCTGCTGTTGCTGTTGGGCTGGAGCCACAACACTTAGGAGTAGTCCCTCCAGTCTGGTGAGTGGGGATGTCTAGCCACCCCACCACCTGTGGTAAGTTGCTGCCTGTGGATATCTGACGCACGCTGACGGACATTTCTAATTAAATCACTGCAGTGATGGCGCACCTGCTCATATGTCCAGTTATGTGTGCCTATGTCATTTATCCGACAGACCAGGTCTTGCCACAGTGCGGCCCTCTCCTGCTGGTTCTGGCTGGTGCGGGAAAAGAGAATTGCGAAATCTCGCACCAGGCTCTGGTGTATCTCTTCCTCCTACGCAGCAGAGTACACAGGGTTTTGCTGGTGAACCATAGCCCTGAAAAGGAGAAGGAAAATATGTCAGCAATATCTGTCAGCAAACTATGGCACACATAATACACATAATACTCGACTGTAGTCATATAACTTAACCACCATATATAGCATGTGTCTGACTATTGGGGGATACACATGTAAATGACCAGATATCAGTGCTCAGCCGACAACTGTGCAACAGTACCTGACACACTCCATATGACAGACTAGTATACCGCAGCAGTCAGCACACTGGTTCAGGTCCAATGCACAACCTCACACTGGGGATTTGTATCAAGGTACTGTATGGGGAACATTATCAACTCATGCACTGCATGCAATGCACGTTACATATTTCACTGGTAATACACACTACTCTTACTTGCCATAACCCTACCTACACCACAGGCATATACAGGGTAACACAGCACAGCATATGGCAATGTAGTATGTGTTGATCGCAATACCTCACACATCTGTCTCTGGCCTCACACCAAGGACACACACTACCATGACAGACAGACAGTCATGGTGAGCAATCACACCAGTACATAACATGCACCCAGTCACTGGCACACTCATTCCACCTCATATATTTGGTTTGCAATGGGTTCATTGGTGTGCACTGTGTCTTAGGCAGGTAGTATGCTATTGGCCCTGGGCCTACAGCAGCATTCTGTTATGCTACCCTGCCCCTAGTGACACATGTGTTATGATCGTACCTGCTCCTTACCAACAGTTACACAGGGTGACTCATATGGCATATTACCTATCTGCATAGCATTCAGCAGGGGTATATCTGACATCTACTCATGGGGAGCATTGCTTCGTAATTCTGTATGGTTTACTCCAGGGTATGTCGTATCTGTGGGTAGGGA
Organism: Protopterus annectens; assembly: GCF_019279795.1. NCBI lineage: Eukaryota > Metazoa > Chordata > Ceratodontiformes > Protopteridae > Protopterus > Protopterus annectens. Next base: position 1,057,808,981 of record NC_056728.1, on the reverse strand, counting down.
CCTGTACCTCCACCATGTGCTTTATACTGCGGTGACATGGATGACAGACATAGGTAATTTGGGTTGTGGATGTTGGAGGTGTTACCATAGTTGTTGGACAGCTGTCATGGGTGTGACCTAACTATGTATATCCAGCAGTGGTAACCTCTATGTAGGTAGTCTATGTGCGCTCTGTGGTCTTGTCAGTCACTCTGCATAGGTAATGTGTTTGAGTGCATTGACACAGTTACTTGCGTATGTCTGTGTCCTTCTCCATATCTGTAGCTGTCATGGGAGGTACATACCGTGTATGACATTGTGGGGTGTAGAGGGGTACAGTGACCTACATGTCCATAGCTAACACACCGTGTCCGCTGACACATTCCATGTACAGGTATTACAGGACTAGTGTGCCCCTGTGTATATCAATGGGGATCCTATTGTACACTTGTTGCCCCTGTTCCCCCCTGACACATGCAGTGGTGGGCAGGCATGCACATATGTAGTGGTTACTGGTGTCAGTGTTTTGGAATGGGGTAAGGTACTCCAGTATCCACACTGGTGTTCACTCCATGCCTTTGTCACCAGGCACCTGTTGCAATACATCTGCACACATGTGCCTCTCAGTATATATATATATATATATATATATGTATATATATATATATATATATATATATATATATATATATATATATATATATATATATATATATATATATATATATATATAAATATATGTATGTATATATCTGTATATATATATATATATATATATATATATATATATATATATATATATTTATATATATATATATATATATATATATATATATATATATATATATATATATATATATATATATATATATATATATATATAGATATAGATATATACATATAGATGTGGGGAGAGGGGAGAGAGAGAGCAAGACAGAGGGAGAGAGAGTGAGAGGGGTGGGACAGAGAGAGAGAGATAGTCATATACAGACATATCTGTTGTCAGTCAGATCTGTCTGTATATGTATATGTATCTACATATATCTATATATGCATGTGTGTATTACATATATCTGTACATACATATTCTATCAATCTCGATGTCTGTGCAGTAAGTGAAACCTGGTTCAAGGCTCCTGAGAGCACACCAGCGGTACCAGGCTATACCTCGTATCATGCTTTTTGGGCCCAAAACTCGGGCCAAAACAAAAAGGGAGGGGGAGTGTCCATATTCATCAAGGACACCCATACCTCCAGGTTAGTGGCAACACATAAAGCATCAGAGACCATCCAGGTGCAAATAACTGTAGGCAAACCTGCTATACAACTGGTAGCATGTTACAGACCACCCTCACAATCTCAGGAACCACATTCAGACTTCCTGAAGACATTGGAGGATATGAATGTCCCACCAAACACCATCATATTGGGAGACTTCAACTACCCTAACATACACTGGGTGCATTATTCTAGCCCAAACACCCTAGCCCAAAGGTTCCCAGAATTCATTAATTCAAATGCAATGGAACAGCTAGTCACCTCTCCCACAAGGGGAGATAATATACTAGGCCTGATCATCACAAACATGGGGACAATGTGCTACACACCGGAAGTATACCCCTCACTAGTCACATCTGACCACAAACTAATTACCCTGGATTTACATATCCCACCTCCCCCCACAACACAAAAGACTACAGTGAGAAACCTCTAAAAAGCCGACTTTACACTTCTTACAACTGAGTTGGTATCCTTTAAGCCCACTGGGCCAGTGGAAACCACATCCCACAATGCAGACTCCTTCACAAATGCTTTCTACGGACAACTCCAAGTATGCATGGATCATGCAATCCCAAATAAAACCAAGACCCTCTCCACCAAGGGCAGGCATCCTGTCTGATGGACCCCAGCCATGAACAAATTGTATAACAAAAGAAGGTAGCTACTGCATGACAGAGCAGAATTCCATAAGGATAAGGCATCTCTGATCAGCACTAGTAGAAAGCTATGTTCTCTCATACAAACATGCAAGGCCAACTTTGAGAGGAAAATCACTATGGACACTACAGATAATGACAAGGCCTTCTTCTGCTATGTTAGACACCTGGGTGGAAACCCTCAGATATGTTCACAGTTAGTTCACAGTGACAAAAACTACACTGAACACACAGATATTGCCAACATTCTGGCAGACAGGTTCAGTGCAGATTTCTCCCCTCCCTCACCCCCAAAAGAGGAATTACTTATCCCAGCTGAATGTAACCTCCCTGTCATCTCAGATGTCCAGCTGAGAACCACCCTTAGCAAAGCTATAAACACAGCATCAATGGGACCAGACGGTATCCCGGGTTGCGTGCTACGTGAACTCCAAGAGGAGCTAAACCCGCACATAAAATGCTATGTAACCATAGCCTTACTACAGCATATGTACCTGGACACTGGCATACAGCAACAGTAGTCCCACTCCACAAAGGAGGCACCTCTACAGACCCTGGTAACTACCGCCCCATAAGCTTAACCAGCCTGGTCTGCAACGCTATGGAAAGACTCATTATGGAACTCATACACAGAGACATTGGGGACTTACAGACACTTGATCCCACCCAGTTCGGGTTTGTAAAGGGCAGATCCTGCCTTTTGAACTTGGTTGACCTTTTCAAAACAGTCACTTTAGCCATTGACGAGGGCACAGCAGTCCATACAGCCTACCTGGACTTGACTAAAGCTTTCAACACAATACCCCACTCTGGCATCATAGACATGCTCAACAGCTTAAATGTAAATCCATATGTCACAAGATGGGTTGCAAACTGGCTAACGGATAGAAACCATAAAGTTAAAATCACTGGTGCCATGTTAGACTCAGAGCCAATCACAAGTGGTGTCCCACAGGGCTCTGTCCTGGGACCCCTCATGTTCAGCATTTATTTCTCAGATGTGGAAGCAAACATGGGAGGGTAGTGGCTGACAATGTTCAAAGATGACTGCATACTAGGCACCATAGTCGATACACCAACTGACACATACATCCTACAGAAAGGCCTCACTGAAACGGACAACTGGTGCCGGAGTCATGGCCTTAAATTGAATGCCAAATAATGTATCGTCATACCCTTTGGGAAAGACAAAGTACCCACATATTATCACATAGACAGTGACCCACTGAGTACAGACAAAGTAATCAGAGATCTGGGGACACAAATCGATACTGACCTCTCATTTGACACCCACGTTGCCAAAGTGGTTGGATAGACTTCCTACCTTGCCCACCTCATCATGAAGGGATTCACATTCAGATCAAAGGAGGTCATTGTACCCCTATACTCCTCCCTTATCAGGCCCATGAATGTGTACTATGCCCCATTTGGTATGTACCTCACCTGGCACTTGCAACAGCTAGGGGGACCCCATGAGTACCTCACCAAGAGGATCAAGGGTCTCCAGCAAATGTCATATGCTGCCAGAATAAAGAAACTCCAGCTCTATTCCATAGCATACCACCTACTTAGAGGTGATCTGTGCCTGACATACAAGGCCATGTCCAAAAAGGAATTGATGGACATGTTCCACCTCGTAAAATCCAAATCCATCAGAACCACAAGAGCTACAGATTTAAACCTCAGCACAAATATGAATAGGACATGCTGTAGGGACAGATCCATAACTCAGATGCTTCCCATATTCTGGAATAGAATCCCAGTTCATGTTAGGCAGAGACCCTCACTGACTCTCTTCATGTGAATTCTTGACGAGTGGATGGGAGATCATAGGTTTATGCCGGGGTCATCTCTGTGCTACTACTAGACAGAGGCACAGTAAACTAATGCTAGTATGTAAGGGGGTCTTCACTGTGTCACTACTATACAGAGGCACAGTTTTCTAAATCTATTCTGTACACTGTCTGCAGATAGCCTAGTACTAAACTATGACACTGTGAAACTATATATGTCTATGTATTTCTACATCCCTCTCTATCTATGTATACATATATGCATATTATATATATATATATATATATATATATATATAGATATATATATATATATACATACATATCTCGATATACATATATACACATGATATATATATATATATATATATATATATATATATATATATATATATATATATATATATATATATATATATATATATATATATATATATATATATATATATATATATATATATATATATATATACTCCTTTTTAGGTCCACATATGTATACACACAGTAACGTACTGCTGAACATCCATTACTGCGCAACCTACTTGTACATTGCACTACAACCTACATTGCTATGTGCACATAGCTACCTTCACATACAAATGTATGTAGAGCCTTCAGTAACAGTTTCAGTATGTCCTTGGCCCTATGCACATCTTCATATACATAGATACAGACCAATAATACATCTGGAGGGTTCACAGTATGTAGACTATTATATTAGTACTTTACATTACCTGTGTTTGTTGCAGCTGTTTGCATAGGCTTGCAGTTACTTGGCCTGCTGTCAACTTGTTTGTTTTGTTGTTACTGTTTTTTTTTAATTTTTTTCTTTCTTTCTCTTTCTCTTTCTCTTTCTCTTTCTCTTTCTCTCTCTCTCTCTCTCTCTGTCTCCACCTCCAGAGGGTGCAATGAAAGTATTGCATGTGTGGACTGGGAGTACAGGATGCTTTTGTAGATATCTGCACATGTCCATGTGATAGCCTCTGCACCAATTGTTAGCCAGCATTTACTAATTGCATGCAGCCTGTTGTGTAGTGATTGCAGTTCTCACTGTGATTTCAGGACAGTGCTATAAAAAGGTGTGATAGGTAGGCTTAGCCCTTTCAGATTATCAGGGTGGGGACCATGCTGGTTTGCTGTGGACACTGTTCTCTGAGTGTAAGGGTTGGTATGTCTCTCATATTTCAGGCTGTGTTGTAGACACTGCAATGCATGTTGTTCTGTAAGCTGAGTATTCCTTCCTCCAGTGTCCTCTTCTCCGTGTGTATACAAACTGACACCTACGATTAGTAATACTGTGTATATGGGTGTGTGTGCTTTCCTGTGGGGATTGTGGTGTAACTGGTATCTAGCAGTGGCTCTTGCAATCTGTTGCTATGGCTTCAATATTTGCCCTTTACATTCACTCCTTGTATGCCTGCTAGGTGTCTTTCCTGTAATGTGTTGCTATGGCTTTCCTATTTTCCATTTACATTCACAGCTTGTAATGCTTGCTATATCTGTTTGGGCAGAAATTCCCTATGTGTTTGTTGTGGTAGGGTGTTATTGCATGCAGTGTGGTCTGGCCATGGTGTGGGCCTTGACACTTACAAGGGTATTTGATCATGCTGCTGAGCAGCAGATACTCTCAGGTGCATCTTTTATCAGCCTCATGGAATGGTACATATCAGTGGGATACTCCAATGAAATATTCTGATATTCTGCAGTTGTGACTGTGGGTTATTTCGAGCATAGGTATTACTACACCATTTGTGATGTGCAAGTGGTGCATACTTACATTAATTCATAGCTACCATTGCATGTGTAGTAACACCTTATGGCCTACTGTTAGTACATTTCACAGGGTGTCAGTGGGGCACAGTTGACATTTGTTTTCACATCAGGGACATCCCTGTAACTCAGTCACAGTTGCTATGTCTGGTCTCTTAACTATTCAACTATGGCTGTGTTTATCCTGCTCTGAGTATGTGTGTGGCTTGCCAGATGCTACTGTGACATTATTACCTACTAGCTACCAACTAGCATGGCTGTTTCTCATCACACAGTACTATTTTACAAATCCACTAGATTTGACAGTAAATATACATGACATGCTTTGTGTACTAGACTTGCTATATTCCCTTTACATTAATTCCTACTATTTTATGATATATTTCTTTCAGCACAGTGCTCGTGTATAGTCATGGCTTAGTGGTAAGTCATGCAGACTAGTGTTTCCTGGGTTCGAGACTTACGGAGGTATTTTATTTTGCTGCTGAGAAAACTACAGGCCTTGTCATTCAGAGTGACTAAGGCACTTTTAAGCAGTTGTAAGTGGGTTAGCACTGGTTTGCGTGGAGGTCACGCATGCACACTGCCGCTTAGCTTAGCGCACACACTCTTAGCTAAGCGCACAGAGATGCACTCCTGCTTACTACTGCTTAAAAGTGCTCACTCTCGCGCACACCCGCGCTATTTTCTTTTAAAGAAAAGAAAATGGGGAGATAGGAAAGTGGTGAAAAAGGGGGCACAGAGAGGGTAGGACAGTAGGAAAACAAGCTCGGGTTTTGCAGGACGGATGTAGGAAAGGCCCATAGCTGCCCATTTCTTCGTCAGCAACAGCTGTGCATATGTTTGTAATTTGGTGTGAAATTTGAAACAATATTTGTTGTACAGCCAATTGTAATTGCCAGTTTACATGTCCAGCAGACATGTGTGCAAAATGGGCAGCTATGTATAGGGCGTAATTTTTTTGTGGGTACAGAGTGACCTTTTTTTTTTTTCAGGTGGGAGTGGTATGTCAGGTACAGGAAGTCAGTATAGCTGGGGAGGTAGGTAGGGGAGGTTAACAGACAAGACAAGCAAGACACATACAGGGGTGCTGTATGACACATGTGGGGGGTTACACAATTGACGCGGATGGATGTTTGGATATCTTGAGCCCATGAGCCCACAGATGGCAACAGTGGAACTGAGATCCTGACCCATGGGCAGTTGCCACTGTGCCTTCACTGCCCAGGATGGGGCTGTGCTGGGGACTGTGTAGGACGGGCAGCAGGCATACCCATGAGTTGTGCCACCCGTGCCTCAAGCTGGCATAGGAGCCCAAGCACAGTGTGCCTGATCTCCCTACACACCACAGTCCGGACACTACGGAAAGTGAGTGGATGCTCTCCTCTGGTCACGCTTGCAGTGGGGGGACGAGCCCCATCCCCTGCAGCACTTCCACATGCAGGTGGCACAGGGCCACCGGAGGAGGGTCCGACCTGGGCACTACTGCCAGGTGCACTCGCCAGCTGAGGTGGGAGAGGTGGGTCCACTAGAACCCGCCTTCCCTGTCGTCCTATGTTTTGCATTATTTAATGACAGTTTGGGTTAGTAACGTAAAATACCATTCACAATTAGTTGTAACAGCATGCATTAGTATTCCCATTAACCAAACACCCATAAATTCAAGCAATTGAACAGCAAGCATAACACATGCATAATTTGAACAACAATACACAATCTAACAACATGCAGGGTTGATTGATGACAACAGGCCATCAGGTTTGGATGTATGAACAGGGCACATGCATCAACGTACATGCAAATATGTAAGAACCAACAGGACAAATGTCCAGGGGAGTTAATTGTGAATACACATGCCCATTTCATGTGGAATGGATTATTTGTGGTTATAGGGTAGGGTGAAGAAATATTTCATTAACAACTTCAAATACCTATACATATGCTGTACATTTCTACTAGCTGCAGATATATACACACTACAGGTCTGACTACAGTTTCCTATGTGTAAACTTATGCATGTTGGGGATAGGAATGTTACTGCTACATTAATATACATTTCATTTTTATTCATACACATTCATATCTGACTCTGTTCAGCTACAGCATCCTGCTACATTTGCTTTATATGGCTCTAGACAACTGTGGACATTTGGTATTTCATACAACCATACTATCTGAATAATGCAAACTGACAGCAACATATCCAAATTGTGGGACACACATTCCAACTTCAGTACTTTATTCCACACATTTCGCTGTTTAGTTGTACCTGTCACATTCATTTCATTCTGTACTGACTGCGGTATACTTTATTCAGGAGTTATTACAACTTTATTGGTGGATTCATACCTCTTTCTCAAACTCTCACTTGTTTTATTTTTACAATTCAGGATGGTACTTAATTCTAGGCTTTATTGACATGTTTTACTTGGTTATAGCAATCCTTTCCAACAGTCTCACTTGTGTCATGTTTTCAGAATTTAAACGGGGATATATTTCACACATGTGTTTTACTCAGCTTGTGTAGCTGTAATTTTCAGCCTGCTGCAGGTTATGTACTATTATATTACACGTGTAACGTCTTTATTTCAGACTTGTTTCATTTTTATTTTTGGATTACAGGCTGCATCACACTTATGTAATCACACAGTACTAGCAGAATCTCTCTTACACTGTTATTTGCACTTTATATTCATAGGTGACTACACTGCACTCTTTTGCAAGCTGTCATACTTATATTTTTTAACAGTTACAAGGAGAGAATTACTAACCTGCCTGGTGGAGCAACCGCACAAGCCTATCGGCATAGGCTCGACGATTCGCGGAACGGACACCTGCAGCTGCAATATAAATGAAGTAATATTGGAATACACATCTCCATAATATCAGCTAGGTTAACTTTCTACATAAATAATTACATGTAACTTACTCAGTAGTGGGGCATTGGGCATTTGCCGGGCCTCCTGGATCCAATGGTTCAGTTGGTCCTGCTTCCGTCTCTTCAGGTCCGCATGGTGGTGACGGACCTGTTCACCTGTCCTTGGTATTCCTGTGGCACTGGTGAGATCATGTGCCAACCGGTCCCACGCCTCAGCCTTGTATGCTCCCCACAGGACCTGGCCCTGCATGAGTTGGGCCTCATGATCGTGGACGAGGAGCCAAACCATATATTTGGACTCCTCAATGCCCCACCTCTGTGCTCGGAAGCAACTACCCTCTCCTACACCTGCCATCCTGACTGCAAATCGGTTCCACAATCAGTTATGCTGTGTATTCCCACCTATGGGGCTTATATATGCCGTTTTTCCCGCACTTATCTGTGATTGGCCATTTTGGAAATGTATCAGCTTCACAAAACCTGCTTTGTCATGCTTCTCTTTCCATTCATTCCTATATATATGCTATTACTGCATTTCTAAGAGCAACTGTCATGGCTTAGTGGTTCAGTACTTTGACTATGGTGCATGGTATCCTGAGTTCGAGCCTGGCCATTGCTTTTTATATTTTATAACTGTCTACACAGGCTAGGAGGTGTGTCTGTGTAAAGGCAGTTTTGATGCAGCTTGCTCAACGTTGCCCGTCGGTTAGCTTGTTGGCGCGGTGCGCAGCTCCGCGCAAACAGGTCACGCTGGTTTACGCGCCGTTTGGCTGCCAGCATGCATATTACGCACAGCTCAGCTACGGGCACACAGTTTTAGCGTATTAGACCTCTGCTCAACCCCGGGCACTCATTTTACGCCTGTTAAACCACTGCTCACCTACGGGCACTCATTTTACACCTGTTAAACCACTGCTCACCTACGAGCAGATATACTCAGCTTGTTAGAGTGTAGCTCAGCTATAGGCACTTCTGAAATTTGTTTTTTTTTTTTTTATTATCACACATTTCTTCATAATACATGGCCCATTTCTTTACATTTTACATAAAAAATAATTTTATACATGTACATATATGTCAGGGAATTGTTTCGTGCTTATTTCACTAAAAATAAAAATTGATGTTGTGGGGGCTCAAACCATGACTGCCTCCTCTTCAGCCGACATCTCTACCACTACGTTATTGCTTCTTGGCTTGCTTTGCATATTTAGATCTTATATGGTTTTCCACTGACTGCTAACTGTGGCTAAGCGATGGGCACACCCGCGCAAACGAGTGCACTCACAGGCAAACATCTTTCAAACTTATAAAAAAATATATAACATATTCATTCTTACATTTTATGTTTATAGTCTGTGGGGGCATGTGTTGTGTTGTGCTTATTGACATTTACGCGGACTCTGTCATGGGGGTTTACTTTCGGGACTGTTACTCTTCTGGGGGCGTGTCCGTTTGCAGGGCTCGCCCTACGGACATGCCCCCCTACTTTCTTACACGGACAGTGTTAGCCTTGGGTATGAGTCAGCATGCCCTCATGAATATGCATGGCATGCTGATGTCACACCGTTTAACTGCAGCTTCCGTGTAAGCCTTGTAACTCTTACACGGAGGCTTCATGAATCCTGCCCTAGCTCTTTGCCAGATGAAATGTATCTACTGTTTTTGGAATGTCAGAGACAGCTGCGAATAGCATACTATTATAATTAATATTGTAGGCTGCAGGATGGGCTTCTCTTGTCTGCTGAGTAATCCTGAATAAGTGTGTTCCATTTCTTGTGTTCATGGTTAACCTATAAAATAATACCTGCATTCCAACTAGGCTGCATTATTTATAAAGTTAAAATAAATAAACATAAACATAAACTAAGTTCATCTGTTTCACTTGGTCCATGGCATTTTGTTGACTATTATTTTACCAAATTTCAGAAACACCAATGTTACTTCAGCAAAGTGTGATTACATCAAAAGCAATAAAAGATGTTAAAAATTTAAGAAGTTAGCAGGAGGGCAAACCCCATTACCCTCTAGGAAAGAACTGCACCTCACTCAAAAAAAGCATTTAATGTTTGGAAATCAGTGTCACAAAGATGAAGGTTTGTATACTTTCCTTTGTTGTGTGATCTTGTGTGATCTTGATATTAGTATATAGAAATAGTGGACTAATGGAACCCACAGAAGTGTGCAAAGCTGTTTGCTGCCCTGCAAAATATGTGCTTAGTTCCACAATGAACACTAGATAAAATGCACATATAAAATTATACTCTAGTGGTTTGCTTATAACACATTGTTGATGTACTGTCACATCATGCTAGTTTTACCTTGTATAGACAAGTCCACCATTAATCAATGCTGCATGTGACTGATCATTTACTATATTCATATTCTTACAATAGGTAGTATAAGCAAAATAAATGTCAGATCTTTAACACTGCTTTATGTAATGTATTAGAGAACTGCAATTAATAGCATTTTCAAATCTATACCTATTATGTTAGAAACTGACGTTATAAAATTCAGTCTAACATTTTACAGTACAATATGTATGTTCTACATATACTGATTGATTGCTGGTAAAATGAAAAATGAATGCAATTAGTCATCATTTACATTGAAAATATTGAAAAAACTTGAACTTTGTCATATTGACATTTTTAAATGATTGGATTGAGTCACATGGGATTTAGTATTTAGATATTCAATAATATGATCTGTTTCCATTTCACTGCACAATGGCTAATGCAGTTATTTGATAAATGGCAGAACATGTCTATTGTCACCCACTTTACTGTATGATACATATATCAGTATTGCCATTTATTTGGTTGGTTCCGACAGCATATTTTTCATTCTTTTAATCTAATGTTGTCTGCTTTTAAACTATTTTTCTATCATACAGTGACACAATAACTTAGTCAACTGATCAGCGTTGTTTTTACCATACATAATTTCTCCATCTAATTTGTATTTCCTTACGTCCTTGTTATGATTTTGTGTTTCATGTTCATACATTGCAATAGTAATTTTATTCATCAACATCATCATCATCAACCCCCTTTTTCTCATTTTTTATATGGAGTTGGGGTGTCTTGTCAACTGTTGCCATCTCTCTCTTTTCAATGTCACTCTTCTGCATTCTTTGACACTTATGCCTGACTGTCACAGGTCATCTGTCACACAATCCATCTACTTCTTTGCTAGATGCCTTTGTTTCCTCTTGCCTTCTTCCTGTCTGTACAAAAACTTCTTCACCAGATTGTCTTCTGCTTTTCTGCATATGTGCCAGAACCACCATAATCTGTTGTTTTTGAGCATTTCTTCATCTGTCCCACAGTGTACATCCTACCACCCAGCTCAGGCACGTCATCTCCATCCCCTCTGGCTTCCTAAGCTGCTCTGTCTTTACTGCCCAGGTTTCTGTACAATACATGTATTGGTCATGCCACTGTTTTGTACACCTTACTTTTCAGCTTCTTTGGTATTCTTCTGTCATATACCAGACCAGACACTATGTGCTAGTTGGCTGCAGCCCCTCTGAGTCTAGCTCTGACCTCCTCATTCAGACTTCCCTTCTGCTCATCCACACCTGCCAGATACTTCAAGCTGTTAACTTATTCCACTATTTTCCCTTCTGTCTCAATCCTCAGCTTCTTTTGAACATCACCTTTTGCTGCCATTACAACTGTCTTATCTGTTCTCAGTTTCATCCCATGTGCCTTCAGGTTTGCATTCTATCCCCCTGCCCTTTCCTGAAGTTTTTGCACTGAGTATGCCAGTAATGCTACATCATCTGCATACAGCAACTTTGTTGGTCTCTCCCCTCTAACCTATTTGGTAAGGTAGTCTATCATCAGTTTGAACAGCAGTGGGCTCAGAGATGAGTCATTTGGTCCATGTATGTAGCTTGCACTAATTCTACCAATGTTTCTGGAACTTTGAATTACTGGAAGACTGCCCAAATCAGCTTTCTTGGGACTTTGCCATATGCTTTTTCCAAGTCTAGGCATGCCCAGTTGAACTCTCTCCTCATTTCAAGCTTCTTCTTAACTATCTGTCTCACTCCAAGCATCGGGTCAATTTTGTTGCATCTTGATATGAATCCAAACTGCTCAGCTCATGATTTATGAATCACCCTCTCCAGAACTTCCATGCAATGTAATAGGAGTTTGATGCCTCTGTACTGCCCGCATTTGTGGATGTCACTTTTGCTCTTGTACACTGGCATGAGTATGCTTATTATCCAGTCATCTGGTATACTTCTTTCTCTCTACACTGCTGAGTACCCTCAGGAGCCATTTCTTCCCTACCTCACCCAGCATCTTTATCATATCTTCTGTGACCTCATCTGAGCCTGCTGCTTTCCCTGACTTCATTTTCCTTAGTGCTGTTCTTATTTCTTCTATGGTGGAGTCCTCCTCTTCTCTTACTGTGGGCTGTGTCTGGGGCAGTACAGTTTCTGTGTGGTTTTCTTCATTCAGACGTTGCTGGAGGTACATCTTCAATCTGACTTTGATGTCTGTAGACTGGTGAGCAATTTGTAGCTGGCATTCCATTATGAAAGGTATCTATTTTCTTTATCTTTCTGTCTTTGACTTGCAACCTGATTATAGTTTATTTGTGCCATCTACTGAAATTACATTGCAGAAGATGGTAGAGTGCCTCTGACACTTTGTTCTTTACTATTACAACTCCTTGTTTAGATTCTTTGCAGCCAACCAGTGTCCCTTGCTATCCTGGTACATCTTTTCTATCTCCCACTATTTTCGACACTCCTTTCTTTTGATGACTTATTGGACATCTGCATTCCACCACCAGCTGTCCTTATGTACCTAATTTCCATACCTGTCTCGGCCGCATATCTGTTCTGTAGTCCTTGCACATGCTGTTTAAAGGTGCTGCCATTTTTCATCAATTACACGTATTCCTTCTTCTTCTTCTTGAGGTGCTAGAGCCCTGCGTAATTCATTGAACTGTTGTGCTTTCTCTGCAGTCAACTTCCAGGTTTTCAGTATGGTCTCTGCTGACCTTAGAGACTTCTATGTCCACTGTCTGCAGCTGATTGTGGCAGCCAGTGGTTTATGCTGTGGGATGACTGTTTCATTGGTGATGACTTTGCAATCACTGATTTTACCCCAGAGCCCTTAGCGCCATTTCCTTACTAGGAAGAAGTCTACCCGAGTTGCATCTCAGCCACTCTTGTATGTGATCTTGTGACTGCCTTACTGTTTTTCTTTCTGTACCATGTGCTGACTACTATCAAGCCATTTGTCAGAGAGAAGTCTAGAATGGCCTCTTCATCTTTATCCTTGTTGCCCCAGCCATGTGGACCCAGGCCGTTCTCATATCCTCTTCATTCTTTCCCACCATATACATTCAGGTCACTCATTATCAACACCAAATCATGTTGTCCTCCTTTATCTAGTAGGTCCTGCAACTGCTGTCTGAATGCACCCTTTTCCTTAAAGTCACAGCCCTACTGTGGGGCAGGTTCAGATATTATGAATACTGCCCTATCATTAGGCTGGAATCTGGTTGCCATGAGTCTGTCATTAATTCTGATGACATCACTCACTGTCTTCTAAAGCCTTTCCCTCACAACAATTCCCACACCACTTCTATCCTGTCCTTCTCTTGAGTTGTAGACTCTGGATCCTAAGCCCTTCCAGTTTGTCTCCTGGATACATAGGATGTCCAGCCTTCTTAACATCATGTCATCCATTTCCAAGCTGCATCCTGTCAGTGAATCTACATTGAGTGTAGCAATTCTTAGTTCATGTTTGTCAGGTTTATTGGTGTTTTGTCTAGTTTTCACTCAACAGAGCTATTCAGGTAATCCAAGCTGAGCTGGACACCAGCCATCCAGTATACTATTGACCCAGGGCTGCTGAGCTTTATGGCAGGTGCACACTGGCCAATAGGGGCACATATACTTGTCCCACCTTTAGCATGGGTCCCTGGCATAGATCTGAGTAAGCCAGGTATTCAACCCACTTATCACTGTGAAATACCCGTGCCCACTTGGTTACATTAGACAGCAGGACCAAATCCCCTAGAGACATATTTTACACAGGTGAATGGCTATCCCTGCTACAGCATTCATTTTGTGATATCTGTGTTCTCCTATCAAGAGGATACTGCACACCACAGTAGCTGCTCAAAGCAGTTGATTTATACAACTTTTCCTACATAGGGCATCACGTACAGTCTGTGCTGCTGCCCATATCTCCATTCTTTATAGAATTTGAGATAAAAATGCTCAGCATGTTTTTCAGAGGTGGGAGGAATCCCCCAGAGGCAGAGAGATAACATGTAAACTCCAAGCAGGCACTGACCTGAGGTCAAGATCAAACCTTAACCATTATGCCAACTGGTCCCTTATGTGACTATTTATTTTACTGCTCCATTATTTGGCGGATATTAATGACCATTTTCATTTTGTCAAACCTTTGGCACAGTCCACTGCAGGTGACCATAACCTAACAAAACAAAGATCACTAAACCTGATTTTTGAAACATGGTTTTCCTGAATGCATTCATAAGGAAAGGAAACACTTTGATCAGCCATCAGGGAGACCCATGCACTTCCGATTAAGTATAGCAATTTTACTAGTTTGCAGCACCTCCAACTGATTTGGTAAAGTAAATTCAGTAAACTGTCTACTGGTCCATCTGTCATTCTCCCTTTTTGACATGTCTGGTACCATTGTTTTTATAAACCCTATACCACTGTTTTCATGTATCTTTCGCCACAATTTTATATACCATGCACCTCTGTTTTATAAGCATTATTTTATATACTGTAAAACACTGTTTTTAGATTTGAAGTTATTATCAAATTAGCTTTGAAATTTACTAGTTGTACATAACCTAGTTGTCCTGTGGCCCTCATTTGTTGCTTTGCCTTTTACCACAGCAGTTTTTATACCTTGGTTCTAGTAAGTGCTGACTTTTTTTTTTGCTGTTGTCTTCAAAGTAAAATGGCTTTCAATGTTTTGACAGATTTATTATGAAAATAATAATGATAATAAGTAAATAATTAGAAAGCAAAGAAGTAATTTGAGTCTAAATTTCTGCTGTACCCTTCTTAACATAATGGGTAACACTCCAGTTGATAATTTATGATGTATTTCTTCCGTGAGGGACTATTTCACTTGTCTATTCATCAATCTTTCTTTCAGTGTGTGTCACACACCCACACACACAGACACACACAGACACACACACACACACACACACACACACACACACACACACACACACACACACACACACACACATGCACAAATGGACACACGCTCAAATAATTACCACCTGTGTTTGAGCACATCCACTTGTTTCAATAAGTGCACAGAAATATCCAAACACACACATATATATTCATGTGTGTATATACAGCACACACACACACACACACACACACACACACACACACACACACACACACACACATATAAAGATGTGACAAATAAGGATCCCATTAGGGTTTGAGAGGTAATAAATTAAACATCGCTTACAGCTGGTTTAAAGTAGAGTTTCAGGATGAGTAACAAAACCATGACTCCTGAACTAACTTCCCCATTGCAAAAGGAGAAGACATTTAACTTATTATACAAACTGAACCCTATGAATTCCATTTATCGATTTCTCTCATTTATTAGGTTTGAATCACTGATTCCCATTGATTTGATAGTGCTTCAATAATCGCATATATTTACTACCGAAAATAGCTTTAGCTAACTTCACAGGGTTTATGAATGGAGTGTTTGAGTATTTTTCCTACTCTAGATCTGAGGCAGTGTTGCTAAGTGCTATAAACCTACTAAAATGATTGTACATATTATGTATATGTAAAAGAGACATTACCCTTTTAAAACTACGTGGTATAGCCATTTCAAGCATTGGCCTAGTCCATAAACCAATTTGATTTCTAAGTTATAATCAGTTTGCTGCAAGATACTGAAGAGTGTATTTATGTTGTTACTAATAAACATCACCCGTTTCATGAAACTAATGGTAAATCTTAATATTTCTGACTTGACCAACAAAAAATATGGCACAGCTACCAGGAGTAGCATCCGACATTGTGGGATTTTCTTTATGAACAAAACAGTACAAAAAAAAGCCTTCCAGTTATAAAATTGCACCACACTAAAGTCAGTCTACCTCACAAATACTTGGTCTACTGAATTTAATCTGTCCAGCCCCAGAAAATTGAATTTTTTCAACCGTGACAAAGTATAACACATAGTCATCATTTGGCTTCTCAAAACCATTTTGTGAACCATTCTGGAAAAAGAGGTTCACATATGATTTCATATATTAACTGAATTAGATAAAGAAACAGATGCATGCCAGGTAAATGTATTTCTTTTCCATTGGTCCCTTGAAGTACAGGCCATGTACATTTCCTTTTCCCTTACAAAGGGCCAGATCGGTACGCATGAGTCAGTATTTAGTAAATTTAATGACCATTTTGTGCCAAAAAGTAATATAATAAATGAAATAGCACATTTTCACAGACATGTACAAGCAAAGGGTGAAAATGTTCAAATATTTGAAGGAGACTATAAGAGACAGAATACTCTGACTGAGCTTGCTCATGTAAAAGTGTCTCAAACATTGTAACTTGGAGTTAATCTAACTGTCGAAAAGGCAGATACAAATAACAATAGAAGAATTAGTTGAAAGGCAAAATGCTAACTTAAACATGGAAAATGATGTGTCAGGTAAACTGGAAAGTTAATGGTCAAACTAAACAAATGTTTAAGAAACAGAGTGTGGGTAACCCTGGAATATGCACAAGATGTGACTATAATCCATGATGAGTTACAGCATTTTGTAGCACATGATAAAAGGTTTAAGAGATATAATATTTTAGGATATGTTGTTATCCTTCTTAAACAAAGTTGATTATAGGAATTGCTTCTGAAAATGAAGATGAGACCAAAAATAATGTGCAGAAAGCAATTTTCTTAGGTTCCCTTACTAATGTATCCAATGTAGAAACCGACTGCCATGTTAGAATTCCTACTCATGGCACTCCTTTGCCTTTTTAGATGGATATATAGCCATATGTTACTGTGATGTTATGGGCTACATATGCTTGTTTCTCAAAGTATCTGCAGTTGTGGCGCAGTTGTGGATTCACAGAAAGAGGTTCTCCGATTCGATTTTTGGCTGGGGTGCCTTCTGTGTGGAGTCCACATGTCCTCCATGCATTCACGTGGGTTTCTTCCCACATTCTAAAGACATGTGCCTGAAGTGTTTCTCCCCAGGCCTCTGCTGAAAATGGGCTCCATCCCAGTCAGACTTTCCTGGTAAACAAATGTTAAATAAATAAAAAATAGATATGTAACACTGCAGGCAATCCTAACTGCTTTGGTAGACTTTCAGCCATGGCTGGGTAGAAGGGGCCCAAGTCAAGATTTCTGAGTTTAGTTTGTGTGATGAATGGTTCTTACAGAAATAACACACTCAACAGAGTTGTGCTATGCAAGATATGGTTTATTGCCAAATAAATAAAGTCAGTAGAGACGTATTTGGTGAAGATGGCTTGCATGATTGTGAAGCATGAAAAATTAAGGTGTTACTGAATGCTTAATTTTTCAGTATGACTTGACCATGTCCAGGAGGGTGTCATTTCATATGTTGTCAAAAGTAGAAGCAGAACCAGAACTTAAATGTATACAAAGTCTTGACATTATTGAAAGTGTGCATGAACTAAATAAGTGGTTTGCACCTATGATCTCAGTAATTAAGTAAAATGGTCAAATGCAAATATGGTTTGATATGAGACCTTAATGATGCAGTTGTGTCTGAAAGGTTTATACTAAAATCAGTAGCTACCAGTGCATGAAAGAGTAGCAACATTGCAGTACCATGGCTCTCACCAAAATCAGTAAAAAAAAAAAAAACAACACTAAAAATGTTGAAATTGAATTTTATCTATAGTGTGAATAACAACACTTTTTTTAAATTGTGAACATGTGGAGATTTTATTTAGATAACAGTCCACTTATATAGGATGGTCCTAAAGAGGAGCTCTCTAGCTTTTTGCATTTTTAAATGGAATGGAGTTTGGCATTGAATTTTCATTAGATATAGAATATTTTACTATAGACTTTATTGATGCAAGAATACCTCTTAACTGTACAGATTTTTGCAGAATGTCCAGATTTTTACCTCATATTTTGGGTCTGCTTCTCATAAAACGTGGCAAATCATTGAGGGTTGAAGTCAGAAAATAATGACAGATATTTGAGTTTCAGACTTCATAACCCTCAGAAAACTCATGTTAATAAGAAATCTGTTGTTCTATCAATTTTCTAAGTTTGTAAGAGCAATAATTAAAAAGTGTCCCTATTTTTGGTCCTTTGTCTAGATGTTTTGCTCTAAGAGGTTGAGAGGTATGGATGCAAGTATAACCAGGAACATGTAACATGGAATGGATAATATATCTTGCTTTTTGCTCTTACAGAGCCATCTTTATAGGCAAGACATGGCAAATTAAATTGACAATTAGAGAAGGTTTACATGGAATTAGATGTCAGAAATACACTAGTGCTATCTTTAAACATATTTAACTCATTACATCCAAGTGACACCTGTGGGTACATCTGCAGTTAACTCCTACTGACACCTCTAGGCATCAAATATTGATTGTTCATATTTGTAGAAGGTTTTAAAATATTTCATGTTAAAGCTTACAGAATACCCAACTCAAATGCATTAATATCTGACCTCTGTCTAGGGTAGATAAATAGATATTAACTGCTGTTTTTAAAATATTAATGTATACAGATATAATTTTCACACACGTAACACAGGCATAACTCATTAGATTCATATGAAAGCTCTCAGCTAGATAAATAAAATGCTGCTGATAGTATGTGTGTAACTTGAGTGGTTGCTGAGATATTGTAAGTTGTTTACAAAATATTACAAATGTAATAGTTGCTGGGCAGGATTCAAGAAGCCTCCTTGTAAGAGTTAGCAAGTCTTACACGGAGGCTGCAGTTAAATGGGGTGATGTCAGCATGCCATGCATATTCATGAGGGCATGCTGAATCACACCCTAGGCTAACACGGTCCATGTAACAAAGTAGGGGGCGTGTCTGCACGGCGAGTCCTGCAAAGGGACACGCCCCCAGAAGAATCACAGTCCCGAAAGGAAACTCCCACGAGCGGGTCCGTGGAAATGTCAAGAAACACAACACCACACATGCCCCCACAGACTATAAACCCAACTGAAATGTAAAACGTAAAATTGAACAGTTTAATTTTTTTTTTATAATTTCAAAAATGTTTGCCCGTAATTGCGCTAGTTTGCGCGGGTGTGCCCTTCGCTCAGCCACAGTTAGCAGTCATTGAAAAAGCATATAAGATCTAAATATGCAAATTAAGCCAAATAGCAATAGCGTAGCGGTAGAGACATTGTCCAAAGAGGACTTAGTCACGGTTCGAGCCCCAACAACATCATTTTTTATTTTTAGTGAAATAAGCACGAAACAATCCCAACATATATGTGTATATATATATATATATATATATATATATATATATATATATATATATATATATATATAACTATAATTTAAGTAAAATGTAATGAAATGGGCCATGTTTTTTTTGAAGAAATCTGACACAATAAAAAAATATATTTTATAAGTGCCCATAGCTGAGCAGCGCTCTAACAAGCTGAGTATGATTGCCAGTAGGTGACCAGTGGTTAAACAGGTGTAATATGAGTGCCCGGAGTTGAGCAGCGCTTTAACATGCTGAAACTGTGTGCCCGTAGTTGAGCAACATTTCTCATAGCGTCATATGCGTGCTCATAGCCAAATAACGCGTTAACCAGCCTAACCCGTTTGCGCCGAGATGCACAACGTGTCAACTGGCTTACCGGCGGGCAATGTTGAGCAAACTGTATCAAAGCCACCTTTAAACAGACACACCTCCTAGCCTGTCTAGACAGTAGTAAAATAAAAGAAAGCAATGCCTAGGCTCGAACCCAGGATACTGTGCATCATAGTCAAAGTACTGAACCACTAAGCCATGACAGATACACTGAAAAATGCAGTATTAGCATATATATAGGAATGAATGGAAATAGAAGCATGACAAAGCAGGTTTTTTTAGGCTGATACAATTCCAAAATGGCCAATCACAGATAAGTGTGGGAAAAATAGCATATATAAGCCCCATAGGTGGGAATACACAGCATAACTGATTGTGGAACCTATTTGTAGTCAGGATGGCAGGTGTAGAAGAGGGTAGTCGCTTCCAAGCACAGAGGTGGGGTGTTGAGGAGTCCAAATATATGGTTTGGCTCCTAGTCCATGATCATGAGGCTCAACTCATGCAGAGCCAGGTTCTGTGGGGAGCGTACAAGGCAGAGGCATGGAACCGGTTGGCACATGATCTCACCAGTGCCACAGGCATACCAAGGACTGGTGAATAGGTCCATCACCACCATGCGGACCTGAAGAGACGAAAGCAGGACCAACTGAACCATTGGATCCAGGAGGCCCGGCAAATGCCCAATGCCCCACTACTAAGTATCCATGTAATTACGTATGTAAGGAATTATCCTAGCTGATATTATGGAGATGTATGTTCCAATATTACTTCATTTATATTACAACTGCAGGTGTGCGTTCTGCGAATCGGCGAGCCTATGGTGATAGGCTGGAGTGGTTGCGCCACCAGGCAGGTTAGTAATTATTTTTCTGTAATTGTTATACAATATAATTGAGACAGCTTGTAAAAGAGTTCAGTGTAGTTACATATTAATAAAGTTCAAATAACACTAGAAGAAACATTCTGCTAGTACTGTATGATTAGATAAGTGATGCAGCCTGTAATCCAGAAATAAAAATTAAACAAGTCTGAAATAGAGATTTCCCACCTGTATTGTAATATCAGATAACCTGCTGCAGCCTGAAAATTAGTGGTAAACAAGCTAAAGACAATAGACATGTGTCAAATACATCCCCTTTGAAAATCTGCCATATGAAACAAGTGAGTCTGTTGGAAAGGATTGTTGTAACCAAGTATGACATGTTAATAACGCCTAGAATAAAGTAACATCTTGAATTGTAAAAATAAAACAAGTGAGAGTGTGAGAAAGAGGTATGACTCGACCAAGAAAGCTGTTATAACTTCTGAATAAAGTATACTGCAGACAGTACATAATGAAATGAATGAGACAGCCACAACCAAACCGTGAAATGTTTGAAATAAAGTACTGAAGCTGGAATGTGTCTGTCCCACAATTTGGATATGTTGCTGTACCCTTGCAATATGGAGATAGTATGGTTGTATGAAATAATGAACATCCACAGTTGTCTAGAGCCATATAAATCAAATGTAGCAGGATGCTGTACCTGAACACAGCCAGATATGAACGTGTATGAATAAAAATGCAATGTATATTAATGTAGCAGTAACAGTCCCATCACCAACATTCCTAAGGTTACATATAGGAAACTGTACTAAGACCTGTAGGGTATATATATCTGCAGCTACTAGAGATGTACAGCATATGTATAGTTAGTTGAAGTTGTTAATGAAATATTTCTTCACCCTTCCCTATATTCACAAATAATGCAATTCCACAACAAACTAGGTATGTGTATTCACAATTAATTCCTATGGACATTTGTCCTGTTGGTTCAAACATATTTGCACGTATGTTGCTGCATGTGGCCTGTTCACATATCCAAACCTGATGGCCTGTTGCCATCAATCAGCCCTGCATGCTGTTGGATTGTGTACTGTTGTTCAAAATATGCATGTGTTATGCTTGCTGTTCAATGTTTGGAATTCATGGGTGTTTGGTTAATGGGAATACTGATGCATGCTGTTACAACAAATTTTGAGTGGTATTGTTTGTTACTAACCCAAAATGTCATAAAATATTGCTAAACATAGGATAACAGGGAAGGCGGGTTCCAGCGGACCCACCTCTCCCACCTCAGCTGGCGAGTGCACCTGGCCCTAGTGCCCAGGCCGGAACCTCGTCTGGTGGCCCTGTGCCACCTTCGGGTGGAAGTGCTGCAAGGGATGGGGCTCGTCCCCCCTCTGCAAGCGTGGCTGGAGGAGACCGTCCATTCACCCTCCAAGTGTCCGGTCTGTGGTGCGTAGCGAGATCAGGCATTCTGTGCTTGAACCCCTACGCCAGCTTGAATCTCGGGTGGCACAACTCACGGGTGTGCCTGCTGCCCGTCCTACACAACCCCCAGCACAGCCCTGTCCTGGGCTGTGAAGGCACAGTGGCAACTGCCCATGGGTGGGGATCTCAGTTCCACTGTTGCCATCTGTGGGCTCATGGGCTCGTGATATCCAAACATCTGTCCACGTCAATTGTTTCCCTCCCACATGTGTCATACTCCACCCCTGTATGCGTCTTGTATGTCTTGTCTGTTAACCTCCCCTACCTACCTCCCCAAATATACCTACTTCCTGTACCTCACATTCCACTATCACCTGAAAAAAAAATAAAAAAGGGCACTCTGTTCCCACAAAACAATTACGCCCCATACATAGCTGCCCATTTTGTAGACATGTCTGCTGGACATGTGAACTGGTAATTACAATTGGCTGTACAACATATTTTGTTGTCCTCACCCCTCTCTCAGGGGTAGAAGGTTTCAAATTTCACACCAAATTACAGACATATGCACAGCTGTTGCTGAAAAAGAAATGGGCAGCTATGGGCCTTTCCTACATCCTTCCTGCAAATCCCGAGCTTGTTTTCCTACTGTCCTACCCTCTTTGTGCCCCCTTTTTCACCACTTTCCTATCTCCCCATTTTCTTTTATTTCAAAGAAATTAGCGTGGGTGTGCGTGAGAGTAAGCACTTTTAAGCAGTTGTAAGCGGGTGTGCGCTTGTGTGCGCTTAGCTAAGTGTGTGTGCGCGAAGCTAAGCGACAGTGTGCATGCGTGAGCTCCACGCAAACCAGCGCTTACCCGCTTACAACTGCTTAAAAGTGCCTTAGTCACTCTGAATGACAAGACCTGTAGTCTGCTCAGCAGCAAAATAAAATTCTTCTGTCAGTCTCGAACCCAGGACCTTGGGAAACACTAGTCTGCATGACTTACCACTAAGCCATGACTGACATACAAGAACTTTGTGCTGAAAGCAATATATCATGAAATAGTAGGACTGAATGTAAAGGGAATATAGGAAGGCTATTACACAAAGCTTTTCTTGTATCTTTACTGGCAATTCTTGTGGATTTGTATAACATTAGTGTGAGAAGAGAAACAGCCATGCTATTCGGTAGCTAGTAGGTAATAATGTGACAGTAGCACCTTGCAAACCACACACACTATCAGAGCAGGATAAACACTGCCATATTTGAATAGGTAAGAGGCCGGACCTCGCAACTGTGACTGATTTACAGGGATGTCCCTGATTTGAAAACAAATGTTAACTGTGCCCACTGACTCCCTGTGAAATGTACTAACAGCAGGCAGAAAGGTGTTTTATCCCACGTAATGGTAACTGTCAATTACTGAAAGTATGCACTACTTGCATGTCAGAAATAGTGTAGTAGTACATATGCTCAAAATACCCCACAGTCACAACTGCAGAATATCTGAACTATATCACGGGTGTATCCCACTGATATGTACCATTCCCTGAGGCTGATAAAAGATACCCCTGAGAGTATCTGAGGCCTGCATGTGTCACAAACTCACAGGTATATCATTCTGTCTGCTGTCACACACTCTGTGAATAGCTGTAGAATAGCTTCCACAAGCACACCCACATGTAGGTGTACAACCCACAAATATCAAAGGATGTAGCCAACTAATAAAATAAGGACAGTATAGCAGTTTACAAGCGCTGCATGTGCCTGCTATCCATAACTGTTAGTACAAAGTACAAGGCTCCACTACTGCTCAGCAGCAAAATAAAATACCCTTGTAGGTGTCAAGCCCCACACCTTGGCCAGACCAGACTGCATGCAGTACCACCAAACCACAACAAACATATAAGGAATTGCTGCTGAAAGAAATATAGCAAGCATTACAAGGAGTGAATGTAAATGGAAAATAGGAAAGCCATAGCAACACATTCCAGTAAAGACACCTAGCAGGCATTCAAGGAGTGAATGTAAAGGCCAAATAGTGAAGCCATAGCAACAAATTGCAAGAGCCACTGCTGTATACCAGTTACTCCACAAGTCCCACAGGAAAGCACATACTCCCATTTAAACAGTATTAGTATTATTAGGTGTCAGTTAACATACACACTGAGAAGAATAAACTGGAGGAAGCAATAGTCAGGTTTCAGTACAACATGCATTTCAGTGTCTACAACACAGCCTGAAATATGAGAGACATACCAACCTTTACACTCACAGAGCAGTGTCCACTGCATACCAGCATGGTCCCCACCTTGAAAATCTGAAAGGGCTACTCCTACCTAACCTAACATTTTATAGCACTGTCCTGAAATCACAGTGAGAACTGCAATTACCACACAGCAGGCTGCATGCAATTAGTAAATGCTGGCTAACAATTGGTGCAGAGGCCATCACATGCACATGTGCATATACCTACAAAAGCAGCCTGTACTCCCAGTCCACACATGCAATACTTTCATTGCAACATCTGGAGGGAGAGACAGAGAGAGAAAGAGAGAGAGAAAAAAAAACAGAAAAAGAGAAAAACAGAAAAAGAGACACAGAGAGGCACCAAAAAAAAAAAAAAAAACAATAAAAACCAGCAAGCTAACCAGCAGCAGGCCACCAAGCAGCAAGCCATCACAAACAGCAGTGACAAACAAAGGTAATGTAAACTAATGATCTAATAGTCTACATACTGTGAACCCTCCATATGTGTTAGCAGTCTGTATCTATATATATATATGAAGATGTGCATAGGGCAGGGGACATACTGCAACTGTTAGTGAAGGCTGGACATACATATGTATTTGAAGGTTGCTATGTGCACATATTAATGTAGGTTGTAGTGCAACGTACAATGTAGGTTGTACAGTAATGGATGTTTAGCAGTATGTTAGTGTGTGTATTCGTATGTGTAAATAAAAAGGTATATATATATATATATATATATATATATATATATATATATATATGTATATGTATGTATATTTATATATGTATATATATATAATATGCATATATGTATACATAGATAGAGAGGGATGTATAAATAGATAGACATATATAGATAGATAGATAGAATATGTATATACATATATATGTAATAGACAAATACATATATAGATATATATAGATACATACACATATACAGACAGATATGAATGTCTACAGATATGTATGTATACGAATATCTCTCTCTCTCTCTCTCTCTCTCTCTATATATATATATATATATATATATATATATATATATATATATATATACACATATATATATATATATATATATACACATATATATATATATATATATATATATATATATATATATATACTGAGAGAGGCACATGTGTGCAGATGTATTGCAATAAGTGCCTGGTAACAAAGGCATGGACTGAACACCAGTGTGGATACTGGAGTACCATACCCCATTCCAAAACACTTACACCACTTACCACCACATAGGTGGTTGCCTGCCTACTACTGGATGTGTCAGGAGGGAACAAGGGAAACAAGTGTACAATAACCTCCCCTTTGATATTCACAGTGGCACACTAGTCTTGTAATACCTGTACATGGTACGTGTCAGCAGAAATGGTGTGTCAGCTAGGGAAATGTAGGTCACTGTACCCCTCTACACCTCACAATGTCCTACACGGTATGTACCTCCCATGACAACTACAGAAAGGGAGAAGGACACAGTCATACCTAACAAACAGTGATAATGCCCTCAAACACATTACCTATGCAGAGTGACTGACAAAACCACAGATAGAGTGCCTTTCATACTACCTACACAGAGGTTACCACTGCTGGATATACATAGTTAAGTCACACCTATAACAGTTGTCCAACAACCATGGTAACACCTCACAATATCCACAGCCTAAATGACCTATGTCTGTCATCTCTGGCACCACAGTAAAGAGCACATGGTGGAGGTACAGGTTCCTACCCACAAATAAGCCATACCCTGGAGTAAACCACCCAGCATTAAGAAGCAAGGCTCCCCATTAGTAGATGTCAGACATACTCCTGTTGAATGCAAGTAACGAAAATTACTAGGAGCAAAGCAGAGGATGGCTTAAACAATTCTGTCCAAACTCGCATAAATTCCAAACATGTAGAACGAAACACCACAGGCAACAGTCCACAGGATTCAGTAAAAATGTGTATCTTTATTGCGTGCACATACAGCAGTTGGTTAGCGCTTTCGCTTATAGCTTCATCAGACCAACTATAAACCTAACTAACATGTTTAAATACAATCTTTGGCGCGAAACAGCCACAGACTCTTAAAGAGATATTCCTTCATTAGATAAAGAGTATATATTAAAAAACATAAATATATCAGAGAATCATCTCCTAAAATAATGTCAAATAGCAAAATACATTAAAACATTAAAACCATAAGTAGCTTGTGCATAAATGACATCTCGATGGTAGAATACCTCAAACCTAACAGCACAAGTTATTATCTTCCTAGAGCCATAAACAGAGGTTCAGTCTCTATGTTATTAACTAACATAATCCTGTATGGACTGAAGGGGGCCCTATACTCCTGTTGAATGTTATGCAGATAGGTAATATGCCATATGAGTCACCCTGTGTAACTGTTTGACAGGAGCAAGTACAATCACATTACATGTGTCCCAAGGGGCAGGGTAGCATAACATTATGCTGCTGTAGGCCCAGGGCCAATAGCATACTACCTACCTATGACACAATGCACACACACATGTACTCATTGCAATACCAACTATGTGAGGTGAAATGAGTGTGCCACTGACTGTGTGCAAGGTCTGTAATGGTATGATTGCTCAGCATGACTTTGTGTCTGTCATGGTAGTGTGTGTCCTTGGTGTGAGGCCAGAAAAAGATGTGTCAGGTATTGGGATACAAACATACTACATTGCCATATGTTGTGCTGTGGTTCCCTGTATGTGACTGCGGTGTAGGTAGGGTTATGGCAACAAAGACTAGGGTGCATTACCAGTGAAAGTTTTACTGTGCATTGCATGCATTGCATGGGTTGACAATGTTCCCCATACATTACCTTGATGCAAACCCCCAGTGTGAGGTTGTGCACTGGACCTCAAACAGTGTGCCGACTGCTGGAGTATACTAGTTTGTTGTATGGAGTGTGCCAGGCACTGTCACACAGTTGTTGGCTGAGCACTGATATGTGGTCATTTACATGTGTAACCCCCAATAGACAGACAGATGCTATATATGGCAGTTCAGTGATATCACTACAGTAGAGTATTATGTGTGCCATATCACTTGCTCACATATTTTTCTTTTCCTTCCAGGGCGATGGTGCACCAGCGCAACCCCACGTACTCTGGAGAAAAGAGGAGATACACCAGAGCCTGGTGTGGGATTTTGCAACACTCTTTTCCCGCACCAGCCAGAACCAGCAGGAGAGGGCTGCTCTGTGGCAAGACCTTGTCCGTCGGGTAAATGACATAGGCATGCATAACCGGACATATGAGCAGGTACGCCATCACTGCAGTGATTTAATTAGAAATGTCCATCAGCAGGCGTCTGATATCCACAGGCAACAGCGTGCCACAGGTGGTGTGGTGGCTATACACACCCCCTCACCAGACTGGAGGGGCTCCTCCTAAATGTTGTGGCTCCAGCCCAACAACAACAACATCTGCAGACATGTGTAATGATGGAGGCTGGAGCCACCCAGCATGTGGACTTGAAGCATGCAGGTAACATGCCATATCTATAGTAGACTGTTCTCTACACTGGTAGTTTATGCATGTGTGAGGTCTGTACTGTGTTTGTAGCTGTTATCCTGTTAATTATTGTGCAAGAGTGATATTCTCAATATCAGCAGTAGACCTGTGAAAGCCAACTGTTGTACTACTGAACTGTATCATACTCACAGTATCAATGGCACAGTTGTGCCCACTGACAATAAATGTCTTATTTGTGCAGGTCCCTCTGGTGTAACAGCAAGGCAGCCAATCCATGCTGGTGAGTGTGTAATAATACATTTAATACTAATGATAATAATAGTAATGATACCCTCAAAGAGTATTGCTATGTGTTTGATTCCAGGTGTGTTTGTGTCTGTGTGTTTGTATCTCATGTACTGAGGAGTGTGCATGTGTGCATGTATGCATGTGTGCATGTGCCCATGTGTGCATGTGTGCATGTGTGCATGTGTGCATGTGCCCATGTGCCCATGTGCACATGTGCGCATGTGTGCATGTGTGCATGTGTGCATGTGTGCATGTGCCCATGTGCCCATGTGCACATGTGCGCATGTGTGTATGTGCCCGTGTGCATCTGTGGTAACAATGTGTACGCATTGTAAACTGTGTTTCCTGTCTTCCTCTCACAGGTTCTGGTGTTGCTCTGGTGGTGTGCAGCAGTGAACCTGAATCCACTGCTGGGGATGGTGATAATGATGATACCTGTGTAATGGCACAGGAAGATGGGCCAGGGTCTGTTGTTGGTCAGTCAATCGACAGTACACAGCTGTCAACCCCATCAATGCGCACAGTCATTCTGCCAATACATCCATTGTCACCAATGTCCCTAGGTGATGGACAGCATACAGTGAGCATTGACCAGGGTAATGTGGTATCAGTGGCACATGCATCCCCTCACAGCAGCCATGGCCAGAGTCCTGACATGGTACCACACAGGTAGATGTCCAGGGGTTCTCGTGGGAGCATCTGTGGTCATACTGCCCCTGTCAGACGTGCCCACAGAGGTCTTTCAACCTCAGCTATGTTCCGGGCTGTAATGCAGGCACAGTCACATATGGAACGGTACACCAGACAGGGTCTGAGGGAGCTGAGAGCACATCTCACTGCTATGAATGACACTATGCGTGACGTTGCGGCTGCCATCCGTAATTTCACCGAGGTCATTGACAGACATTGGGGGGACACATTAGATCTGTTCCACAACTACATGTCCATGAGCCAGGGCAATGCAGGACAGTTGAGGTGTCGGCGTGGATGTATGCCAGCAATATCAGCAGCTGGCATTTGTCGCGAACGACAACAAACCCGCGGCCGCTCCCATAGTGCCAGTAACAGCCCCAGCAATGCTGGGTCTGTGCTGCCATCAGACCGCCATAGGAGACCACGTGCACATGGCTCTGGACAGTCCCAGCAGGGACATGTCTCCAGACATCAACCAACTGCTTCTGATGACAGTACCCAGTCCGGCTTAGTACCTGATACTGTCTGTAGCACCCCTGCCAGGCACAGGTACCGTGTCCATGGCCAGAGACAGTGATCTGTATGACCTGGCAGGTACAGTCTGTGGCTGTCCACAAACACCTGTATATGGCAGTCATGAGATGGAACTGTGTGCATGCATACACACATGCATAATGCTAACACCTAGGGCTAACACATACACGCACACACCGCATCAACATTGCCCCATCTTGTACTGTTGTCCCTCACTAACACACACACACATACATGTCAATTGGTTGTATCAGTGGCAGACTCAGGCATACCAAGTACACACCCTGTGCATATGATGAAACTGTGCCACCTCCTGCAATCTGTAACATTGATGCAGGAACAGTTTAACATGGTGCTGATGCACAAGGTGACTACATAGAAGTGTAGTAATATTATCATGTTGTCAACAGTACAGTGTAATGATATCATTGTGGGTATATCCCAGCATGTCTGATGCATTAACAGTATGATTGTCATTGTATTGTTTGGTACACCCCTATTAATTACCATAGTGTAATGTCTGCACATCTTTGCATTCTAGTGGTAAGGCTGAAAACAGAAGGCCACCTACATAGGTAGCACAGGGGATAAGAAAATGGAAGTAATGATACTCAATGATGGACATGTAAACCGCAAGATGCATGCAGTCCAAACTCTACTCTGCATGGAGAATGTTAATATCTGTGCAGTAATAGACAACAGGTTCAAGACTCCCAAGAGCACCCTAGCACTACCAGGTTACACCTCATACCATGCTTGACAGCCCCAAAACACAGAACTAACTATGACATGAGGGTGAGTCTCATTAAATGTCAAGGATACTGTGGTGGCAGGAAAGGTAGCTTACATCCTACTAAGTTGGGAACTGCTGATTGAGGGCTCAGTGTCTGTTATTCTAAATGTGTATTAGTTCTGATTTAAGCACTTGGGCTTCAGGCCAGTTATTTTACATTACGAAGGTTCATGGTCTGCACTCTTGTGGGAGGAGAGGCTGGACTCTGCCCGTCTGAGCTGGGAATTTCTGGCTAAAGGCTTATAGTGCCTGCATATTTGAACTGTTTCTTACTGAAACTGGTACACCTTGTTTGCTGTAGCATAGACTAGATCCAGGCCTGCTGAATGTAGTTTGTTTGTATGCTTGTTTGCTTGTTATTTCCCTGAAACACTAATTCCACCTGAAACACAGCTTTACAGCACCTCTGTGGATCCCTAGTGACATCTGCATTGCTTACTGTACTTATTTCCTTGTTTCACATGAAAGAAAGTTACTGTTTGTCATTCTTTTCATTTAAGTTACCTGTAACACATTGCATTTGAGTTACCTGGCACTTGCTCACTAAAGCATTTATATATGCCAGCACTAACAAATTAAAAGCACTACACCCTCACAAACTCACCTTGAGTACCTTGTTCCCCATTGGCCCTTTTTGTTGTCAATTATAAAGGAATTCCCAATACTATTCTAGCATGTCCAAAGGTCAGTTGTCAATCTCCTCTCCGGTCCAGCTGGTGAATCTGGGAATCTTGAGGCAATGTTACAACTGCCTCATGTACACAGACAACCCTCTCCTCCTCCCAACAAATTCCAACACATGTGAGAGATGCAACCATATAGCCAAACTGGAGGCTAAGCTCTCTCAACTCAGTACTGGCGAAACCTGTCAGGAGGAGAAGGAAACCAGACACTACAATTCCAGTCTCACATAGACCTACCACGACAGCAATCCAAACACATAAACACACGAAAACATACTTGGAGTCTCTAAATAAAAATCTGCCTAAGCAGCAGACACCTCCAAAGCAGACACACAAGCAACCGCTACCCCAGAACAGATCACATGCAACACATAGCTCACAAAGCCAGTGTGCCGAACAGTCACAGCCCTTAAGGCTAAACAGCACACCTGATACACTTGTAATAGGTGCCTCTATCGTCAGGCACACTGACGTCCCGCTTACCAGGCTGAACAAGGAGAAGGTCATGGTGAGATGCCTGTCAGGCGCTATGATCCACCACATAACACAAGCACACAGGTCACTCCAAGGCATGTACAAATATGACTCAGTCATTGTCCATGCCAGTGTGAATGACCTGAGACGTACCTCCCTGGACTACATGATAAGAGACATAGAGGAGCTCTCTGAGCATGTGGCCCAGGCTGGTATGACCCTGACCTTGAGTAGCATTTTACCCTCACCAAGAATGATGCCACAATATGAAGACAAGATGATCAGTTTCAACAATTGGTTTAAGTTTCGGTGTCATTCAAAGGGGGATCCAATGCCTGTCAGCCTGGGATGACATGCTCGACAAGCCACGATGCTTTGCTAGGGACGGCTTGCACCTGTCACCCCTGGGCTTTCGGATATTGGCAAAGGCTCTTGCTACCCCCATAGTGCCTGTTTTAGGCAAGGCTCAAAAGACAAAACCACCTCCATAGGTATCACAAGGGATAGGAAGCTAATAGTAATGTTACTCAAAGCCAGCAGTGTAAACCTCAAGATGCATACACTGGAAACTGTTCTTAGCATGGAGAACATCAATATCTGTGCAGTAACAGAATCCTGGTTCAAGGCTCCCAAGAGCACCCCAGCACTGCCAGGTTATACCTCATACCATGCTTGTCGGCCCCAAAACTTGCACCGAACCAGAACAGGAGGGGGAGTATCAATATTCATCAAAGATACACACACCTCCAGGTTGGTGGCACAGCCCGAAGCATCAGAAACTATCCATGTGCAACGAACAGTGGGTAAAACTGCCTTCCAGTTCATAGCCTGGCACACACCACCCTCCCAAACCCAGGAACCCCACTTGGCCTTCCTGAGAACACTGGAAATATGAAGGTCTCTCCAAACACCATTATATTGGTGGACTGCAACTACCCAAACATAGACTGGGAGCATTACTCTAGCTCCAACACCCTAGTTCAATGGTTCCTAGCATTTATACACTCAAATGCTATGGAACAACTTGTTACCACTCCCACAAGAGGGGGAAATATACAGGACCTGTTCATCACCAACATGGGGACTCTATGCTCCAGACCAGAAGTGTACCCCTCACTGGTAAGATCAGACCATAAACTAATCTCACTGGATATTCACATCCCAACCCCACCCCCTGCCCACAAAACCACAGTGTAAAACTTCTCTACAGCAAATTCCACACCCCTCAAAACCAAGGTGGAATCCTTCAAAGCCCCTGGGCCTATGGAAAATACGGCCCGGACCACAGAATCCTTTATAAACTCATTCTATGAACACCTTCAGGAATGCATGGATCATGCAATCCCAAATAAAAACAAGACCCAATCCTACAAAGGCAGACGTCCTGTCTGGTGGACCACAGCCATAAACAAACTATACAATAGAAGGAGGAAGCTACTACATGATAGAGGAAAATCCCAAAAAGGGGAGGCATCTCTGTTCAGTGTTAGCAAAATACTACGGGCACTCATAAAATCGTCTAAGGCCAGCTTCGAGAGATGAAATGCACAGGACACTAAGGATAATCACAAGGCTTTCTTTAGTTATGTTAGGAACCTGGGTGGGAATTCCCAGATATGCTTAGAATTAGTCCAAAATGACAAAAAACTACAGCGAATCCATAGACATTGCCAACATCCTAGCTGACAGGTTCAGTGCAAACATCTCCCCCCCCTCCCCACCAGAAGGGCAAATATCTATCCCAGCAGAGTGCTGCCCCCCTGACATCTCAGATGCTCAGATAAGAGCCGCCCTCTCCAAAGCAAATATCACATCATCAATGGGACCAGACGGTGTCCTGGGCTGCATCCTACATGAACTCCAAGATGAGCTAAACCCAAACATAAAACTACTGTTCAATCTCAGCCTTACCACAGGTTATGTACCCAAAGAGTGGTGTACAGCAACAGTGGTCCCTCTCCACAAAGGTGGTGCCTCAACGGATCCAGGAAATTATCGCCCCATAAGCCTGACTAGCTTGGTCTGCAAAGCTATGGAAAGGATCATCATGGACCTCATACATAAAGATATTGGGGACCTACAGACACTGGATCCTACCCAGTGTGACTTTAAGGGCAGATCCTGCCTCTTACACCTGGTTGATTTCTTTGAAACAGTCACCAAGGCCATTGACAAGGGGAAAGTGATCCACACAGCCTACCTGGACCTCGCAAAAGCCTTCGATACAATGCCCCACTTGGGCATTATAGATAAGCTCACCAGCTTAAATATACACCCCTATGTCACTAGATAGGTTGCAAACTGGCTCAAGGACAGAACCCACATGGTTAGAATTGCTGGAGCCACGTCAGACTCCAAACCAGTTACAAGTGGCGTCCCACAAGGCTTAGTCCTGGAACCTCTCCTGTTCGGTATATATGTCTCGGAGGTACACGCCAACATGGAAGGACTGTGGCTGACCAAGTTCGCGGATGACTGCAAACTGGGTGCTATAATTGACTCTCCAGCCGACACAACCATCCTCCAAAAGGGCCTCATAGAAACAGACAACTGGTGCCAGAGCCATGGCCTCAAGCTAAATTCCACAAAGTGTATAGTCATCCCCTTAGGCAAAAACAAAGTGGCCACAAATGACCACATAGGTGGTAATCCATTACGTACGGAAGAAGTATTTAGGGACATGGGGACCGAAGTTGATAGCAATCTCTCATTTGACGACCACATGGCCAAAGTGGTTAGAAAAACATTTTATATAGCCCACCTAATCATGACAGGATTCACATCTAGATCATGGGAGGTCATCGTGCCTCTGTACTCATCCCTCATCAGGACCATAATTGAGTACAATGCCCCTTTTGGGATTTACCTTACCAGACACCTGCAGCAACTGGAAAGACCACAAAAGTACCTCACCAAGAGGACCAAAGGGCTCAAACAGATGCCATATGCTGCCCGGTTAACATAACTCCATACTCAGTGGCATACCGCCTGCTCAGAGGCGATCTGTGCCAGATGTATAATGCCATGTCCAACCCGGAAGTAATGGACATGCTGCACCTCAGAAAATCAAACTCCCATCGAGCTTTGCGCTCGAGAGACTTGAACCTCAGCACTGACATCAATAGGACATACTGGAGGGACAGATTCATAACCCAGAGGCTCCCTTCACTCTGGAATAAAATCCCAGTCCAGGTTAGGCAGAGTCCCTCATTGACTCTCTTCAAGAGGAATCATGATGCGTGGATGGGGGATCGTAGGTGTACCCCGTGTATCACTTCTGTGTCAATCTTAGACAGAGGCACAGTATACTAACCTCAGAAAAGGGCATAACAACATTAATCTAAAATGGGTGGTGAAAGCCAAACACACTCTGGCTTGGCTTATAAATGCCCTAGGGCAGATAGCCTAGTATGAACCTATGAACCTATGAAACTATGTACTATACCCACATGCCCAGGTTGTTGCCACAGTGTGACGCATCACAGACTATCCACATGCAACTAACAGTGGGTTAAACTGACTTCCAGTTCATAGCTTGCTACGGACCACCCTCCTAAACCCAGGTAACCCACTTGGCCTACTTAAGAATACATGAATATCTGCAGGTGTCTCCAAACAACAATATATTGGACAGCTTCATTTACCCACGCATAGACTGTAGCTCCAACACCCTAGGTGTAAGGTTCCTAGAATCCATACACTCAATTGCTATGGAACAACTTGTTAACACTCCCACAAGAGGGGAAAACATGCTGCACCTGATCATCACCAACATGTGTACTATATGCTCCAGACCAGAAGTGTATCCCTCACTGGTAAGATGACACCATAGACTACTCTCACTGTGTATTCACATACCAAATGCAGCCCCTGCACAGAAAACCACAGTCATAAAGGTGTGTAATGCAAATTCCATGTATTCACATGAGGCAGGCTTCAGACATGGGAACTATTTAAGGTCACAGGTACATAAGTCTATGTGGCACACACATACCTCATGTGTGCATTGACATTACTGATATAATCTATGTCATACAATATTAAGAGCAACACCCCACACACATGGACAAACTATGTGACAAAAACACACAAGGCATTTGTACGATTCAAACCCCTACCTAACTATGTTACGACATTGAAGAGAGACACATTAGCAGAGTGTGCTATTTGCATTACTGGGAGGTTCCTTCTCCTGCTATACATATAGGGTGCTGACATCATCAGTGTTTAGAAAGAGGAATGTG
The DNA here is from genome assembly GCF_019279795.1 of Protopterus annectens. NCBI lineage: Eukaryota > Metazoa > Chordata > Ceratodontiformes > Protopteridae > Protopterus > Protopterus annectens. The sequence continues at coordinate 1,057,773,069 of NC_056728.1, read as the reverse complement.
CATCATGTAACGTGTTCTTCTAATTGCCAAAAGGGACATTTTGTTCACACAGAATTGCACACACAATATCCCCCCTCCCCCAAACACACACTGAGCATTTGCAGAATTCAAACCCCAACCTAACTAGGTTATGACACTTGAGAGAGATGCATTAGCAGAGCGCGCTATTCGCATTACTGGGAGGTTGCTTTTCTCCTGCTATACTTATAGGGTGCTGACATCATCAGTGTTTAGAAAGAGGAATGTGCATCATGTAGTGTGTTCTTCTAATTGCCAAAAGGGACATTTTTTTCACACAGAATTGCATACATACTAACCTCTCTTACCCAAACTGAGCATTTGTAGGATTCAAACCCCTACCTACTTATATTATGACATTTAAGAGAGACGCATTAGCGGAGCGCACTATTTGCATTACTGGGAGGTTCCCTTTCTCCTGCTGTACTTATAGGGTCCTGACATCATCAGTGTTTAGAAAGAGGAATGTGCATCATGTAGTGTGTTCGTCTAATTGCCAAAAGGGACATTTTTTTCACACACACACACACTAACCCCCCTCATCTTAACACACACTGAGGATTTGCAAGATTCAAACCCCTACTTAACTATGTTATGACACTTAAGAGAGATGCATTAGCAGAGCGCACTATTTGCATTACTGGGGGGTTTTCCTTCTCCTGCTATACTTATAGGGTACTGACATCATCAGTGTTTAGAAAGAGGAATGTGCATCATGTAGTGTGTTCTTCTAATTGCCAAAAGGGACATTTCTTTCACATAGAATTGCACACACACTAACTCCCCTCATCCAAACACACTGAGCATTTGCAGGATTCAAATCCCTGTCTACCTATATTTTGATACTTGAGAGAGACGCATTAGCAGAGCATGCTATTCACATCACTGGAAGGCTTCTTTTCTCCTGCTATACTTATAGGGTGCTGACATCATCAGTGTTTAGAAAGAGGAATGTGCATCATGCAGTGTGTTCTTCTAATTGCCAAAAGGGACATTGCTTTCACACAGATTTGCACACACACTAACCCCCTTCACCCAAATACACACTAAGCATCTGCAGGATTCAAACCCCTACCTAACTATATTACGACACTTGAGAGAAATGCATTAGCGGAGTGCGCTATTCGAATTACTGGGCATTTATTCTTCTCCTGCAGTATTTATAGGGTGCTGACATCATTATTTATAAAGAGGTATGTACATCTGTTACTATCTGTCAGTTAGGGGGATAGCATATATATGCATTAACAGCCGCCTACTTCAGGGTCAGATATGCACATCAGCACTGCCAGGTTATGTTTTATACCATGCTTCATGACCACAGGACCTGTAACACACAACACAACCAGTTCAGACCACCCCTCCCATATCCAGGAAACACACTTTGCTTCCCTGGGAACATTGTAGGATATGAAGGTGTTCACATACACCATTACAGTGGTTAACTTCAGGTACAGGTATATTGTGTGGGGGAACTACTCAGGCCTCAACAACATCACCCTACAGCCACTACAATTTGTGAATCCATGTGCTATGGCAGGACCACTCACCACAGCCACAAGGGGGAATACATATTGGACCTGACCATCTGCAACATGGGGACTCTATGTTCCACACCAGAGGTAGACCACCATTGTTAATATCTGACCATACCCAACTTTCCCTGGACATCCATATCCCATCCCCACCCCCAGGCAAGAAAGTCACTGCAAACAAAGTATTTATCAAAAGCAGACTTTGCACTTGTGAAGACTGGGGTGGAAGACTGCAAAGGACCCATGCTGGGGGATTATACAGGCCACTCTGCATAATCCTTGACAATTGCATTCTATGAGCATCTGGAAGGTTTGCATTGATCATGCTATCCCAAATAAACTCAAGACTCCTCCACAACAGGAGACCTGTCTGGTGTACACCAGCTATATATAAGCTGTACAACAGAAGGAGGGAGCTAATACATTACAGAGCAATATCCCACAGAGGGAGGACGTCTCTGAACAGTATTGGCACGTCACTTCAATCCCTCAAAATCATCACGTCAAAGTGTTGACAGTGAAACTGTCCAGACACTGCAGATAAGGCTCCCCTCAGTCTGTAATTGACACCCAATTATTGTTATAAGTCCTCATCAACCCTCTTCCAGCAAACACCAGCCACATGGATGTGACATTGCAAATTCAACCCCTGGGATCTCCACTGTGTCCCTGCTTGATGGAGGCAGAGCACACTAGCCTTAAACGGTGCCTTTTGTGACCTACTTTACAGAGGCACAGTAGCCTACTGTACTGGGGAGGCAGACGCCAAGCACACTCTGGCTAAGCTTGTATTCCCTAGGGCAAACAGCCTAGTATTGACCTCTACACCCATATATTTAATTTTCAGATGCACACTATTTGTTGCTGATAAACTGTTTGCAGGTCTTTATTGCCATAGCTTTCCGTGTTTCTATGAACAACTTGTGTATCTGTGGAAGATGTTTGAATATGAGAGGGATCCACTATTTAACTTATGTCTCTGTAGTCATTTAACTGTGTGCACTGGGCACATTGCTGTATTGTGGGAGGTTCCTGGATTAACACATACAAATACCAGATATGTGTGGCCAACTGCTAAACTGAGACATGGCCTAAGTGTGTGAGCATGCTCAGTTCAAGCTTTCCATGGCTTGTTGCCTGACATATGTCTCATTTATCAAAGTGTGCGAGCATGCCCAGTGTGAGCTTTCCATATGTTGAAATCTGCAGTCCACCACATTTGTGGTTGTGTGTGAACTTCAACAATATTTCACATTTATAGTTGTGTGTTGAGAGTCATGTTGTGTACTTACTGCCCAACTGCTTTGTGTCTGAACCCAACAGGGATTATACTGTGCCTGCAGGGTTTCCATGGGATAGTTTGCATACAGTTGTCAACATCCTTTCATACTGACCAAACACTGTAATATCGTATAGTGTACTGGTTCAGTACTTTCACTGTGGTGGACAGTATCCTGGGTTTCAGTCCTATCACTTCTTTAAATATTCATAGTGAGCACACCAGACTGGTTAAGGGCCAGTTGTGCACATATGACCATGTTGCATTTTGTTCAGATATGGACTACTTAAACCAGGCTTGTCCAACATTGGTAGTGTATTCCGCAACTTGGGTGCATTGACAACACTAGATATGTGCTCTAGGCCATTTCTAATGCTAGTCAGAGAGTGTGTTTGTCCTTCAACATACATTGCAACTGGATTTTGCCATGACATATTTCAAGGTTAGTATACTGTGCCTCTGTCTACCCATGACATAACAGTGATACCCAGGGTAAACCTACCATCTCCTATCCACTCATCAAGATTGCTCTTGAGGAGAGTCAATGAGGGACTCTCTGGCTAACCTGTACTGGGAGTTTACTCAAGTGTGGAGGGAGCTTCTGGGTTATGGATCAATCACTACAGCATGTCCTATGTATGTCAGTGCTGGGGTTCAGGTCTCTCATGTGCATAGCTCACTGGCATTCAGATTGTACAAGGTGCAACATGTTTATTGATTACAGCTTGGACATGGCTTTATACATCAGGCACAGATTGCCTCTGGGCAGGCAGTATGGCACTGTGTGGAGCTGCAGTTTGTTTAATCAGGCAACACATGGCATCTGTTTGAGCTCTTTGATCCTCCTAGTGAGGTACTTTTGGGGTCTTTCCAGTTGATGGAGGTGTCTGCTGAGGCACATCCCACAGGGGCCATTGTACTCAATTGTGAGGCTGATGAAGGATGACTGAAGAGGCACGATGACCTCCCCTGATCTAGATCTGATTACCTTCATGATTAGGTGGGTATATGGTATGTTTCTGTAACACGAGTAATAGGACCACAAACTAAGATAAAACCTCCATGCCAAAGGATCCAAAGAAGAAGTTCTTCTTCTTTGGATCCTTTGGCGTGGAGGTTTTATCTTAGTATGTTTCTGTAACCACTACAGCCACATGGTTGTCAAATGCAAGATATCTATCAACTTGTGTCCCCAGGTCTCTTATTACTTCTAAAGTACTTAATGGGTTAACACCTATGTGGTAATTGGTGGGCACTTACTGTTTATCCACAGGGGATGACTATACACTTTTCTCCAATTAGCTTGATGACATGGCTCTGGCACCAATTGTCTGTTTCTATGTGGCCCTTTTGTAGGATGCTTGTGTCAGCTGGAGGGTCAGTTTGTAGTCCTCTGCAAACTTGTTCAGACACAGTCCTTCTATGTTGGCCTGTACCTATGGGAAATATATACCAAACAAGGGAGGTCCCAGGACCGAGCCTTGTGGGATGTCAGTTGTATCTGGTTTGTAGTCTGACATGGCTGCAGCATTTCTGACTATGTCAGTTCTGTCCTTGGGCTGGTTTGCAACCCATCTACTGACATAGGGGTTTATATTTAAGCTGGTGAGCTTATCTATAATGAACACGTGGGGTATTGTATGGAAGGCTTTTGCAAGGTCCAGATAGGCTGTGTGGACCACATTCCCCTCATCAATGGCCTTGATGACTGTTTCAAATGAGTCAAACATGTTTAATGGGCAGGATCTGCCCTTAAGAAAGCCACGCTGGGTAAGGTCCAGTGTCTGTAGGTCCCCAATATCTTTATTTCTGAGGTCCATGATGATCCTTTCCATAGCTTTGCAGACCAAGCTTGTCAGGATCCTGGGGTGATAGTTTGCAGTATCCATTCAGGCACCACCTTTGTGGAGAGGGACCACTGTTGCTGTACACTGCTCTTTGGGTACATATCCTGTGGTAAGGCTGAAATTGAGCAGTAGTGTTATTTGGCGTTCCATTCTTCTTGGCGTTCATGTTGGACACAGCCCAGGACACCATCTCATACCATTGATGCTGTGTGTTTTGCTTTGAAGATGCTGGCTGTTACCTCAGCATCTGCAATGTTAGGGGGCCAGCACTCTGATGGGATAGATATTTGGCATTTTGGTTGGGGGGGGGGGGTTTGCACTGAACATGTCAGGTTGGATGTTGGCAATGTGTGTGGGTTTGGTGTATTGTTTGTAATATTTGAGCAATTCAGAGCATATCTGTGAATTCCCACCAAGGTTCCTACCATCAGTTAAGAAAGCCTTGTGATTATCCTTAGTGTCCTGTACAATTTGTATCTAAATAGGTTCATAGGTTCATACTAGGCTATCTGCCCTAGGGCATTCATAAGCCTAGCCAGAGTGTGTGTGGTTTTCACCACCCCTTGCTATGTGAATATTATGCCCATTTAGGGTTTACTTTACTGTGCCTCTGTCTAGACCTGACACAGTGACGACCCCCAGTGTAAATCTATGATCTCCCATCCACTTGGCAAGATTCCTGTTGAAGAGAGTCAGTGAGGGGCTCTGCCTAACATGGACTGGGATTCTGTTTCAGAGTGTGGGAGCCTCTGGGTTATGAATCTGTCCCTCCAGCACATCCTATTTATTTATGTGTTGAGGTTGACATCTCTCGCTCTCACGGCTCTGATGGATTTGGATTCTCTGAGATGGAGCATGTCCATTAATTCTGTATTGGACATGGCCTTGTACATCGGGCATACATCGCCTCTGAGTAGGCAGTATGTGACTGCATACAGTTGGGGTGTCTTCAGCCAGGCAGCATATGACAAATGTTTGAGACCCTTTATCCTCTTGGTGAGGTACTTTTGAGGTCTTTCTAACTGCTGCAGGTGTCGGGTAAGGTACATCCCAAATGGGGCATTATACTGAATTATGGGCCTGATAAGGGAAGAGTATAGGGGCACAATGACCTCTCTTGATGTAGATGTGAATCCTTTCATGATACGGTGTCCAATATAGACAGTCTTCCTAGCCACGTTGGCAATGTGAGTGTCACATGACAGGTTACTGTCTACTTGTGTCCCTAGGTCCCTGATTACTCCTTCCATATGTAATGGATTACCACCTATGTGGCAATTTGTGAGTACCTTGTTTGGTATTTGGACTGAGTGGGGCTCCTGGGTTTGAGAGGGTGGTCTGTAGCATGCTACAAACTGTACAGCAGTTTTGCCTATGGTTAGTTGCACATGGATGGTCTCCGATGCTTTGTGCATTGTCAGTAACATGGACGTGTGGGTATCTTTGCTGAATATGGATACTCACCCTCCTTTTGTGGTTTGGTCCAGGTTTTGGGGCCAAAAAGCATGATATGAGGTATAACCTGGTAGTGCTAGGGTGTTCTCAGGAGCCTTGATTCAGGTTTCCATCACTGCACAGACATCGATGTTCTCCATACTGGGGAGGGCCTCGAGAGCATGCATCTTGAGGTTTAGACTTCTGGCATTGAGCAGCATTACCCTTATGTTTTTTCCTCTTATGTTTTCTAGGGAGGTGGGTTTGTCTTTTCAGCCTTGCCTACAAAAGGCACTATGGTGGTGGCAAGAGCCTTAGCCAATATCCAGATGCCCAGGGGTGACAGGTGCAAGCCATCCCTGGCAAAGCAGCATGGCTTGTCAAGCATGTCATCCCAGGCAGACTGATATTGGATCCCCTTGGAATGACACCAGTAATTGAGCCAATTGTTAAAGCTGATCATTCGGTGTTTGTACTGTGGCATCATTCTTGGTGAGGGTAGGATGCTGCTCAGGGTCAGAGTCATACCGGCCTGGCCTACATAATTGGAGAGCTCCTCTATGTCTCTTTTCATGTAGTCCAGGGAGGTACATCTCAGGTCATTCACACCAGCATGGACAATGACTGAGTCATATTTGTACTTGCTTTGGAGTGACCTGCATGCTTGTGTTATGTGGCGGATTGTAGCAGCCTACAGGCAGCGTACTGTACCCTTTTCCTTGTTCAGTCTGGTGAGTGGGACATCAGAGTGTCTGACTATGGAGTCACCTATTACAAGTGTATCAGGCATGTTGTTTGTCCTTAAGGGCTGTGATTGTTTGGCACACCGACTTTGTGTACTATGTGTTGCATGTGCTATGTTTGGAGGTAGTGGTTGCTTGGGTGTCTGCTTTGGAGGCCTCTGTTGATTTGGTGGATTTTTAATTAGAGCATCCGGGAATGTTTTTGTGTGTTTATGTCTTTGGTTTCAGTTGTGATAGGTCTATGTGAGACTGGGTTTGTGGTGTGTGTGGTTACCTTCTTCACCTGACTAGTTTTGACAGTACTGAGTTGAGAGAGCTCAGCCTCCAGTTTGGATAAATGGTTGCATCTCTCACATATATTTGTATTTTTTGGGGGGAGGAGGGGGTTGTCTGTGTACATGGGGCAGGTGTGACATTGCCTCAAGATTCACAGATTCATCATGTTGTAGCTGGCCTTAGTGGATTTTATGAGTGGCCATATTTTATTGCCATAATACTGATCAGAGATTACTTCCCTTTTTGGGTTTGGTCTATCATGTAGTAGCTTCCTCATTCTCTTGCATGGTTTGGTAGTGGCTGGGGTCCACCATGCCAGATGCCTGCGTGTATGGAATTGGGTCTTGGTTTTATTTGGGATTGCATAATCCATGCATTCCTGAAAGTGTTCATAGAATGCATTTATAAAGGGTTCTGAGGTGTGGCCCATATTTTCCACAGGCACAGGGCCTTTAATGGATTCCACATCAGTTTGGAGGAGTGCAACAATTACTTTACACATGTTTTTCACTGTGGTTTTCTGGCCAGGGACTGTGGTCAGGATGTGAATATCCAGTGTGATTACTCTATGGTCTGATCTTACCAGTGAGGGATAAACTTCTCATCTGGCCATAGAGTACCCATGTTGCTGATTATCACATCCAGTATGCTTACCCCTCTTGTGAGAGTGGTACGTTGTTCCTGAGCATTTTGGTTTATGAATTCTAGGAACCTTTGGCCTAGGGTGTTGGAGCTAGAATAATGCTCCCAGTCTATGTTTGAGTATTTTCAGTCACCCAATATAATGTTGTTTGGAGAGCTTGATGTTTTCATGTGTTCCAACATAGGCCAAGTGCAGTTCCTAGCATTAGGAGGGTAGTCTGTAGCAGGCTACAAACTGGGAGGCAGTTTTAGCCACTGTTACTTGACCATGGATAGTCCATGCTGCTTCTTGTTGTGGTACCAACATGGGGGTGTGGTTATCCTTGACAATTATTGCTAGTCACCCTCCTTTTGTAGTTTGTTCCATGTTTTGGGGCTGTAAAGCATGGTATGAGGTGTAACCTGGTAGTGTTAGGGTGCTCTTGTGAGCCTTGACCCAGTTTTCTGTTACAGAATAGATATCAGCATTCTCCATGCTGAGGGGAGTTTAGACTGAATGCATCTTGCAGTTTAGACTTCTGGCATTGGGTAGAATTACGTCTAGGTTCTTATCCCTTGTGATAGCTATAGAGGTGGGTTTGTGTTTTGAGCCTTACCTATTCAAGGCACGGTAGGGGTGACAACAGCCTTTGCCAGTATCCAAAAGGCCAGGACTGATAGGTGCACACCATCCCTAGCAGGTGGAGCATCGTGTCTTGCTCAGCATGTCATCCCAGGCTGGCATGCATTGGATCCCCTTTGACTAACAGCAATACTTAAGCCAATTATTGTAATTGATCATCTTGTCTTCATATTGTGGCATCATGCTTGGTGAGGGTAGGATGTTAGTCAGGGTCATCAAGTTTGCATATACTACATGGTGTTACATTGCTTAACACATGGCAATCATGCCTCAGGTGGTTCTGCAGGGCTGTCTATGTTGAATGCACATACTACACTCCCTGTACATGTTTGAAAGCAGGTTGTGTCAACTTAGGCATTCCTTTTACTATATGTGTGAGTCAGAGAGAGGTATAATTTCCAGGGTTCCTACTGAGCCAGTGTATGTGCTATGCGTTGCCGCTTTGCCAAGGCCAAGGCATACTGGGCATGCCTCCTTCTGCCTACTGGGGCAGGCTCAGGTTGTTCCTCCTCAGAGTCACACTCTGCCTGTGATTGGCTTGGCAATGGTGGTGGGCTGTTTGGCCCAGCCCTATGCTGATCCTGCTGCAGCTGTTTTCGCAGAATCATATTGTGTAGCATAGCACATACCATGACAATTTGGGTACATGTAGTTGGTGAGTACTGTAAGGCTCCACCAGATGTGTTCAGGCACCGGAACCGTGACTTGAGCAGCCCAAACACACGCTCAATTACATTTCGTGTTTGTGCGTGTGCCTCATTATGGCATTCTTGTTCAGGGGTGTGTGTGCATTTCTGATGGGTGTCATCAGCCACGGCTCCAGTGCATAGCCAGCATCCCCCACTAAGTGACCATGTGGGATGTCCCCATTGGCAACTGTCTGGTACAGCTGCGTCAGATGCCAGATATGGGAATCATGGTAGCTTCCAGGGCAGCCAGCACACACATTCATTATTATGCCCTGGGCATCACACATGACCTGGCAGTTGATGGAGGGGAAGCCCTTGCTGTTAATGTAGGCCCTACCCCGCTCACCAGCTGGTGTTTTGATGCGTATATGCATGCAGTCTATTGCACCCACTACCTCAGGGTATTCCGCTATTTGCTGGAAGAGACGTATATTGATGGCCAATACCTCATGGGAATTGGGGAAATATACATGATCACCGACATGTGCTGACATGGCATCCAGGAACTGGTGCAGTACCCTGGATGCTGATGCCTGTGATATCCCCATCATATCACCAGTTGGTCTCTGGAAGGTACCAGTTGCTAGTATTCTTAGGCCAACACATACCTTGGTTTCCACTGGGATGGGTTCCCCTCTGTTGGTTCTGTGTGTGAGGCGTGGCCTGCACAGCTCAACAATTTGCTGTAGGAGGTCTCTGTCCACTCTATAGCGCTCCACTATCTCCAGCTCATGTAACCCCTGGTAGGTGACCCTGGGCCTCTACACTCTTCTCCGTCTCCTCACTGTGGGTTGTCCAGCAGCATTTGCATAGTCACCACCCTCAGCAAGTTGCATATGTCTCCTTATAACAGCTATGGCAGCCCCTAGCATTTTTGGTCTGAGTGAAGCTTTTTCAGTTTTCACTTCTAATAGCTTACTCCTCTGTTGCAGTGTCGCTTGAAAGAAACATTCTGCACTGTTGTTTGCAGAGTTTTAAGTGCTGGGCTGGGCTACTGTTCTGCCTGTGTAATTGCCTTCTTCTGATTGTTTTCACCTGCTAGCTCTGCCAGTAATCCCTGCTAGCTTTCTACTATTTCTCATGCTTCCTTTTTCCCTTCTGTTTCCTCAGGGGGGGGCGACACGCATACCAGCAAAAACACACTCACAGAGGCTAACACGCATGCACACATACTTAGACGGACTAGAATTTGCTTATTCGGGTTAAAACGCGCACACACCAGCGCAAACAAGCTTACAGGTGTTTAAACAGGCTCCTACATGCTTATTCTGCCTTAAACGCGCGCACTCACACTTACACACACGCACTCTATCTCACTCGTGCGTACCAGCGTGCACACGCGCGCATGCACGCCCTGCAAGAAACTTTGGTGTTATCCATAGTGTACACCTTCCATTTCTTGGCTTTCTCATGCCTAATTGTTGACACTCCTCTTTCCATGATGTGTGACTGACATCTTTCACATGCCATTGTGCTCCAATGAGCTGCTTTTCTTTCATACATTCCCCCCTGTGATGTCACCTATCTCCTACTCTGTTACTCCCCCTTATCCTACTCCTACACTGCACGGAATGTGCTCATTTCCTATGTAACAGTACGATTCACTATCCTACCACTCATTTACATAGGATTGCCTACTAATGCTTAGTTACATGTCTTACACTCAGCTTCCCCCCTTAGCAACCCCTACTCGGTGGCCATGTTGTTTTAGCCTGCTATTCCCTTCCATTGTACATTCATGCTTTGCATAAACCCACGTTTGTGTGTTTAATTTTTTTATTTTTCTGTTTTTTATAGCGCAGCCCGTTTGCGCGGCACAAAAAAAAAATTATTTTATGTTTGCATCGGGGTACATTGCCAGTGGCCATATATTTGGCCATTGGCATGCTGCCTGAGACATTTGCAACCTTTATTTGGAGCTGACAAGGCTCCATTGTGTTATTTGCAGAATGGTACTCAGTTATCAACTGAGTACATTTCTGCAGATAACACGGCTCTTACACGAGCAGGTTTCTGCTTCCTGGATTGCGAAATTACCTCATTTGCATGCCTTTCGGCTGCAAGTGAGGTAATTAGCATATCCACGGCCTGTCCGTGTAAGAGCCGTTTTAGGTGCTCTCTTACATGCACATTCAGGCTGTTCCTGAATCGCAATGGCTGCATGGAGTCTTACACTACTCTTAGACTCCGTGCAAGCCATCGTGAATCCTGCCCACTGTGTTTACTGTGACTTATAAAATTAGGTTTAAGACATAGAACCTAAATAATACTACCACTATAAGAATAGCTTGTGCTGAAGAGTTTGCCATTTATACTCCTTTCATAATCCCTATTGTTCTAGAGATATGAATATTTGTTTGAAATGTGAGGACATACTTTGATTCTGTCAAAAGACTTAGGCTCCACACACTGGAAGTTATAGTGCAAACTTCCTGAGCCCCTTTGAGTGAGAGAGTTAACAACATCTGTCAGCCTGGTTAAATGTTATAAGAACAGAGAGATGTAACATAAGAAAATTCAAATCATATAAAATTAAATTATATGAAAGGTTAGATTTTAAAGAACATTTATGGATGGTACTGACCCAGGGCATTATTTTTCCCTAGCTTGAATGATATGTATGAAATTACTTTATATGTATTTATCAAACTGTATCATATTTATGAAAGAAGTAAATGTTGCTGGATGAATAATTTATTCACACTGTTTTTGGGAGTACTGGTACTTTGCGCCTTTAAAATTATTGAACTGCGATCATGTGGTTCCATTGGCTTTGTAAGGGGTAGCCAATGAGGTGATTTTAAAGTAACTGAAGAAGACGAGATATTCTTGGTGAAACTGGCTTTTCCTTTTTTTCTGCCCAGATACCTGTACCACATTTGAATTTCTGTGTTTTTTTAGTGCTGGGATGTTTTTTTAGATTAAAAGGTTTATACTACACAGAAGACAGAGCTTCCAAGCTTAACATGAAAATGGTTTCCATGCTAGATGTTTTCAGTGGATTCTGGCAAATACTTTTGGACAAAGAAAGCAACAAACTGATAACCTTCATTGCCCTTATGGGAAGGTTCTGTTTTAATATGCTGCCATTTGGTATAACCACAGCAACTGACATCTTTCAGCATTAAATGACTGATTTATTCTAAAGTTTGGATAGTGGTGTTGTTTTTGTTATGGATTGCATCCTAGTATTTGATCCAGACAAAGAGATTCATGATTTAAGGATAGGGGCAGTGCTACAGACTATCAAAAGTTCTGGTCTAAATTAAACCAAGACAAATGCTGTTTACTAAAACAGAGCTACAATACCTTGGACAGCATATACATGCTTTTGGTATCAAACCAGATGAAAGCTAGGTCAAAACAATAGCAGAATTACAAATTCCATCTTGTGTAAGAGAGTTAAGACAAGGCCTAGGCATGATTAAATGCTTGAGTAAATGTGTGCCAGGCCTTTCAAGAAGGCTTCACCCTTTAACAGATTTATTAAATAACAATGTGCCGGGGTCTTGGCAACATGCTTAAATCCACATATTCTGCAAAGTAAAAGAAATGCTGACTGGTAACAACTTCAGTACTTGCTTATTATGATGTCACTGAACAGACAATCATGAGAGCAAATACAAACAGTTATAGTCTAGGTCTAACATTCCTCCAGACAGATGAACAGATGAACAGGTATTAACATCCTATTGCCAGTTGTTTTCAGAATGCTTACAGATGCTCAACACAGATATTCAAGAATATAAAAAATGGCTTGCAAGTGTGAAGTATGCGAGAAATTCACTAGATATCAATTAGTGTTTCCAGTTTCTGACTGGCCACAAACAACTACCTCCACCAATCAATTCATATGCCTTGGACAAAATGCCACTATGGTGCCAGACTATTAGTAAGCTTAGGAATGTGAAATTCCAAAGCAACATGTGTGACTGGAAAACAACTAGTTGTTAAAGATTTGTTATCCAGAAATTATATATACAGCTAACTAGTGCTAAATGCAGAATAATACATTGCCGCCTAACTGTAGAGCATAAAGGTGACAAGACCTGTAGCTATTAAAAGACAAGAGTAGCTTGAACAAGCTATCTAAACAATAAATAGGGTGGTCAAACCAGTATACACAAACCAAGCAGCTCCTACATAAGTGTTAAAATACTACACAGAGTGAGGTTGTCAGATCACGATGGCTTGTTGTTATATCAAGACAGAAGCATAGTATCCTGAAATCAATGTTCAGAGGTACTAGGTCAAATATGCAAGGGTCATCAGTTCTCAATAAATGCTGATAAAGAGCCAAAGTGTTAGTGTGCTGCCCACATATCAACTAAGATATTATCAATTTGATATCCCAATGTTAATTCCATATTGTGCATAAACCAGCACACAGCTATTAGCCACTAAAGACAACACCATTACCACAAGAGCCATGGCAAAATAGAGCTTTTGATATGTCAGCCTGAAGGTAAATTCTCCTTTTTTGTTGTTTACTACTACTTTTGTGACATAGGCATAATCCACGTACCAACCATGACTAGCCAAACAATATTAACTAGATGCAAGACTGTTCAGAAGATATAGTCAATCTACGGAACTTGTTACAAACAGTTCTACCCAGTTTATGTTTGGTGACTTTCAACAGTTTGTTGTTGATTACAGTTTCACTCATGCTATGTAAAATCCTGACTATCTTCAATCAAATGGTGAAGCAGAGAGAGAGCATTGCAAACAGTCCAAATGATACTAAGACAGACAGACAGATCCTCACAAAGCTCTCATGGCATACCAACCTACTTCACACAGTGCCGCCAGAGTAAATCCTTCACAGCCAGAGCTTGGAAGACAAATAGGAACTGACATGCTAATGACACAGTTAAAACCTTAATCTAGGATTATTCTGCACTATGCATCTTCTACAAAATTTTTATTACCAATGTCATTCTGCATACCCACTAAGTATCCTGCAACCAAGTCAAAATATTCACTTGAAGTTACAGGGGGGGAAGGGACCAATCAGGTGTACCAGTGTAGAAAATCACAAAATCACATTTCTACATGGTACAAACAAACTGAATAGTACCATAATTTGATGAATCAAATGACCTATCCAATCGATTCCTGACGACTACCAACATGAATGCAGTGTTCCAGAAAACCAGCCAAACCAATATGAGCTGAGAATTACCAGAATGATGTTGGTTTTGAATCAACATAGTCTAGGATTTCAAAAAAGTACATTTTTATTAAAAGGGGGAGATGTGATGATAAGTACTGTAAAGCTTCTAAAATGATTGTACATATTATATATATGTAAAATAGCCATTGCTCTTTTAAAACTAGTGTACAATATATCCCTTCCAAGAAATGACCTATTCTGCAATGCATTGTGATTTTTCATTTGTAAGATACTGAAGTAACAACACAATTGCCAGATTGTTACAAACGAAAGTTAACTGTTTGATGAAACTAATGGTGAATCCAAACATTTTTCATTTTGCTAAAAATGAACATGGACTCCCTCTTTCAGAGAAACTTCTGCTACAGACACTGTCTCATCCATTTTTTATATAATTTAATTATTTCTCTCCCAATTCCCACTATACTTCTGAGAATCACAATTTACACTCCTGTTTAATAACAACTTATTCATTCTTCCAGCAATGAGACCCTTATGGCTCCTTATAAGAATCCTGTATCAGTTTGCTTTCAGAACTCAGACTGCCTTTTCTAATCAAAATGTCAAGATAAAACAGGACAGATTGCAGAATTTTAACAAATGAAGTTTCCTTGGTAGACTAATTTGTCACTGGAATGTGCCTTTAAATTAATTCGATTTGGAGAAGGGGGTGAGGATTCGAGCAAGCTCACAGGATAGGAAGGGAAAGGGGGAGGCTACATAAGGTAGATCTAGGGGTGGTAGCTCTCTTTGGCACTACAATTTGTGCAGCCCACCCTCCCTTCCCTATTTTTGGTTGGATGTAGGGGGCAAAAGAATTTTGTGTAGCCCACCCTCCCTTCCATATTTGTTGGTTGGATGTTGGAGGCAGAAGAAGAGTCCTTAGTATATGGGGAGTAGGGTTTTGTTTTCTTAGGGCCTTCTTTTCTCCTGTCTCTCTGGATTACAGTTGACAGTCTCATTGGTTCGGGTGAGCAGTACTATGCTGGCAAGTGGAGGTGGATTTTGACTGGACAATGATAACATGTCTGGTGAGCTGCCTAACATGCTGCCTTCTTTCCACAAAGGTGTAGGTGAAGTTATCAAAGCATTCAAGGAGAAAATGATTGATCTATCCCACTGCCAGTTGTTTTATGGTATGATAATATATATTTGTTGTTAATAAAGCTGGTTGTTATTGTTGTGTGTTAATTTGAAATAAAGCTGATTGCAAAGTTATGAAAGTTTTCAAGTGTGTTATAGGTGGGGTTGGGATAGCCCACTAACAATATATTTTATAATGGTTTCCTAAAACATAATAGAAAATGCATGCTGTTTTGAATCAATAGTAAACTAGACACAAAAAAGAGATCACAGAGCTGCAGGCAAAGAAAATTCTTAAAATTAGAATTGAAAACTCTCACTGCCTTTTGACACAGATGGAACATCTTGAAAATTGAGTTTGACATGGATGTCAACACTCAAACTTTTGAAACCATTGAAGAACTATTTTAATGAGAAAGCAGTCAGTGGTTTACACAGAATAATCATTAAAATGATTCTGAAGGGAAACACTTTTTGAAGTAATAAAAGCAAGTTGCTTTGTATTAAGTATAGCATCTAAACCATAAGAGCCTACATGAGCATACACACAGAAGCAGTGCTGTCATCTTTAGTTGTAAAAGCACTTAAGCAGATATAAAATGATAGTGTGAAGTTATCAAAGCAGATAAATGGCAACATGAATGAATGTATTCACAGCATAGATAGGACAGTTATGGCAGAACATTAAAAACACACCAATTTGAACTTGAGTATTGTGCTTTGTGTATGTTTTCCTTTTTCTGCAGTTTAAGTTAAATTTCAAATAATTTAGCATGTATAATGCAAAAATGCACAGGAAGCAAGAGTCAAAATATAAAAGTAATTGTAATATCAATGAGGAAGCTAAGAATGAGGATTAAAGAAAATGAAAAATAAAACATTAGAAAGGAGGGCTTATCTAAGGTCAGTCTATATTATTTTCCAAATTTCTGTAAAGTCACTAATCAAGTTATTAGCAGTGTCATTCTTTAAGAACTGCTAATGTCGAATGAAGAAAGCATGAATAAGCAAAAATAAAATAAATAAATGCAACATGTTACATTTAAACTACAAAGTTATATTTCTGATTTGATTTCCATGAGTAATTTGTGTCCCCTGATGTTCAACAATAGCATATCTAAATGCATGCTCATTCACTTTATTTATAGTATAGTACAGTATTAACCAAAAAATTACTGCTGTGGTGGTGCTGCGGTAGCGTTGTCGCCTCACAGTAAGACGTCCCGTTCAATTCTCAGCTAGAGCGTCTTCTGTGTGGAAATATGCGTGAATGGGTGTACCTTCGTTGAAGGTTGTGCGTCAGAGCTGGCAACTCAGCACATAAAAATCTGCTGCCAATCATTAGCGGACCGGAGTTCCGCTGTGGTGACCCCTAACAGGGAAAAGACGAAAGACACAACAACAACAACAGTATTAGCCAAAAACATTTTCTGTGACTGCTAGCATGGAACCAGTTCAGTGTCATTGTCTGTGATGGGATTTTACATAAATTCTTAGCATGCTGACAAAGAAAAAATACACACCAATTATAGTAGTGCATATTTTATAGTTACTGTATCAATGCAGTTCTTGCTTCATATTTTACTATAACCTCTTTTGTGTTTGAACCTAACTTCAGCATGAAAATACAAGCTTTTGCTTAGTGATGTTTCCATGGTAAATCGTGATCTAATGAACTGGCATGCAGTTACCAGTACTCCAGCAGATGGGATGCCTTCATATGGCACGATAAAGCACTAAATATTTGCATTTTTTAAATTTTTTTATATTGGTATTTTATATTTATATATTTTTATATTTTTTGAGTAGTTAAGATTCTTTAGGCTAAATACCTGTTATTGTGTGACATTGTAACTTAGATCATCTTTGCAGCATTCAGTTTTTTGTGCACTTAAACATGAAATGAACATGTTTGGCATGTATTAGTTATATGCATGTAGTTTAAATGAACAGGTATATTCAGACAGAAGACAAAGAAACAAAACAATCAGTGGAGTCAATATGAATATTCATTCTTAATATTTTGACCAAGGAGCTTGTATGATATAAGAGATGAACCAGGAAAAGCTAGGTACATTGCACGTTACAGGCACTGCAACTATGTCAATTCACTTCCAGTAAAAATTACAGTTATACATTAATTTCACAGAATCTACCATTGTTCTGCAGTCAAAAATTAACCTGAAAGAAAACAAAAAACCTGATAGGTTCATAGGTTCATAGGTATGTACTAGGCTAATGGCCCTGGAGCCTTTGCAAGCCTACTCATAGGATTACCTTGGCATCGTGCCACCCAACTTTAGTTCCTAGTGCCTCTGTCGAGTAGAGCCACTGGAGTGATCCCATGGGTAAATTTTCTATTTCCCATCCACTCATCAAGATTCCTCTTGATTTGGTCCAGTGAGGTGCACTGCTTGACATGTATGGGAAGTCTATTCCATAGAATGGGCAGTCTCTGGGTTATGAACCTGCCCCTCCAGCACGTTCTGTTGATTGTGCTAATGAGGTTAAGGTCTCTGGAGCAGGGATTGGTATTTCTTTAGATGTAGCATTTCTAACAGAGCTGGGTCAGACATGGCTTTGTAAGTCAAGCAGAGAGTGCCTCTAAGTAGGCAATATGAGACAGATAATAGTTAAAGTTTTTTGAGTCTGTCCATATAGGACAAGTGTTTAAGGCATAGGGTCCTCTTTGTGAGGTACTTTTGAAGCCTCTCCAGTTGTTGCAGGTGTCTAGTGAGGTACATGCCAATTGGGGCATTGTACTCGACGACTGGCCTAATGAGGGAAAATTAGAAGAAGACAATGACCTCTTTCTTCCTGGATGCAAAACCTTTAGTAAGGAGATGTGCCACATAGGACTTTCTGACCACAGTGGCAATGTAGTGGTCAAAAGAGAGGTTGCTGTCAACCTGTGTTCCAAGATCTCTTATAACACCTTCTGTGTTTAGTGGACTACCATTGATGTGGTAATTCAAGGGAACTGGTTTTTTCCCAAAGAGGATGACGACACATTTTTTGGCATTGAGCTTAAAGCCATGGTTCTGACACCAGTCGTTGGTCTCATTGAGGCCTTTCTGTAGGATATCAACATCACTTGGGGTGTTAATAATGGGTCCCAACTTGCAATCGTCTGGGAACTTTGTCAGCCAGAGTCCATTCATGTTGGCCTGGACTTCAGAGAAGTAGATACCAAACAGGAGAGGACCCAGGACCGAACCCCGTGGTCTCCACTCGTGACTGGTCGACAGTCTGACTTGGAGTCAGCTACTTTCACACTGTGGGTTCTATCTGTGAGCCAGTTTGCAACCCACCTAGTGATATAGGGGTTGATGCCTAGCTTAGTGAGTTTTTCTATGATTCCTGAGTGGGGAATGGTATCAAAGGCCTTGGCCAGATCAAGGTAGGCTGTATGAACCACCTTGCCTTCATCCACAGCTCTGGTGACTGACTCAAAGAAGTTAACCAAGTTGAGCAGGCATGATCTACCCTTCACAAAACCAAACTGTGTAGGATTCATAGTTTGGACATTTCCTATATCCTTGTTTATTAGGTCCATGATGATGGTTCCATACTTTTGCATATCAGACTCATCAGGCTAATGGGACAATAGTTCCTGGGGTCTGTAGTCACTCCTCCCTTGTGGAGAGGGATAACTGTAGCAGTGCGCCATTCAGTAGGAACAAAACCTAAGGTTAGGCTGTGAAGAAACAGGGCACAGAGGTGAGGTGCTAATTCACTCTGTAGTTCATGTAGAACACAGCTGGGGATACTGTCAGGTCACATAGAAGCTGTATTCTTGGCCTTGGACAGTGCTATTTTAACCTGTGCAGCAGTAATACTAGGTGCCTGGCAATGTACTGGTATTGTGATTGGTCCATTGGCAGGGAAGAGCGGGATAAAGTTGGCACTAAATCTGTCGGTCAGTATATTGGCAATATCTGTTGGCTCAGTGTAGGAGGTACCATTGTGCAGTAGCTCAGAGCAAATCTGGGTATTGCCGTGGAGATTATTTACATAACTATAGAAGGCCTTGTGGTTGTCTTTACTATCTGCTGCAATTCTGTTTTCATAGCTAGCTTCAGAGGATTTGATGAGTGATCTCAACCTTTTGTTGAGGCTGATAAGGGAGTTTTTCCATTCTTGGGACTTCAACTTATTCCACATCAGTTTCCTCCTTCTGTTGTAGTGTTTGTTTATGGCAGGGGACTACCAGATTTGCGTCCTTTTTTTGAGGACAGTGTCGTGGTTCTATTGGGTATGGTGAGATCCATGCATTTGTGTACGTTTTCGTACAGTGCGTTGGTGTATGATTAGGCAGTCATGCAACTATTCTCCATTTGCATGGGTGCCGTGAAGTTAGCCACCTCTGTTTTTAGGAGCCCAAATTTAGTTTTGGAGAAGTTTTTCATGGTGATTAACTTTGTGGGGGGGGGGGGATTTCTAAGGTGATTAGTTTGTAGTCGGATCTAACAAGAAAGGAGTTGACTATTGGTGTAGAGCAACAGTCGCCCTTGCTAGTAATGACCAGGTCAAGGATGTTGCCACCTCTAGTGGGGTTAAGAACGAGCTGGTCCAGCGCATTGAAATTAATGAATTCTAGAAAGTGTTGGGCAAGTGTATTGGTACATGAGTAGTTTTCCCAGTAAATGGAGGGGTAGTTGAAGTCACCCAGTATGTGAGAGTTAGGTTGGACCCTAATATTCTCCAGGGTGCTTAGGAACATGGAGTGTTAGTCTTGGGGCATGGTTGGGGACCTATAGCAGGCTACAACCTGAATCACTGTCTTATCCAGTGTTATCTGCACCTGAAGTATCTCAGATGCATTATGTTGGGCTGCCATTCTGGAGGTGTGCACATCTTTTATGAATATGCCTCCACCACCTTTGGAGCTTCGGTCCAAGTTCTGGGGCTGAAAGGTGTGGAATGAGTTATAGCCTGGTAGTGCAGGGGTGCTTTCTGCTGCCTTGAACCAGGTCTCTGTTACAGCACAAATGTCGACGTTGTCCATTTTAAGGAGTGCTTCGAGCGAGTGCATTTTGAGATTTAGACGTTTATTGTTTAGCAGCATGACCCTCAGATTGCATTTGTTTGTAGCTGTTATGGTGGTAATTTGGTCTTTGGAACACCACCTAAAAGAGGCACTATAGGGGTGGCAAGAGTCTTGGGCAGTATCTGGAAGCTCAGGGGTGACAGATGCAGGTCATCTCTGGCAAAGCATCGAGGTCTGTCAGTCATGTCATCCCAGGCAGACAGATACTGGATCCCCTTAGAATGACACCAGAAACTTAGCCAATTGTTGAAATCAATCATTTTCAGCTTGTACTGTGATATCATTCTGGGTGATGGTAGGATGCTGCTAAGGGCTAGGATCATACCCACCTGGGTTATATAATCTGTGAGCTCCTCCATGTCTCTTTTCATGTAGTCCAGGGAGATACGTCTTAGGTCATTCAAACCCACATGTACAATGACAGAGTCATATTTGTACCGTTGTTGAAGGACCCGAGTGCGTGCATTATGTGGTGGATCCTGGTACCTGACAGGAAGCTGACTGCTACTTTCTCCTTATTCAACCTAGTGAGTGGGACATCGGTGTGCCTCACTATTGAGTCACCCATGACTAGTGTGTTGGGCATGCTGTTTTGCCTTAGGGGCTTTGGCTGAGTGGCACACTGTTTAGGAGAGTTATGTGTCTTGTGATTAGTGTTGTGTTGTGGTGGTCAAGTGCATTTCTGCCTTGGAAGTCTCTGCTATTTGGGTAGATTTTTATTGGGAGCCTCAGTGAAGGTGGGCATGTGGTTTGTGTTTTTAAGTGAAGACAGCGCTGGTGTGTGTTCTGGAGGGCTATGTGTTCCATGTGGTGTGGTGCAAGTGTTGACGTTCTTCTCTAGACCAGCTATTCTGGTCTTGGCTGGAGAGTGCATGGCTTCCAATATGGATATATAAGTGCATCTCTCACAACTCTGAGTGTTGGGAGGTAAGAGGAGAGGGTTGTCAGTGTACATGAGGCAGTTGCTACATTGCCTCAGGATGCCCAAGTTCACCAGGTTAATAGGAGAAAGCACAGGGAACTGACCTTTAGACATGCCTGGAGGGGTGGGCATTAATAATAAGTACTGGAGCTGTTTCCTTGTAGAATGTTTAGTGCTGGTAGCACTTTTGTGTGCTAGAATAATTGCTCCAAGAAGTCTGGTAGAGAAGTGCAGGAGAGGAGAGAACTAGCAGATCTAAGGGATAAACTGAAAAGCAGACTTTGGCATTGCTCAGAAGCTTACAAACAGTCCTGGATACAGAAAATCTGTATCTGGACTAGACTAGTTACAGGAAAGGTGGGAAAAGTGCAAATGTGGGCTTTTAAACCAGAAATTTGAAAGAGATGGAAAAACTGCCCAAACAGCCAATAAACTACAATTTCTGGGTCAGAAGCCACTCCTCTTATGGTAGATAAGCTCCCTAGTGCTTACCACTCCCACTGACAAACTAGAAGGCTTTCCTCCAACACAGACCAGCTTGGGGGTGTCAGAAGCTTACAGACAGTCCTGGATACAGCAAATCTGTATCTGGACTAGACTAGGTACAGGAAAGGTAAGAAACAAGTGCAGATGTGGGCATTTAAAGAGATGGAAAAACCTGACCAAACGGCCAATAAGCTACAATGTCTGGGCCATAAATCTCTCCTCTTGTGGTAGATAGACTACCTAGTGCTTACCCCTCCCACTGATAAGCTAGAAGGCTTTCCTCCAACACAGAAAGGCTTGGGGGGCTCAGAAGCTTATGAACAGTCCTGGATACAGCAAATCTGTATCTGGACTAGACTAGGTACAGGAAAGGTAAGAAACAAGTGCAGATGTGGGCATTTAAAGAGATGAAAAAACTGCCCAAACGGCCAATAAACTACAATTTCTGTGGCAGAAACCACTCCTCTTGTGGTAGATAGGCTACCTATTACTTACCACTCCTACTGATAAGCTAGAAGGCTACCCTCCAACACAGAAAGGCTTGGGGGGCTCCAATATCTTACAAACAGTCCTGGATACAGTAAATCTGTATCTGGACTAGACTAGTTACAGGAAAGGTGGGAAACAAGCGCATATCTGCATGGTATTTATAGACATAACACAAACATGTTAAGGCTATCTGCGCTATCTCTGAATGAGCATGGTTAAGCCACAGTTCATTGCCACCACTTACACTAAAGTGCAATGGCCATAAATAAGCATAAGCAAATGAAGTTATAATGAGATGTAAATGAGAAATTATGTAAAACAGCACATGCTAATGAAGCATGTTCTTGCTTACTTAGATTCATTGTTAATTTTTTGTGTTATTCTGCATTGTATGCAAATTCATTTTATAAAGAGGAGTCTTGCTTATTCTACCTTCCTACTTTGCAGTTCACAAAGATGCTGTCACTTGATGCTAGCCTTGCTGTTTCCTGTAGTAAGCTGCTACTTTTGGCTGAACCAAAACTCCTTGCACCTAGTAGCACTCACTAGGCAAGAATGTGAAGGTATAAGCAGAGATATACCATAGTATAATTTTGATAATCAGGAGATACTTTATTGGTTTAGAGTAGACAAGTGTATTATAAAGGTCTTAATGAGCACATCAGACTCCCACAAGGGTACTAGAGGAATACATGGATGTCACATCCATGTTGATACTAAGTTATGTATAACCCTCACTATACTAACCACTGGGACCTTCCAGAGACAGACTGGGAGCACGTTGGGTATCTCAAGGATATTGCAGCAGTTCTTGGATATACTCATGGCATGTGTGGATCAGTATATCTATTTTCTGGTGCCACTTAAGGACTGAACCAAGAATATGGATGTTTTTTATGGGGTAACACATTTCTCTGAGATTTGTAATGCAATAGATTGCACCCATGTTGCAATTATGACTGTTTCTGGTCCACAGGGTGAGTGGACACCTCAGTAGGATGGGCTACCATTCCATCAATTGCCAGGTAGTGTGTTATGTATGGGGATGTATCTCCAATATCTATGCCCAGCATCCTAGCAGTGGACATGATTCCCATATCTGTCACACTAGCTCTATCATCTCTTCTTGTGTGGTAGGATGCCCAGTGGTCACCTTGTTAGTAAGTGGAAACATTTTTTTTTCTTTTTTTTTTTTTTTTAATTTTATTTTTGCAGATATTAATGGTAAAATGTATCACTAAATACTAAACCACTTTTTCTTTGTCTCATTTTTTGTCTCTTAGATGATGCTGAATATCCACTGGAGCTATGGCTCATGATATCAGTTAGAAATCCAAGTAGAGGTATAGAAAATAACATTTAATGCAGCCCTGTCCCAGACCCATATTGTCATGAAGAGGGTCTTAGTCCTTCTGTAGAGTTGGTAATGTAAAGTGGTCCACGTTAATTGTGTACACTCCAGTAGCTGTAAAATAGCTGTAAAGTTTTAGTGAAGACTGGTCCATAAAAAGTTGAGGTATAGAACCTAAATAAAATTTAAAAACATCAAAGAAATAAAAATAGGTAAAATTTATTTAGTGCTTTCGTCCTAATACTTAGGACTTCATTAGAATACTGAACATAAAAAAAAACTGCATCTTTATTAGTATCTATTGACCAATCAAAACAAACCATTTATTAAGGAGTTACAATGTTAATTAAAAGCTCATTTAAAGAGTTTTTTTTAGGTGCATGGATGAGTCTGGGAGTGCTAATCAATATGACCCAGATACTGCATTCAGGATGTTTATGGCATGTAGCATTCTGTACAACATAATCTTGAACTGATGTGGTGATGAAGTGACCCATGCTGTCACTGCAGCTCCCAGTTCCAATCCTGCTATGATTAATGGTGAACAGCCATCAACATTAATAAGGGACCCCATGCAGCAGGCTAATTCACAGCTTAAGGCTGAGCAGGGGAAGAGGTGCATCTAGTCCAGAACTATGGACCATGTCATTCCAGTTAGCGTTTTATTTCTTGAAAAAACACATACAGTATAACTGATGCATGCAGTGGTATCTGTGGGTTATGCAGCATGGTGCATATTCTACTCTCACTGCTTATCTGACATTTCTTCTCAACTTCAAACAATTTTTTTTTTTCGGAACAGTTAATCATATCTTTGTCAGTAAAAGTCATGCCTGTGTGGTTATTAACTATTATTCACATTTTTTACTGCCTTGTGCAATAAATTCTAGTCAGGTGGTGTACATAACTATGCATATATTGAATGGCCTGAACTGCTACAATTAATAAAGTGGTAATTCACTCCTTTCTTGTTAAACGTCTATCTAGTAGAGTATCTCCCTAGTCTAAATTCTCCTAGTTTCTGCCTGCTTCTTTTGACTTTTGTAGCTCTCCTAATTTCTGCCTCTTCCTTTTGAATGTAGGACTCATTCATATTTTACTTACCTATCCTCTAGTTCACAGGTCTCTGTTTGCTTTTGTTGACTTTTTCTTTCTTTCTTTCTTTTTTTTTTTTTTTTTTTTTTAATGCTTTGCATGCATTCCCTGGTCTAGGTCTGATTACACAATATTATTTGGCCATCCCCTCACACCTGACTGTTACTGACCCTCCCCCTCTAACCTGTAAAAGTTTTTTTTAAACCCTGGGAGCTATCTTTACATTTTTCTAAGCAACTGCAGTCCCTGGTGTTGTGAGCTCCCATGTAAATACTCAAATTTTGCTTTATTTTAATTGTTTTTGTTTTTTTTTTTATTTGGCATTTATTTATTTTAGCCTTTTTTACTGCTATATTTGACGGTGTAAACATTTATCAAACTATCATCTTATGTTATAGTGATAGTGGCTGGAACAGTTTGTTTTCTGTGTACTGCATGTAATTGTTTCACATACTACTACTACTGCTTTACTTAAGTGCATATTATCATTGTCACATATATTGTTAATTTTCTGCTGGCATTTTGTGGCTGGAACTGTTTGTTCTGTGTACTGCATGTTATTGTTTCATCTACTATTACTGCCTTACTTGAGTGAATATTGTCCTTGTCATAGATATTGTTAATGTTCTGCAGGCATTCTCTGCGGGCATGTAGTTTGACCTCTGAAGTCTAACACTGTGTCAGGGGCTGCACGTGGGTTTTTAAACTGAACCCGTGCATTCCGTTCTTATATTGCTTTTGTTTTCTGTTCCTGTTAAGACCAGGGCTATATACGTATGAACTATGTTACTTGGCTGCATGTGGTCTTACAGTTAGTGTTTCTATTTTTATTCTGCAGTCAATGTATACATTTTAGCTGTTTTTGTGCAAACTGGAATTATTAGTTTTTCTGTGTTTATCTGCAATCTGTCTACTGATTGTAACTGAGGTATAACTGAACTATTATTAGAATGTTAATGCTTAGTAATTCTGCTGCCTAGTGTTTGCTATACACCCTGAAAGACATTGATATTAGGTCTCTTTCACTGAGGTTGTCTAACTCCTTTACTTCAATTTCCTTCTTATCTATTTTCCTTTAGTGTCTGTACATCGCGACTAAATAGTGGATCTGGTTTGTTCCCCTCCCCATACTTGAGAGCACTGACAGTCCAAAAAATTATAAACTTCAGAAAACTTTTGGACTGCTAGTTGATCACCTCCACAGCCTCTCTGCTTCTATCCAGTGTCTGTACATCATGATTACATAGTGGGTCCGGTTTGTTCCCCTCCCCATGCTTGAGAGCGGGGACACTCCAAAAATTATAAACTTCAGAAAACTTTTGGACTGCTAGTTGATCACCTCCACAGCCTCTCTGCTTCTATCCAGTGTCTGTACATCATGATTACATAGTGGGTCCGGTTTGTTCCCCTCCCCATGCTTGAGAGCGGGGCCACTCCAAAAATGATAAACTTCAGAAAACTTTTGGACTACTAGTTGATCACCTCCACAACCACTCTGCTTCTATCCAGGTGCTTACAATGGCTATTTTCAACTACACTCCAATGAATTTTGTCTTATAATCCTTTCAGTAGCACTAGCTATTGTTTTGTTAAGCAAATGAGTATTTGTAGTGCCTTTTGGTTGAGCTCTGCATCAGTACTGACAGCTGCACTGTACCCCCCATGACTTCCAAGTTAGTTATCCTTACCTTTTTTCTCTCTTCCTCTACCATAGTATTTAAATTAGGCTACATGTAAACTTATTTTAACTCCCCCCTCCCCATATTGTTAGTTACACTCCTTCCTTGTTAAAGGTCTATCTATAACCTCCTTAGCTGCACCAAAGTCACATACTCCTAGATAATTGTTGAAACTTTAGACTTGTACTTCCATAGCAAGCTCTTAGTTCCCCTTACTGCCTTATTTCTACTACCTCCTTCTGCTCTCGTAGGCCCCCATCCATCCATGCAACTCAAATTGGCTTACTTGTCCAGATCTTTTACCTTTCACAGAACTATACTACAGAATAGTCCTATTGCCACATTACTGATTGATTGTTTTTGTTTAAAAGCTCCTTACCTGCCATTCTTGGTATGGCCCTGCTCCATTCACCCCTGTTAATGCTCATGCTCACTCTGCTCCCCTACCCTGCCCCCATTTCCCACCCCCACTACCTCTACATTTATTCTATCCATAACTCCTCCCACTCTGCCACAGCATCCAGTCACCTACACAACTTCTCAACCCCTCCCATCACCCCTCCTAATCTCATCTAAACCTACTCACACTATGTCTCAGACTTCAATAAACTCTTTTAACCTAATAATAATCATCACTCTACTTTCAATTCTTTCCTATCTTACCTACCTTCCTACCCTCTCTTATACTTTTCCATCACAATATGCATCACACTTCTACACTTTACCTTCATACTATACATGAAACTTCAGACACACTACTTATCCATCTTTCTCTTCTATAGCACATGAGCTATACTCTTAAAATACTACCCTCCTATTTAGTTTCAGAGTAATTCCTACCCTACACCATCCTCGTCTCCCTCACCCCCTCACATGCATCCAAATACACCATTCATCATCACCTATACTCACCCTATTTAACAAACTATATTAGACTCATACTAGACAGGCTCTCACCGTCTCTATCTGGGGTCATCCACCCCAACCCTGGCCCTACCAACACCACACTCAGCTTTCATCTCCATCTACCCCATTCTCCCACCCTCAATAATTTTAGTTTTATTACAATCAATGCCCAAAGCCTTAGAAATAAAATTCCCACCCTCCACACTTGGCCTTCCTATAACCAACTGACATTGTTGCCATCACAGAGACCTGGCTTAATTCTAATATAACAAATAATGAAATTCTCCCACCAGGGTACCAAATGCTATGCTCTGACAGACCCAACAAAAAAGGTAGCGGAGTAGCTATACTCTACTCCTCTTCCTACACTGTTACTCCTTACACCAATCCCATTCCTAAATTTGCCAGTTTCTGTATTGCCCTCCTTAAACTCAACGAACACAAATCCATATGCATTGCTGCCCTCTATATTCCTCCAGGTAACAACATCCCTATACTTGAAGACATACTCTCCTGGTTTTCAACTAACGTCAAAAATGAAACAGTTATTTTAGGTGATGTAAACATAAACTGGGCCATGATAAACTCTGAATCCCCTCCCTAAATAACCTATACAACTACACCCAATTAATAAACTATCATACCAGGCAAAAACAAAGGTGGAACCACTGGTACCATCATCGACTGGATCTTAGTGTCTCATCCTAACCTTATCTCAGATACTGGCACATTTCCTGACTCACTCAGTGACTACCTACCTGCATTTGCTGACCATCCCTCCTCTCCCCCTCAAAAGCTACACCACTATGTGCAATCTTGGAACAGAACCTCTCTAGTTTCAACCCACAGATATTCATACTCTGCCTAAAAGTAACAGATTGGTCACCCTTAAAAACCTTGCCTCTCGACAATGCCATTGATTACTTTAATAAAACCTTTCTGAACCTTCTTAATGACCTTGCTCAACTAAAAACTAAAAGAGTTAAAACTTCATCCTCCCCTTGGTTAACCAAAGAAACTAAACAAGTCATGTACCTAAGAGACAAAAAGTGGAAACTTTACCTTAAAAATAAATTACCCCATGTCCTAACAGAAGTCAAACAACTCCATAACACTGCAAAAAAGCTAATAAACAGGGATGAAAATCATACTACAATAAACTTCAATCAGAAAACTTATCCAACCCAAGAAAATTCTGGGACTCTATCTCCTCCCTTCTCCACTCAGGCAATAAGGATAATCCATCCCCTAACCTAAACCTTACTTATCTAGAAAATGTTTCTAACTTCAATACCTTCTTCATAGAATCCATAGCTAAACTCACCACCAGCTTTTCTCACCACTCTCAACCTCCTCCTCTGACCAAACCCTCTACATCTCCACACAATCTGACTACCCCATCTCCTACTTTTAGCTTCTCTCCTGTCTCTATAAGCAAAATAAAGAAGCTCCTCCTTCAACTCAAACAATGCTCCCCTGTCCCAGTCAACCTACCCACAACTTTCCTCAAATTGTCTGCAGAGAGCATTGCCCAACCCATCTCTATCTTAATAAACTGATCCATACTAGAATCATATTTCCCCTCACTATGGAGACACACCTTTATCATTCCACTCCATAAAGTTGGCAAAAACACTGACATGTCTAATTTTTGGCCCATAACCATCCTATTTCCACTATCAAAAATCATGGAGAAATATATTCGATCCCAAATGATGTCCTATATGACCCAAAAGAACCTACTAACCCTTACAAAACATGCTTTCCATCCAGGCAAAGAACCATCACTGCCTTCAACTTCTCTCCCCTACCATCGCCTAGTTCACCAGCTACCTCTCTGAATGACAGGAAGCCATCAAATGGAAAAACCCACTCTCTTCCTTTCTACATACCCCTACCGGAGTTCCCCAGGGTTCCCTCCTAGGCCACCTCCTCTTTAAAAGCTTCATTAATAACTCCCACCAGCCTCTCTCCGATGCCACACTAATTCAATATGTTGATGATTCGACCATTATTTGTACAGCAGACATCCCCTCTGACCTACTTCTCAAAACTCAGTTAGCCTTCTCTAATACCGAATCATGGATGCACAGTAATCACCTTGCCTTAAATGTCAATAAAACAAAGTTAATGAACTTCTCCCCATCCAAAAACACCAATATAGACAAAAATTCTTTTACAGTGGCTGCTCAGAATAGAAATAGTATCACATACCAAACTGCTCGGTGTCATAATTGATGAAAGTCTAAAATTTGACATCCATATCCAAACTAATATCAAAAAAACTCACCAAAAACTAGATCTCCTGTATAGACACAATCATTACCTTACCCCCTCCACTAGACACACCCTTACCTCTACTTACCTTCTTCCTTCTCTTATGTACAGTGCTCCCCTATTCACTAATCTTCAGCTAGGCTTACAGGGCAAGTTAGAAGCCTGTTAAAATAAAATCTCCAAATTTGCCACCAACTCCAGAAACTCATCACATCACTGTCTCTGTCTCCCCTCCCTGAAATGGCTTGAACTTTCTAACTACCTCAAACTCCTTAGACTTACTACTGCTCACAAGCTTATATTCAAACCTTCTAGTTGTCCTTCTCTGTCCACCTATGTAACCCCCTACATTCCCAACCGCTCTCTAAGATCAAAAAAACACAATCTTCTAAACATATATAAGCCTTGTCGACCCCCTGGCCACCTACTATTGCCCTGCTTCCTAGCTAAACTCTGGAATTCTCTCCCTACCACTCTTCAAAATACTTAAAGCCACTCAAACTTCAAAACTCTTCTCCAATCTCACCTCCTTTCAAAGTGGGAATGTTCCTGCATCCCTACCACATAAACTCTTTGACACCATCTCCCATGCACTATATACCTCAGCCTTCTATCACTGTGCTCTCTTACCCTTTGCCTCTACTTCCTCACCTACCCTATACCTCATAAACCTCCCCAACCCACTCCCTTTCTCCACTATATACCACCTTTTACCTCTCCCACATTGTCTTATCCTCTCTGTCCTCTCCTCATATTTCTAACTTCCAAAAAAAGCTTGTTTTTTTATCTGTACATAATGTTTTACTTACGTGTTTTTTCATCTGAAATGCTTGTACTTCTAATATGTTTAGACTACATGAATCTCACTTTTGAAAATCATTACCTAGGATTAGAAATGTTATGTCTTTTTTGTAACAAATTGTATATCATTTCTGTATTTTACACTGTTCTACTACTTTATTTGCTTTTGCATAACTATTGTAAAACTGTCTAGATCCTGTGGAGCTTTTCTCCCTGGGACTCCACTAAAAGCGGGCTCTTCCAGGCCCAATGGACTATCCTGATCATCAAACTGTAATAAATAAAATAAATAAATAAAAATTCAGCATTCAGCATAAGTACATACATTGCAATTGAATGAAAACTTATCAAATATGTTTTGCACATTATGTAATATTTTCTCTGTTTGAATTATGTGCAGAGAAAAGCACCAGTGTGGAAAAACAGCAGTCACAGTTCAAAATATCTACAGGTAAAAGAGGCAGTAAACAGCAGGTAGCATGTAAAATAGATCCAAGTGAGAAATACAGCATTTACAATTTAAAATGTCCAAAGGTAAAGTAGGTAGCAAACAACAGGTAGCAAGTAAAATAAATCCAAGTTTAATGCATATACAAACTGGTAAGTGCTTTCACTATGGAATTGTAGCTTCTTCAGACCCTAATGAAACAACATCCTTACTAAACATTTATTTAACACTGTGATAATACACAGGCCAATCAAAAGCTAAAACTAATAAAACAATTAAATAGTTGAAGCTGAACTCACTAAAAAAATGAACCCGGCAAAAGGAAACAGACATTACTTTTCCCTTTTCTTTCTGGCTTTTAAAACAGGTTTCAAGGTTACAAATTCATTTAAACTTAACTCCATATGAGAACGTAGTTTGGCTATCCATCTTGCTCCACATCTTTCTGTTTCATTTTCAATGTTACCCAACCTAGCATTCTCATATATAACATCTAATACAGTAAAAAAAACATATGTGCATTACCTTGCATCTGAACATGTTTAGCTAAGACATTGACAGTATTACCTTTATTTATACAATATATATGGTCCCTAATATGTTCACGAAACTGACGGCCCAAAACCCAACTAAATTCCTCAAAATCCTGGTCCTTAACATGTAGCCAAGAATGTGGTAAAGAGACAAATGTTAAGAGCCTCTAGGCTACATGTTAAAGACCAAGAGTTTGAGGAATTTATTGTGAACCTGAAGGATGATCTTGAAGCTAGGGGGATTAAGATAGCTAAGGGTATGTGTAGTGGCTGCCAGCTTAGGAAGGGTGTTGGGAGACCCTATTTCACAACCCCCACCAAGGACCCACATAGAAAGTTAGACATGACAATATTTTAAGAGTCCCTATGACATTTTCCAGTGACATAGATAAGGTCACTGATGTAATTAAAAAGAATTGGCATATTTTAACCTCTGATTCATCTGTTGAAGCATTAGTTGGCAGATCTCCTAAGTTTTACTACAGGAATATGATGAATTTAAAGAGGTTGTTGTGCTACCCAGGTAAGTTGGGTTATGGACAAGGGAGAGAGGGTACCAAAAAGTGTGACATTTGAAATTTTTGTCAGTATGTTAGAGAGGGTAATGAGTTTGTTCATCTACCGACAAGGAAAAAAATATTTTTTAAATGTTAAGGCTAACTGTGACACCATGAACGTTATTTATTTAGCCAACTGTGAGCAATGCGGCTCATTTTATGTTGGCAAAACCAGCCGTCTGTTTCATGAATGCATTAGGGACCATATATATTGTATAAATAAAGGTAACTATCAATGCCTTAGCTAAGCATGTTCAGATGCAAGGTAACCACATAGTTTTCTTTTACTCTGTTAGATGTTATACATGAGAATGCTAGGTTGGGTAACATTGAGAAGTGCGAAAATATAAAGAACAAACTCCAGAGATTTTTGAAAGGTATAAAAAAGAAATATGGACATGGGAAAGAAAGAGACCTTTGATATGGTACAATATTTATGCAAAGGAGAAAGCCAAGTCACCTTTGATATGGTACAATATTTATGCAAAGGAGAAAGCCAAATCAATCAATTAAAAAAAACAACCCCAAAGATATTCAAGAGAAATACAGAGAAAGACACTCAGATATAGAAAATTTTACAATACAAAAAATAAGATCACAAAGGGGGGGGGCATAGAACAGAAGATTTGTTAAGCAGAAGTTGAAAAAAATAGAAGCTAAAGTTATGGAATATCTGTGAAGTGAAGGTATTATTTTAGAAAGTCTAACACAGGTTATATCACAGCATGATGGAACAATGACTCCCCCAAGTAAGGAGAAATAGGAGAAGCAGGGAATATCTGAAGAAGAAATATGGGCATGGGAAAGAAAAATAAGATTTAATGTGGTGCAATATTTATGCCAAAGGAGAAAGCAAAGCTAATCAATACAGAAAGAGCAGCACCAAAGATATTTGAAGAGAAATACAGGCAAGGGCATCCAGATTTGGAGCATTTTACAATAGAAAAAATAAGAAAACAAAGAGGGAAAGTAGAAAGGAGGATTAGTAATGGAAAATTAAAGAAATATAAACTGAGGTTATGGATTACCTCTGAAGTAAAGCATTTTTGTGTAGAAAATTTAATGCTGACAACATCACAGCAGGATAGAGCAATGGATCCCCAAATAAAGGAGAAACCAGTGTAGCGAGAAACATCTGATCAGTTGCTATATGAAGAAACTGTGGAGTCTTCAGTAGGAAATCAAAATAAAAGTTCAGTTGGAGATGCACAGCAAGGGAAGGAAAAGGAAACCATGGCAACTTTGACACAGTCAATGTTGTGGAGTGATAGACCAGTGAGTTCCAGTGCGAAAGAGCAACAGATGACACAGGATAAAACTGAGGAGGAGATGGCACAGGAAAATGCTCTGGAACTTTCTGTAGAATGCCCACAAGAAATGAACAATGAGTGTTCCCTCAGTTTAGAAGAAAATGATCTAAGGGAAGAGTTACTTGACTTAATAGAGATGGAGAGACATATTAAGACCAATGAAAGAAACAGACGAAAGAAAGTCAATAAGACCCAAAATGTTAGAAGGTGATAAAAGAAATGAGCACAGTAATCAAGACTGTTCATAGAAATTCATGTGATGTAACAGAAGTAAATAGGGTATATTATTGTGCAGCTAAATTAATAATCGATAAAGTCTTACCACTAAAACACATGGCAGTAAGTGAAAGGAAGGAGAGAAATCGAATGCCATCATGGAAGTTTCGAACAAACAGAAAACTATAACAGATCAACTAAAATACTGAGACACATAGACATGATAAAAGCAGCTCACAGTATCAGAACAGATCAGGATCTATCGTCTACTATTGCAAATAATAAACTAAAGATAGCACAGGCAGAAAAACTTATAAGATATGCAGATCAATATAAAGGAAAAGTACAAAATAAGCAACTTATTGATGACCCAAAAATGTTTTATAGAGAAATGAAAAACATTGAGCAGCCTGCCTGCCCCTGTGGGAGTGGTTACTGACTTGAAACTGTAGTTTTATTGACCATTCTGGATCAATTCCAAAACTCCTTCATCTTCCTCTCTTAAAACCTGGTTGCCTCGTGGTTTTGGCATCTTTTCAGGCTTGTTGGCTGTTGGAGAAGCACCCACCAGGAGGAGAAAATGCTGAGAGAAGAAAGGAGCCACTTTTGAGACTTTAAGTATTTTTCCTCTGTTTATTTGCTAAGTTTTTCTGCATAGCCGCCTATTTTGAGCATTTTCTGGCTTGTTAAATTTGATTTCTGCATTAGTAACTGTATTTAGAGCACAACCTAGAGCTGTTTACTGAATTTCCTGTTTGCACTTATTTTTAAAATCGTTTTTTCTCAAAACTTGCATTTTATCTGTCTTTGGCCTAGCACTTTTGTGTGGGGTCATTTACTGCACTGTTATAACTTGTTGATACTTGTTAACCTCTGCTATCTCTGAAAAAACAAAAAAATCTTGCTTTTTTCCCACTTTTCTGAGATTTAAAAAAGTTCAGTTACAGGCTTGCTGTTCTTGAACTGTTTGTAAGTTTCTGTGAGGCCATTTTTTGCTTGGGCTAAAGGAAAGTCTCTCTGCTGATCAGTGGCAGTGAAAAACATTGAGCAGCCTGCCTGCCCCTGTGGGAGTGGTTACTGACTTGAAACTGTAGTTTTATTGGCCATTCTGGGTCAATTCCAAAACTCCTTAATCTTCCTCTCTTAAAACCTGTTTGCCTCGTGGTTTTGGCATCCTTTCAGGCTTGTTGGCTGTTGGTGAAGCAGCCACCAAGAGGAGAAAATGCTAAGAGAAGAAAGGAGCCACTTTTGAGACTTTAAGTATTTTTCCTCTGTTTATTTGCTAAGTTTTTCTGCATAGCCGCCTATTTCAAGCATTTTCTGGCTTGTTAAATTTGATTTCTGCATTAGTAACTGTATTTAGAGCACAACCTAGAGCTGTTTACTGAATTTCCTGTTTGCACTTATTTTTAAAATCGTTTTTTTCTCAAAACTTGCATTTTATCTGTCTTTGGCCTAGCACTCTTGTGTGGGGTCATTTACTGCACTGTTATAACTTGTTGATACTTGTTAACCTCTGCTATCTCTGAAAAAAAAAAAACAAAAAATCTTGCTTTTTTCCCACTTTTCTGAGATTTAAAAAAGTTCAGTTGCAGGCTTGCTGTTCTTGAACTGTTTGTAAGTTTCTGTGAGGCCATTTTTTGCTTGGGCTAAAGCAAAGTCTCTCTGTTGATCAGTGGCAGTGAAAAACATTGAGCAGCCTGCCTGCCCCTGTGGGAGTGGTTACTGACTTGAAACTGTAGTTTTATTGGCCATTCTGGGTCAATTCCAAAACTCCTTCATCTTCCTCTGTTAAAACCCTCTTTTGCGCGGTTTTGCATGTTTTTGAGCATAGCGCAACAATGGGCAGCACCACCTAATTGGGTTTAAACTATTCCTGGCTCCACAAAGTCTGCTCTTCACTTTTTCCCTTAGAACTGCTCTATCTCTCAATTTAAACACCATATTCTCATTCTAAGGCCCTTAACTGGCCTAATTAAGTAATCCTACAAGTTAGCACTATTAAACCATAAGCACTACTTAATCTTATACTCTCTACAATTACCCTGTCCTCTATTGGTCCATCTTAAATTTAGTTTCCCTGTTACTCTAGCATGTCCAAAGGTCAGTCAATGGTTTCCTCTCCAGTCCAGCTGGTGAATCTGGGAATTTTGAGGCAATGTTACAACTGTCTCATGTACACGGACAACCCTCTCCTCCTCCAAACAGGTTCAAATATATGTGAGAGATGCAACTATTTAGCCAAACTGGAGGCTGAGCTCTCTCATCTCAAAACTGGTGTAACCAGTCAGGAGGAG
Organism: Protopterus annectens; assembly: GCF_019279795.1. Classification (NCBI taxonomy): domain Eukaryota; kingdom Metazoa; phylum Chordata; order Ceratodontiformes; family Protopteridae; genus Protopterus; species Protopterus annectens. The sequence goes on along the minus strand of NC_056728.1, from coordinate 1,057,737,308 downwards.
AAGGTAACCTCACACAACACATTTCCAGTATCACATAGTCCCACCACATCAGCGAACCAAACACATAAATACACAAAACATACTGAGGCTCTAAATAAAAATCTACCTAAGCAACAGAGACCTCCAAAGCAGACATCCAAGCAAACGCTACCTCAAAACAAAACACACACAACACATAACCCACAAAGTCAGTGTGCCAAGCAGCCACAGCCCTTAAGGCTGAATAACACACCTGATACTCTTGTTATAGGTGACTCTATTGTCAGACACACTGACGTCCCGCTCACCAGGCTGAATAAAGAGAAGGTCACAGTGAGCTGCCTGTTGGGTGCTAGGATCCGACACATAACGCAAGCACTCAGGTCACTCCAAAGCAAATACAAATATGACTCAGTCATTGTACATGCTGGTGTGAATGACCTGAGACGTACCTCCCTGGACTACATGAAAAGAGACATAGAGGAGCTCTCTGATCATGTAGCCCAGGCTGGTATGACCCTGACCTTGAGCAGCATCTTACCCTCACCTAGAATGATGCCACAGTAGAAAGACAAAATGATCGATTTTAACAATTGGCTAAAATTTTGGTGTCATTCAAAGGGGATCCAGTGTCTGTCAGCCTGGGATGACATGCTCGACAAGCCACGTTGCTTCGCTAGGGACGGCTTGCACCAGTCACCACTGGGCTTTCGGATATTGGCAAAGGCTCTTGCCACCCCCATAGTGCCTTTTTTAGGCAAGGCTCAAAAGTCAAACCCACCCCCATAGACAGCACAAGGAACAAGAAACTAAGGGTAATGCTGCTAAACGCCAGAAGTCTTAACCTCAAGGCACACGCACTCGAAGCTCTCCTCAGTATGGAGAACATCGATATCTGTGCAGTGACAGAAACCTGGTTCAAGGCTCCAGAGAGCACCCCAGCACTACCAGGCTATACCTCATATCATGCTTTTCGGCCCCAAAACCCGGACCGAACCACAAAAGGAGGGGGAGTTTTCATATTTATCAAGGATATCCACACCTCCAGGTTAGTGGCATTGCATGAAGTATCGAAGACCATCCATGTGCAACTAACAGTGGGCAAGACTGCTTTTCAGTTTATAGCATCCTACAGACCACCCTCTCAAAGTCAGGAATCCCATTTGGCTTTCCTGCAAACATTGGAGAACATGAAGATCTCTCCGAACACCATTATATTGGGTGACTTCAACTACCCAAACATTGACTGGAAGCACTACTCAAGCCCCAGCACCTTAGCCCAAAGATTCCTGGAAATTATAAACTCAAATGCTATGGAACAACTAGTCACCACTCCCACAAGATGGGACAACATACTAGACCTGATCATTACCAGCATGGGGACTCAATGCTCCACACCAGAAGTATATCCCTCATTGGTAAGATCAGACCATAAATTAATTTCACTGGATGTCCACATCCCGACCCCACCCCCAGCCCTGAAAACCACAGTGAAAAACTTCTCAAAAGCGAACTTCTCACTTCTGAAAACTGAAGTGGAATCCTTCAAGGCCCCAGGGCCAGTGGAAACTACAGCCCAAACTGCAGAATCCTATATAAATGCATTCTACGGACATCTCCAGGAATGCATGGATCATGCTATCCCAAACAAAACCAAGACCCAATCATCCAAAGGCAGGCGTCCAGTCTGGTGGACCCCTGCCATAAATAAACTGTACAACAGAAGGAGGAAGCTACTACATGATTGAGCAAAATCCCTAATAGGGAAGGCATCTCTGATCAGTACTAGCAAAAAATTACGATCCCTCATAAAATCCTCCAAGGCCAGCTTCGAGAGAAAAATTGCACAGGACACCAAAGACAATCATAAGGCTTTTTTCAGTTATGTTAGAAACCTGGGATGCAACTCCCAGACTTGTTCTGAGTTGATTCTAAACGACAAAAAATACACTGAACCCACAGACATCACCAATATCCTGGCAGACAGGTTCAGTGCAAACTTCTCCACCCCCTCCCCCCCCAAAAGAGCAAGTATCTATCCCGGCAGAGGGCTGCCTCCCAAACATCTCAGATGCTCAGGTGAAGGCTGCCCTCTCCAAAGCAAAAAATACTGCTTCCATGGGACAAGATGGCGTCCCAGGTTGCGTCCTACATGAACTACAAGAGGAACTAATCCCACAAATAAAACAGCTATACAATCTCAGCCTCACTATGCCCACAGAATGGCGTACAGCAACAGTGGTCACACTCCACAAAGGTGGAGCCTCTACGGACCCTGGAAACTATCACCCCATAAGCCTGACTAGCTTGGGACGTACAGACACTAGATCTTACCCAGTTCGGCTATGTCAAGGGCAGATCCTGCCTTTTGAACCTGGTTGACTTCTTTGAAACAGTCACCAAAGCCATAGATGAAGGGAAGGTAGTCCACACAGCCTATCTGGACCTTGCAAAGGCATTTGACACAATACCCCACTCAGGCATCATAGATAAGCTATCCAGCTTAAATATAAACCCCTATGTCACAAGATGGATCGCAAACTGGCTCAAAGACAGAACCCACAGAGTGAGAGTTGCTGGAGCCATGTCAGACTCAAAACCGGTCACAAGTGGCGTCCCACAGGGTTCTGTCCTGGGACCACTCTTGTTCGGTATATACTTTTCCGAGGTACAGGCAAACGTGGGAGGACTATGGCTCACCAAGTTCGCAGACGACTGCAAACTGGGCACCATAATCAACTCTCCAGCTGACACAAACATCCTTCTAAAAGGTCTCACAGAGACAGATAACTGGTGCCAGCACCATGGTTTAAAGCTAAATGCCAAAAAATGTATAGTCATACCCTTTGGCAAAAACAATATGCCCACAAATTACCACATAGGCAGAAACCCATTAAGTACAGAGAAAGTTATTAGGGACCTGGGGACCCAAGTTGATAGCAATCTCTCCTTTGAAAACCACATTGCCAAAGTGGTTAGAAAGACCTTCTACATAGCCCACCTCATCAGGAAGGGTTTCACATCTAGATCAAGAGAGGTAATCGTGCCCCTTTATTCATCCCTCATCAGGCCCATCTTAGAATACAATGCCCCTTTTGGGATGTACCTTACCCGACACCTGTAGCAATTAGAAAGACCCCAAAAGTATCTCACCAAGAGGATCAAGGGTCTCAAACAGATGCCATATGCTGCTCGGTTAAAAAATCTCCAGCTCTACTCAGTTGCATACCGCCTACTTCGAGGCGATCTATGCCTGACATACAAAGCTAAGTCAAATCCAGAATTAATGGACATGCTCCACCTCAGTAAATCTAAATCCCTTAGAGCCACACGCTCGAGGGACTTGAACCTCAGCACAGAAATAAATAGAACTTGCTGGAGGGACAGGTTCATAACCCAGAGGCTCCCTTCGCTCTGGAATAGAATTCCAGTTCATGTGAGGCAGAGCACCTCACTGAATCTCTTCAAGAAGAATCTCGATAAGTGGATGGGGGATCGTAGGTTTGTCCCAGGGATTACTGCCGTGTCACTATTAGACAGAGGCACAGTAAACTACACCTTAAAAAGGGCACAGTATACTCAAATCAAGGGGTGGCGTAAGCCATACAGAATCGGGCTAGGCTTATAATAGCCCCAGGGCAGATAGCCTAGTATGAACCTATGAACCTATGAAAATGGGAAATAAAGTAAAAGGAATTGAAACATCACCAAAAAAAAGAGAAATAGACGCATTTTGGAGAAATATCTATGAATCCTGTGGAACATAACAAATGTGCTGAATGGATATAAGAAATGAAAGAAAGAATAAGAATTTCAGATGTACAAGTATGAAATGGGATGAAGTAATAGCCAGAGAAATTGAAACAAAATTAAGAAAAGCTCCTAACTGGAAAACCCCAGCCCCAGATAAATACCTAACTTCTGGCTAAAAGTATTAACATCTTTGCATGAAGATTTAGCCATGCACACCCTGGAACAGATGACAACCTGGTTAACAAAAGGAAAAACAATACTCCTCCTTAAGAATAAACCTGTAAGCTATCCTAAAAACTATAGCCCAATAACTTGCCTTCCAATGATGTAGAAACTATGCACTGGAATTGATATCAACAGAGTTTATAGTCATTTAGAAGAAAACTCGATCATGGCAAAAGAACAAAAGGGTAACCAAAGAAAGTCATATGGGACAAAGGACCATTTTTGTTAAATAAAGTCATAATGGAGAAGTGTAGAAAGGGGAAGAATCTAAATATGGCATGGATAGACTACAAAAAAGCATTTGACAGCATCCTATATTCATGGATAAAAGTGTGCTTAGAAATGTATAATTCACACCCTCCCCTGTTTGATTACATTACAGCAACCAGGAAACAGTGGCAAACCACTTTGCAGTTAAGCCATGATAAAGGATAAATTATTATTCTAGGGATAAAATCCAAAGGAGGATATTCCAGGGTGACTCTTTTGTCACGGCTGCTCTTTTGTCTTGCTCTTAACCCATTAAGTTGTCTACTTAAGAGATTAGGCCATGGCTACACCTTGCCTCCAAGAAAACAACTCATTTTCTTTTTGTGGATGATTTAAAACTGTATAGTTCATCTGATGAGGAACTGAAAGCACAACTGCAAGTGGTTAAAATGTTCTCAGATTATGTAAGAATGTCATTCGGTCTTGATAAATGTGCAAAAGCAACCTCTAAAAAAGGAAAACTGCAGCACCAGGAAAATATCAGTTTGGAACAAGAATGTGATATAAAAGAACCTGAGCAAGAGGGGGTGTAAAAATAGTTGGGAACTGACAAATGCTCAACAACAAAACATGAATAAATGTGAATAAAACTTAGCAAGGAATATTTTAGAAGACTAAAATTAATACTGAAAATAGCTCTGATATCTAGGAACAAAATCTAAGCTATAAATCAATTTCCACAACCTGTCCTAACTTACTGTTTTGGAGTGACTGACTCCCCTCAAAAGGTATTGGATCAGTTGGGCAGAAAAATAAGAAAAATCCCTCAAGCTTAACAAATAATTTTAAAAAATCAGTGTATACCAAGATTATATATTCCCTGCACTGAAGTAGGCATGGGTCTTCCTTGAAACTGATTACGTGTATAGATCTACAATCATAGGACTGCATACATATCTGCCATTTTCACAAGATCCAAGCATAATGAAAGTTTTCAAACACGAGGCGAATAAGTCTAAGATGACTTCCCTGCTTAGTTCAGCTGAAGCATATCAGTGTAAAGCAGGAATGGATATCAAAGCAGAAGTAGATAAAAATCAGGCTGCAACTGAATGTGAAAAAAAAAAACAAAAGAAAGTATATAAGGTGAAGGATCGGATAAGAAGGCAAGAAATGTGGAAAATGAATAAATATAGTTGCAAGTACAGAAAACTTTTGGAACAACCACATGTCAATCAGGACCAAACTCAGAAATGGTTAAGGAGAGATGAATTTAAACCAAAAGATGAAAAGTTACTATTGGTGCCGCAGGGTAGTAGACTACATACATGTCAGTTTACATAGTCCTTTGAACATGCGGGAGAAACAGACAAAGGCAATTCTGGTAAAACAGAATTGGAAGTAGTCGCATATCTTGCTGCTAGGAGTGATACTTTAATGGCAGAAGGACTGTATATTGAAATGATTAATAATGTGGCAAGACTGTTGCATTGGGAATTGTACAAACATTATAATATTGAAGTAGATGAGAAGCACTGGAAACATGATCCAGAAAGCATTATAGAAAATTATGAAGTTTATATCACAAGGGATCACCCATTACCAACAGTTCAAAAATAAATGCAAGGAAACCAGATATAGTGTCCATGAAAAGAAGACAAAAATAGCATTGATCATTGACCCAGTGGCCACAGCGTCTTACATACAGAGAAACATAAAGTCATAAAATACCAGGAATTACAGGAAGAAATTAAGGCAATGTGGAAGAAGGATACCCAGACAGTTTGAATAGTGATAGGAGCAATGGGTCTTATAAAAAAGAATTTACAGTTCTACTTAGATATGTTACCAATACATGTTACTCCATATGAATTGCAGAAAGGGTCACTTCTGGGCACATTGCAAGTGCTGCAAAGAGGACTTTTGGCTAACATCAAAGGTTGAAACAATAGTAATTTCATGAACTTTAATCATACTTTGACTTAGGAATGAAGTCCATTCTCATAATGGTATTATAAACACAAAATTCTTGCAGAAATTAAACCAAGAGGAGATAATCCTCATCTGGTGTTAAAAGGATAATTGTCAGGGGCCCCTTCCAGTGCTGGTACAGACAATAGCAATCTGCCTCACCTTGCTTCTAGCACATCCTACCATATTATTTGCCCTCTTCTTGCACTGTGACCAACTGCACTAATGACCATTACAACTTTATTACAGGCTTTTGCCACCTCAGCCTGTTTATACTCCCCTCTTTACCAAACAGACATTTGCCAAATGTTCTACGAGTTGCCATGAAGATGCTGTTTTCCTTATGGCTGAAGTTGCCCCTTCTCTGCTGTGATCCCTTGTCTGCTGCACATTAAAATACCACAATCATACACACAAAAAAGTCTGATACAATTCAGTTAAACAACACAGCAGTGAAATCATGCCTGCCATCCTCATAAAAAAAGTAGATGACACAAGCCTCATAATTAAATGCACATGCAAAATCTCAATCCATCCAATAAAATCATGCTATAGTTATGTCTGCACTAAAAAAATGCATTCACTGCAGTAAAACACTAAGTTTGCTAACAGATTCCTCCTTCCCCTAGTCCCTCCCACTGTCTTGTATTCATAATACCATCATTTTCATTCATCAGTCACGTTCAGAAACCTCCAAGAGCCAACAAAACACCCCTACCCCCTCAGTACTTCACAACTGTATTACTGCATTTCTACCATGCACGCTCAATCACAAAAGGACACTAAAGTAAAGGATTTCACGGTGATAACTGATCATTTCCACTGCTGCTGCTGTAATGATTTTCCATGGACAAATGTCAACTTTACAGTATTCACTATAACCATTATTCTATGCCCATCATATCATTAAACTAAAATATTTCTTGAAATGAACTCACTAATATTACATCATTTTGAAGAGTTTCATATTAATTTTAAATGTTTATTTTTTCTTACTTTAAAAAGGCTGTGGTTTCCTAAGTCATTTGTTGCCTAACTCAAGTAATTGCATGTTAATATGGCAGTGCTACACTTTATTATGTAAATGCAGTTTAATTTATGCATTTGTATGCAAATTAGGCTCATTTACTTTTATCACTATTAATCGCAGTAATATGCAAACAGGTACCCTTGCTTATGCATGTAATTCTGTCTCCTGAGCACAGCCTTGGGTTCATGTGAATACGCTGTGGATGATGTCAGAATCTGCAGCAGTCATCTACAGTCCCCAGCAGGCCACAGGACTACCTTCACATGTGCTCATAGCTGACTATGTTTAGAAAAGGCAAAATGGATTCATATGCATGTGAGTTTATGCAACCATAAAGTAATCCCAACTCATCTTACAATATCTAGCACAATTTATCACCTCAAAACACTCATCATTTATAAGAGCTAGTACTCACATGCACAGGAATATATATTTCTGCAGCAAAGATCCCCACCAAAAATAAATACTTAAATAAATAAATAAAACTGCTACTATATTGCATAGGACATGTATAAATAACATTCAGATGTAATACTTCAAAAACATAGCGATGACAATGCAGAGCAGAAGTAGAAATTGTAAGTAACAAAAATGATGTTTACATACTGACATTTAAATACCATATAAATGAAATGTTAATGTGTTCCTTAAAAGCTTGTAAGGGATAAAGCATTTTTGGTAAAACAAAACTTGCCAGTAATAACAGTACCTAATTTAATGCCCCTGCTGATTAACGGAGTTTGGTTAAGGTTATATTACGAGAGAGTGTTTCTAATTCTGACAATCACTGCCCTGACCATACTTTCTTCATTCTGGTTCTGGCACTTTAAATGATGACAGCACCTGTAAAAGAACAAAGCCGTGCTCCTAGCTAGGCAGATAAGTAGACCAAGATTATAATCTACCTTCTTAGTGAGCCACACTTGGATAAGATCCAAGTGCATGTACAGGGAAGTGAGTGGAAGAAAATAGACATCTGGCAGGAGTTGATAGAGTACCTGTCATACCTGAGAGAGATCACTCACTCTGTCCAACAATGCCATCACATATACCATGACCTACAGAAGCCTAGGCCTGAACAGTTGGCTGAGTTTGTTGACCTGGTAATGGTGAGAAGGCCAGAGTTCTGTAGTAAGCATAACTTTATTTTTTTTAATTTCTATTTTGGTCATACTAAAGATAAAAATAAACTGAAAGAATGTTGCATTACTGAAGGTATTTGCTAGAAGAATTATATGTCACTACAAATATATATATATATCCATAATATGATTACAATAACGCAAACGAAAACATAAACCTATATTTGCACAGAATTACATCTTTATGCCAATATATGCAATGTTTATGTGATAACATAATTCTATAAATGCAAATGTAATATATGTATGAGTAAATATATATATATATATATATATATATATATATATATATATATGTCTGTAAATTATAGATATGCATCTGAATGTAATAATAAAAGTACGTATTAATACACAAACAAAAAATATTTACTTTGCCACTTAATTTCATTTACAGTATTACATCACCTTAGTTAGTAGCTAAAGTACATGATTTTGTTTGTGTAGGCCAGAAAACACTAATTAGTATAATAAAGGCAACTACAGATTGGGACGAAAAGCATTTAAATAAAACAGTTGTTTTTATTTTCCAAGCGCCATTGTGAGTTTTTTTTCTGGCAGTTGCCTTTACTTTGCCTTTTCCCAGTTTGTCAGTTTGCGTGTTTATTTATTAGTTTAATAATCATATAAGATACCTCTGGATTCAGCAAGCCCTGCACGGCACGCAGGACTAGTGCAGGAGCTCCAGCAGGCAATATGTCTGCTGTGTGCTCCAGGAATAACCTGTAGGGACGTGCACGAGGGCTCCTGTACTAGTCCTGCACGGACTCAGACCCTGTATGCAAATTACCCCATTTGCAGGAGAAATCAATGCAAATGAGGTGAATTTGTGATCCAGGAAGGTGGAAACCGGCCATTCAGGACTAGTGTAATCAGCAAAAATCTACTCCGCCAATAACGGAGTACATTTCTGAAAACTACAAAACTGAGCCATGACAGCTCCAAATAAAGGGTGGATATTATGTAGAAAGCATGTGAATGGCCAACTATAAGGAGAATAGCATGGAAAACAGATGCAAAAAGAAAAAAATATCAACATTTATTTTTTTTAGCTGATCTCAGCTGTTTCAGCATAGGGCAACAGTGCACAAATGGGATCAGATGCAAAATAAGAAAAAAAAAACTAAAATAAGCATTCTAACCAAAATTGCAATTATACTCAATGGCAGGCAGAAGACAACATGGCCAGTGAATAGTGGTTGCTAAGGGGGGAGGATCAGTGGGACATGTAACTATGCATCAGCAGGCAATCCTATGTAAATGAGGGGAATGATACTGAATCCCAGATTTCTCCTGCATGCTAGTCAGCACCCAACAGTGTAAGAGCAGGAATACCTTGGTGAAAGCCTAGGAGTTAGCTGACATCATAGCAGGGTGTGTCAGGTATACTGTAAGCTGATTGGAGCCCTGTGGCTTGGGTTTGCCCTTAACTTAACAGAGCTAAGCAAGAGGGTGTGTCTGAGGCTGCCTAGCACTCTTTACATTGCCTAAGCGGGTGTGCACACTGCGCACTGTATTTTAAAGGGAAAAAAAGTAAACCAGGAAATAGCAGCTCTGTGCACATTTGAGCACTGTGTTTGCACAGTGCGCCCCTGGGCTTAAACAAGAAGGCAATGGGAAGGGAAAACTGCAGTAGGAAGGTAATCTAGGAGAGCTAGCACAGCTGGCAGGTGAAACATATCAGAATCAGCCAATTACACAGGCAGCAGAGCAGACCAGCCTGGAACACTTCTATAAACTATGCAAACACCTTTCCCTCTGTTTTTTCCCACATACTCTACACCACCGATGTATACAAGCAGGGAAATTTTAACAAACAAAAACAACAGAATGATAGGGGCAGCAGCAGCTATCAGACATCAACATGTGGAAGAGGCTGAGGGTGGTGAGGATGAGAATGCTGTTGACCAACCCAAAGTGAGGAGATGAAGAAGGGTGTACAGACCCAGGGTAGCCTACCAGGGGCTACATGAGCTGGAGATAGTGGAGCACTATAGGGTGAACAGGGACCTCCTACAGCAAATTGTTGAGCTGTGCCGGCCACGCCTGACACACAGAACTAACAGAGGGGAACTCATCCCAGTGGATACCAAGGTATGTGTAGCCCTAGGAATACTAACCACAGGTATCTCCCATAGCCCAACTGGGGATATCATGGGGATTTCACAGGCATCAGAATCTAGAGTATTCCACCAGTTCCAGGATGTCATGTTAGCACATGCCAGTGAGCATGTATATTTCCTTAACATCCGTGAGGTGTTGGCCAGCAATATGCATCTCTTCCACCAAATAGCAGAATACCCTGAGGTGGTGGGTGCTATTGATAGCATGCACATATGTATCAAAGAACCACACGGTGAGTGGGGTAGGGTCTACATCAACTGCAAGGGCTACTCCTCCATCAACTGCCAGGTCGTGTGTGATTCCCAGGGCATTATAATGAATGTGTGTGCTGGCTGCCCTGGAAGCTATCACGATTCCCACATCTGGCATCTGACACAGCTGTACCAGAGATTTTCCAATGGGGACATCCCTTATGGTGACCTAGTGGGGGATGCTGGTTATGCACTGGAGCTGTGGCTGATGACACCCATCAGAAATGCACACACACACGAACAAGAATGCCATAATGAGGCAAACACACAGACCAGAATCATAATAGAGCATGTGTTTTGGATGCTCAAGTCATGGTTCCAGTGCCTGGAAACATCCGGTGGAGCCTTGCAGTACTCACCAGCTACATATACCCAAATTATCATATGTGCCATACTACACAATATAATCCTGCAGAAACAGCTGCAGCAGGAACAGCACGGGCAGGGCCACACAGTCCCCCACCAATGCCAAGACCTGTACAGGCACAGAGTGACTCAGAGGAGGAACAACCTGAGCCTGCCCCAGTAGGCAGATGAAGGTGTGCCCAGTATGGCATGGCCTTGGCAAAGAGGCAACACATAGCACATGCACTGACACAGTAGGGACCCAGGGAATGATACCTTTCTCTGACTCGCACATACAGTAAAAAGGATGCCAAACATTACACTACCTGTGCTCAACCATGTATATGGAGTGTACTATGTGCATCCGATATAGGCATCCCCCAGCACCATCCTCAATACTGGCACACCCACAAGGTAAGTCATCCCCTTACCGATTGCTGATTGGAGTAGTATGTGTTGTTACTTGTATCTATGGTATGGATGGGAGCATGCAAGGGAATTGGGTGACTGAATGGGATGCCAGCAGATAGTAGACACTTATAGTGGCAGCATGAGATCTGTAACAAATACGGGTGTCACCATAGTAGCTAGTACTACACATGGTGACAAAACCCTCTGCAGGAAATGTGCTGGGCCACATGTGTGTCCATATGACACACACATGCTAGTCAGGGAGGTTCACATACCCAACAAAAGTCTCAACCAGCAAGACAGGTGTAGACAATCAGAAACAAAGGCTGTGCTAAGGGCACTGAATGATGCCTATGGGTAACCTCCCTCCCCGGTTTACACAGACAGACTACATCAGGTCAGGCAGTGAGATGTTAGTTCTGAAGGGTAGGAAGTCAGAAACTAATATGTAGGTCAATCAAATGTAAGACCTGTAGTACACTGACATGCCTTTAGTCAGCATGATAGGTTAGAAAACAGAATGAAATGGAGTACCTGACATACCTGTCCAGTCATAGCAAATGTGTATGTGCCAGGTGTGCCCCCCCAATCCTATGTAGACATGTTGTAACAGTCAAGTGCCACCCCCAATCCTATGTAGCAATGTAGAAATAGTCAGGTGTTCCCCCCATATCCTATGTAGACAGTAGTAACAGTCAGGTGTGCCCCTCAGTCCTATGTAGAAATGTAGTAACAGTCAGGTGTGCCCTCCAATCCTATGTAGACATGTAGTAACAGTCAGGTGTGCCCCCAACCCTACTTAGACATGTAGTAACAGTCAGGTGTGCCCCCCAATCCTATTTAGAAATGTAGTAACAGTCAGGTGTGCCCCCCCCATCCTATGTAGAAATGTAGTAACATGTATATGTAGGTATAATACCAGTGGAGCACAGATGCTCAGAGGTGGCCAAGGTAGCAGGATAGATTGTAGCATTTGCACAATATGCAGGTATGTGTATGTTAGGATGGTGTGTGTTTCATATTATGTGAGAGTGGTCAGTATGTATGTATGTTGAGGTATGACCTGGTGGCCATTTCCCACTACTGCTGATGACAGGGCAAAGTCCTCACAACTGCAGTGCCAAAGACAATTCCCACCACTATAACACATGCTAGCAGTAAGCCATTGTAAATGTATGGTGGCAATATGTGTCACCATCTGAAAGATTGACATGGCCTGGCTGTTGGGCTAGATATACAAGCAGTACACAGGGGAAAATACCACAGATATACAGTATATAATGTGTAACTGTGAAATGGACACACCCTTGGAATTGTACATACAGGTATGCATCACATTATCTGGGCCTGTAGTAGGGGATACCAGTGCCATCTGGCCGAACACTTGCAGATCACAAAGGTGGTAGGACTGATGTATTGGGAAACAGATGATGTACATTCACATGCCAGCATAACTTGAATGCCCCATGCATATCTGTGCATCAGATGCAAGTAGTGTCCATAGCACACATGCACCCATCTCACCCAAACACCACCCACGGGTACCTCTCTGGTCATATCCCTGCTGTTGGAAATGGGTACAATATGACCCCACCTGTATATGGCAATAGCAAAAGAATGCAGCATGCAATGCAGGTTTCCCATGCAGGTGTGTCCCTAGCTGTAGGTAGCACCCTGCCAGCATCCACAACACCTGATCAAGACTGATAGAAAATATTGGCATGAACACCTAGCACACCTACCCTGTCTCCCCAGGGAGATATACTGTATGGTGGTCTGAGACTGTAGGACTGACAGAATGGAATGGCCTTCCACAGCTGTCCTGCATCACCACCAAATGGCCTACAGGCCTCTGCCAAAGGCCTATGTCTCACACGTGCTGCCAATGCATGTTCATGGGTTCATAGGTTTATAGGTTCATAGGTTGATACTAGGCTATCTGGCCTAGGGCATTTATAAGCCTAGCCAGAGTGTGTTTGGCTTTTGCCACCCTTTTAGATTAGTTGACTGTGCCTCTGTATAGTAGGTCACAGAAGATAGCCCTTTTAAGGTTAGTTTACTGTGCCTCTGTCTAGTAGGGACACAGAAGAGATCCCAGGGGTAAACCTATGATCTCCCATCCACTCATCAAGATTTCTCTTGAAGAGGGTCCTAGAGGGGCTCTGCCTAACATGGATTGGGATTTTGTTCCAGAGTGAGGGGAGCCTCTGGGATATGAATCTGTCCCTCCAGCATGTCCTATTTATTTCTGTGCTGAGGTTTAAGTCCATGGAGCATGTAGCTCTAAGGGATTTGGATTTCCTGAGGTGGAGCATGTCCATTAATTCTGGTTTGGACATGGCTTTATACGTCAGGCACAGATCGCCTCTGAGTAGGATGTAAGCAACTGAGTAGAGCTGGAGTTTCTTTAGCCTAACTGCGTAGGACATCTGTTTGAGTCCCTTGATCCTCTTGGTGAGGTACTTTTGGGGTCTTTCCAGTTGCTGCAGGTGTCGGGTAAGGTACATCCCAAATGGGGCATTGTATTCAATTATGGGCCTGATGAGTGATGAGTAGAGGGGCACAATGACCTCTTTTGATCTAGATGTGAACCCTTTTGTGATAAGGTGGGCTATATAGAAGGTCTTTCTAACCACTTTGGCAATGTGATTGTCAAAGGAGAGATTGCTAACTACTTGGGTCCCCAGTTCCCTAATTACTTCTTCTGTACTTAATGGATTACCACCTATGTGGTAATTTGTGGGCACTTTGTTTTTCCCAAAGGGGATGACTATGCACTTTTTGGCATTTAGCTTTAGGCCATGGCTCTGGCATCAGTTATCTGTCTCTGTGAGACCCTTTTGGAGGATGCTTGTGTCAGTCGGTGAGTCGATTATGGCACCCAGTTTGCAGTCATCTGCGAACTTGGTCAGCCATAGTCCTCCCGTGTTAGCCTGTACCTCAGAGAAATATATACCGAACAAGAGAGGTCCCAGGACTGAGCCTTGTGGGATGCCACTTGTAACTGGTTTAGAGTCTGACATGGCACCTGCAATTCTGACCATGTGGGTTCTATCCCTGAGCCAGTTTGCAACCCATCTTGTGACATAGGGGTTGATATTTAAGCTGGTGAGCTTATTTATGATGCCCGAGTGGGGTATTGTGTCAAAGGCTTTTATGAGGTCCAGGTAGGCTGTGTGGACTACCTTCCCTTCATCTATGGCCTTGGTGACTGTTTGAAAGAAGTCGACCAGGTTCAAGAGGCAAGATCTGCCCTTAACATAGCCAAATTGGGTAGGATCCAGTGTTTGGAGGTGCCAAATGTCTTTGTTTATGAGTTCCATGATGATACGCTCCATAGCTTTGCAGACCAGGCTAATCAGGCTTATAGGGCGATTAGTTTCCGGGGTCCATTGTGGCACCACCTTTGTGGAGTGGGACCACTGTTGCTGTATGCCATTCCTTGGGTACATATCCTGTAGTAAGGCTGAGATTGAACAGTGACTTTATGTGAGGGTTCAGTTCTTCTTGGAGCTCATGTAAGACGCAGCCCGGGACACTGTCTGGTCCCACTGATGCTGTGTTTATTGCTTTTGAGAGGGCAGCTCTCACCTGTGTATCTGTGATGTCAGGGAGGCTACACTCTGTTGGGATAGACATTTGCTCTTTTGGGGGGGAAGGCGGGGAGAAGTTTGCACTGAACCTGTCTGCCAGGATGTTGGCAATGTCTGTGGGTTCAGTGTATTTTTTATCATTTTGCACTAACTCAGAGCATATCTGGGAGTTGCCACCCAGGTTCCTGACATAACTAAAGAAGGCCTTGTGATTATCTTTAGCATCTTGTGCAATTTTTCTTTTGAAGCTGGCCTTAGATAATTTTATGAGGGATCATAGTTTCTTGCTAGTACTGATCAGAGATGCCTTCCCTTTTTGGGATTTTGCTCTATCATGTAGTAGCTTCCTCCTTCTGTTGTATAACTTATTTATGGCTGGGGTCCACTGGACAGGTCTCCTGCCTTTGGAGGAGTGAGTCTTGGTTTTATTTGGGATAGCACAATCCATACATTCCTGTAGGTGTCCATAGAATGCGTTTGTAAAGGATTCTGTGGTTTGGGCCATATTTTCCACTGGTCCGGGGGCTTTGAAGGATTCCACCTCAGTTTTGAGAAGTGTGAAGTTTGCTTTTCAGAAGTTCTTCACCGTGGTTTCCTTGGCTGGGGTTGGGGACGGGATATGGATGCCCAGTGAGATTAATTTATGGTCAGATCTTACCAATGAGGGGTATATCTCTGGTATGGAACATAGAGTCCCCATGTTGGTAATGATCAGGTCCAATATGTTTTCCCCTCTTGTGGGAGTGGTGACCAGTTGTTCCACAGCATTTGAGTTTATAAATTCTAGGAACCGTTGGGCAAGGGTGTTGGGGCTTGAGCAGTGCTCCCAGTTTATGTTTGGGTAGTTGAAGTCACCCAATATGATGGTGTTTGGAGAGACCTTCATATTCTCCATTGTTCTCAGGAAAGCTGAGTGGGGTTCCTGAGTTTGGGAGGGTGGTCTGTAGCAGGCTACAAACTGAAAGGCAGTTTTGCCCATGGTTAGTTGCACATGGATGGTCTCCGATGCTTCGTGCAGTGCCACTAACCTGGAGGTGTGGGTATCTTTGATGAATATGGATACTCCCCCTCCTTTTGTGGTTCGGTCTGAGTTTTGGGGCCGAAAAGCATGGTATGAGTTATAACCTGGTATTGCTGGGGTGCTCTCAGGAGCCTTGAACCAGGTTTTTGTTACTGCACAGATATCAATATTCTCCATACTGAGGAGAGCCTTGAGTGCGTGCATCTTGAGGTTTAGATTTCTGGAGTTGAGCAGCATTACCCTTAGTTTCTTTTTCCTTGTGTTGTCTATGGAGGTGGGTTTGTCTTTTGAGCCTTGCCTAAAAAACGCACTATGAGGGTGGCAAGAGCCTTAGCCAATATTCGAAAGCCCAGGGGTGACACGTGCAAGCCGTCCCTAGCAAAGCAACATGGCTTGTTGAACATGTCATCCCAGGCTGATAGACACTGGATCCCCTTTGAATGACACCAATACTTTAGCCAATTGTTAAAATTGATCATTTTATCTTTATACTGTGGCATCATTCCTGGTGAGGGTAAGATGCTACTCAAGGTCAGGGTCATACCGGCCTGGGCTACATGATCAGAGAGCTCCTCTATGTCTCTTTTCATGTAGTCCAGGGAGGTACATCTCAGGTCATTCACACCAGCATGGACAATGACGGAGTCATATTTGTACTTGCTTTGGAGTGACCTGAGTGCTTGTGTTATGTGGTGGATACTGGCACCCGACAGGCAGCTTACAGTGAACTTCTCCTTGTTCAGCCTGGTGAGTGGGACATCAGTGTGTCTGACAATAGAGTCATCTATTACAAGTGTATTAGGTGTGTTGTTTAGCCTTAAGGGCTGTAACTGTGTGGCACACTGACTTTGTGAACTATGTGATACGTGGATATTGTTTTGGGGTAGCAGTTGCTTGGATGTCTGCTTTAGAGGTCTCTGCTGCTTGGGCAGATTTTTATTTAGAGCCTCCGAGTATGTTTTTGTGTGTCTATGTGTTTGGTTTGCTGTTGCGATAGGTCTATGTGAGACTGGATTTGTGGTGTGTGTGGTTACCTTCTCCTCCTGACTGACTGCACCAGTACTGGGTCGAGAGAGCTCAGCCTCCAGTTTGGCTATATAGTTGCATCTCTCACATATATTTGAGCTTGTTGGGAGGAGGAGAGTGTGGTCTGTGTACATAAGGAAATTGTAACATTGCCTCAAGATTCCCAGATTCATCAGCTGGACTGGAGAGTAAACCTGAAACTGACTTTTGGACATGCCAGAATAGTATAAGGAACTACTCTTTGACTGATCAAAAAGAACCAATAAGGAGCCAAGTACTTACAGGGAGTATAAGAGGGTGTAGTGCTTTAGTTTATTAGTGCTTACTTATAAGATTACTTATACGAGGAACTGCGGGGCTTTAGAATGAAAATAGAGTGCTTACTTTGAGATTTAGAACAGTTCTAAGGGAAAAAGTGAAGAGCAGACTTTGTGGAGCCGGGAATAGTTTAAACCCGTTTAAGTGGTGCTGTCCGATGCTGCTCTATGCGCAAAATTGTGCAAAACTGCACAAATGTGGGTTTTAAAGCAGGGAAACTGAGAGAGATAGGAATTGACCCAAAACGGCCAATAAGCTACTAGTTTCAGGGCTGAGACCACTCCTCCAGGGCCAGATAGGCTGCTCAAAGCTCCCCACTCTCACTGGTGAACAGAGAAGCTTCCTCCTATCCAAGTAAGGATATGGGCAACACAGGAAACTATACCACAGTCCAGAATTCAGCAAAACCTGAAATCTGGACTAATCTATTTCAGCAAAGGCAGGAAAAGAGAATATTTTTTTTTTGTTTTTTTTCAGGAAACAGCAGAAAAACACACAGGAAACACTGTAAATGCTATAAACAGGCTAGCACACTTTAGTGTGTAGCCTACAACAGTTATACAATACAAAAACAACTTAAATTGATATAAAACAAGTGCAAAAACTATAAAAAGCAGAAAGCAAATGCAATTTAAACTTTTTAAAGCACAGATCAGTTAGAAATTCACTTTTTAGGTGGGAAAAGGAAGTCGGAGCAAAAAAAACAGAGAAAAAAATACTTAAATCTGGAAAAGTCTCTCTTGGGTCTCCCTGTTGCCTGTATCACTCTGCAGGACACCACGAGGAGCTGTGCAGAGTTGTATACTGGCGCAAAACCATGCAAATGGAATTCAGCAAAACCTGAAATAATGACTAATCTAGTTCAGCAAATGTGGGAAAAGAGATTATTTTTTTGTTTTTTCAGGAAACAGCAGAAAAACACACAGACAAACTGTAAATGCTATAAACAGTCTAGTGCACTTTAGTGTGTAGCCTACAACAGTTATACAATACAAAAACGACTTAATTTGATATAAAACAAGTGCAAAAACTGTAAAAAGCAGAAGGCAAATGCAATTTAAACTTTTTAAAGCACAGATGAGTTAGAAATCTGCTTTTTAGGCAGGAAAAGGCAGTCAGAGCAAAAAAACAGAGAAAAAAACTTAAATCTGGAAAAGTCTCTCTTGGAACTTTCTGTTGCCTGTATCACTCTGCAGGACACTACGAGGAGCTGTGCGGAGTTGTATACAATAACAAACTTTTAAAATCACAGATTTGCTGAAAAAACTGGTGTTTTAGGCAGAATTAGTTAAGACAGCATGGACACCCATTAACAACATAACACACTCCACATAAGCCATATGCAAGGCCATGTGGACAAACCACAGCAACATGTCCACCATGTACCACTGCATAGACCAACACAAAAACACAGCTGTGATGAGGTGATAACCTTAGCAAAAGTATCAGAGAATGTATGCATAATGTATAGAAGAGGACAGAATAATATAGGGGGGGTGGGAGCATCGGCAGCATGGAATGTGCAAGGTCCGACACACAGCTGTGTGCACACACTATCCCTGGCTGCAAACAAATAAATGGGTGGCTACAAACCTGCCCATACACCACAATAGGGGTAATGTCTTGACTCATGGCCCCTGCCTCTGGGTAACCTGTGTGAATCTGTACAGCTGTGAGGTATTGCCACAGCAAGATAAGGCCATACTGTCATGCTGATGGATGTACAAGTATGGGAACCTCTGCCAGCACTGTACCAACGTGCTGAACCAGATACACAGACCCAGCAGCAAATGTCTGCAGCTCCCCCTCCAGAATGGCATAACTTACCATGAATATGTAGGCATCTACCCACAATACCAGACACAGCTGCTGTCACCCTTGTCCCCCAGGACATCACTGTGAGCAAGAATGTCCACCTGACAATACTTGAGGGCATAAAACATCACAGTTTATAACAGCACACATGTCTGAATATCTCTGCTAACACCAGTACCATGTAGCAGACACAGCACAGACACAATCACCTACAGTACACTGTCCCCTGCACAGTTTGTCCCCATATTGCCAAATGATCTATGGATACCCTGCAGAAACAGTTTGCTATACCCTGCAGAAACCGTTTGCTATCTGTAGGTGTACAACACAAAGGTATGCACTGGAGTACAAACTACGTGGAATGGATCCACACATTCAGTACAGAAGGGCATACTGGGCATGCTCATACACTTAGAGAAATGAAGGAAATGTCAGACAACAACATACTGAAAGGTCATACTGGGTATGCTCACACACTTAAACAAATGAAGCCCATGTCTGCAAACAACAGTGGACTATACATTCCTCAGTATGCACCAGTCATGCTTTGCACACACATTGGATAGGAATACAGTCATATATCCAAGGACAACACACTATAATAAGCCAAAAGTAGAAATACATAGATGTGTGGAAGGGAGTGACTGTGACAAAGAGCCATCCATCATGAGGCCTGTCCCACCCAGCACACAGCCAAATGGCTGCAACCACATGATGTGTAAATGTCACTTACTGTAGAAATTATCCACTGGTATCCATCAGCATTACAGACTATGTGGTGCAAGTGCTAGCTGTGCAACTTGACTGACAAGGCAGTAGTCATCTAGCAGATGTATACATTCACCTGCAAAATATAACCCTGCATTTGTCTGCATGTGGTGTGTCAACCTCTAGATGAATGGGTTATGGCCCATGCACACACACTGCCCTCCCCATAGTCCTACTATGACAAGCCTGCTGATGTCATCCACTTTGAAATACACCTTTGGGAAAAGAGTAGCCCAGAAGTCTCTGTGGCACATCCTAAAACTGGGTAATGCTGTAGTGTGATAAACTAGTTAAGTAGGAGTTCTAATCCCAGACATGGCCACTGTGTGTGTGTGTGTGTGTGTGTGTGTGTGTGTGTGTGTGTGTGTGTGTGTGTGTGTGTGTGTCTCTGTCTGTGTAGGGAGCAATGCCTTTTAGGCTACTCATACTCACTACAATTCAAATGCCCTACTTTGGCAATGCTGTTGTTGTCATTCACTGTAAAATACACCTTTGGGAAAAGTGTAACCCAGTAATCTCTGTGGCGTGTCCTGTAACTGTGTAATGCTGTAGTGTGATAAACTAGTTAGGTAGGAGTTCTAATCACAGACATGGCAAGTGTGTGTGTGTGTGTGTGTGTGTGTGTGTGTGTGTGTGTGTGTGTGTGTGTGTGTGTATGTGCATGTGTGTGTGTGTGTGTAGGGAGCAATGCTTTTTAGGCAAGTCATGCTCACTACAATTCAAATGCCCTACATTAGCAAGCTTGCTGATGTCATTCACTGTGAAATACACTTTTGGGAAAAGTGTAGCCCAGTAATCTTCATGGTGCATCCTATAACTACATGCTCTAGTGTGATGAATTTGTTAGGTAAGAGTTCTAATCCCAGACATGACAACTGTGTGTTTGTGTCTCTTTCTGTGTAGGGAGCAATGCTTTTTAGGCTAGTCACACTCCCTACAATTCAAATGTCTTACTTTGGCAAGGCTGCTGATGTCATTCACTGTGCAATTCACCTTTGGGAAAGGTGTAGCCCAGTAATCTCCGTGGTGTGTCCTATAACTGTGTAATGCTGTAGTGTGATAAACTAGTTATGTAGGAGTTCTAATCCCTGACATGGCAACTGTGTGCATGTCTCTGTCTGTGTACGGAGCAATGCTTTTTGGGCTAGTCACACTCACTACAAGTCAAATGTCCTAATTTGGCAAGGCTGCTGATGTCATTCACTGTGAAATACACATTTGGGAACAGTGTAGCCCAGTAACCTCCATGGTGTGTCTTATAACTGCGTAATGCTGTAGTGTGCTACACCAGTTAGGCAGAAGTTCTAATCCCTGACATAAATGTGTGTGTTTGTGTTTGTGTGTCTCTGTCAGTGTAGGGAGCGATGCTTTTTAAGCTAGTCACATGTACTACAATTAAAATGCCCTACCTTGGCATAACTGCTGATGTCATTCACTGCAAAATACACCTTTGGGAAAGGTGTATCCCAGTAATCTCCGTGGCTCGTCCTATAACAGCGTGAGGCTGTAGTGTGATATAGTACATGGCAAGTGTGGATATTTGTGTGTGTGTTCCTTTGTTTGTGTAGGGAGCAATGTATTTTTGACTAGTCACACTCATTACAGACCAAATGCCCTACTTTGGCAAGGCTGCTGATGTCAGTCACTGTGAAATGCACCTTTTGGAAAGGTGTAGCCCAGTAATCTCTGTGGCGTGTCCTATAACAGTGTAATGCTGTAGTGTGGTATAGTACTCTGGTAGGGGTTCTATTCCCACACATGCCAAGTGTGTGTGTGTGTGTGTGTGTGTGTGTGTGTGTGTGTGTGTGTGTGTGTGTGTGTGTGTGTGTGTGTGTGTGTGTGTGTTACTATGTCTGTGTAGGCAGCAATGCTTTTTAGGCTAGTCTCACTCACTACAGCTCAAATGGCCCTACTTTGGCAAGGCCACTGATGTCATTCACTGTGAAATACACCTTTGGGGAAGGAGTACTCCAATAATCTCCGTGGCATGTCCTATGACTGTGCAGTGCTGTAGTGTAATAAGCTAGTTAGGTAGGAGTTCTAATCCCAGACATGGCAGGTGTGTGTTTGTGTGTCTGTATTTGTCATTCGTATCCTGTGTGGCTGTGAGTGTGTAACACCTGGACTCATTGTGGAGTAGGTTTTGCAAATTTCTTATATGGTGGCCCTATTATATGTCGCAAAGTCTAGCTTACAGGGATAACAGATGTAAAATAGCCGAGAGGTTGGGGTGACAGTCCATACCCCAACATGTGACATCAAGGCCTGGTGAACAAAGTTAGCAACCCTTGTATTACCCAGAGGACACTCTCAACCCACGTCTCATACACAAACACACTTGCTTAGGCAACAACCACTCTGTTGGTAGTACCCTGCATATTGCCCACAGATAGTAACCATGGTGTGATTGCAGTGGAACTCAGAGGGCATGGCACCCTGTCCATCAGTACAATAGGCATGTCCGTGCAGACAGTGCACCTTCACTATGTTCCCCACTGGACACCTGCAACACCTGTGGTGCCATCAAATGTGACCCACAAAGGATATACCATGCCTTAAACACATGCCCTGTATGGACAGATGCTGCTGACACCAGGGAATATCTGTATCATGCTATCAATGTAGGTGCAGGGACAACCTGCTGTCCATTACCAGTTACCGCCACATGAGGCCAGGACTGGCACATCTGATGATAGCAATCTGTGGTAGACACCCCAGGTACAGTTCCACATGTCACTGTACATGCATGTGGGATGTGTGCACATCCCAGACACTGTCCATGTCATGGACTAAAGAACACATACATGGCAAGCAATGCACAGCATTGGCCACACACAATAGTTACCCAGGTGACTGGATGGTGAATACAATACCCACCTGTGTGGGCCAATCCAGACACTACACCCCTGAGCCACACTGCAGACCATTGTCATGTGACCTGATGCCTAGGTATACCCATCACCTAGCCTTGTATAGCCATCTGGCACAGTCAACCACTACACACCTGTGAAGCAATGCACCCATCCGTGCCAGTACTGGCACCCTGTGTCTGTGTGTCTGGTGTATGATACTTTTGACCACATTCACAATCACTACAACCCCCACTGGCATACTGAAGCATGCTGTCTGATATCAGACACCTCCACATACCCTTTGCCCATATAACCTCCGGATAACCCATGTGGTGCATATGATACCTGCACAGTACTGTATTGTGGCAAACTAACTAGTGAGTAGGTGTATTCCTGACCCTGTCAAGTGTGTCAATGTGTGTGGATCCCTGAGAGAGTGTGGCTGTGTTGACACTGATACCTGTTCATGCGGTCAGGCACGTGTACTGCACCTACCGTATAGCTACCATATCACTGTTGCAGATGTCATACACCATCACATATATGTTTGAATCATTCAACATGTAAGCTATGTGGTGCATCCAATAACTGCATTGACATGTGATGCCAATGCATAGTCAGTCAGGGGTTTGATACCCTGTACTGGTAGGTGTATGACACAAACATGCTTAGGCTTTACTCTCCCACCCCCTCCCTGACTTATCTTTGCCTTTGTCTGCCTCTCTCACTCCCTCTCTGGTGGATGTGGAGACTTACACCTGCTTTGCTTAGGCAGCAGCATGTGTTTTGTAAGCGATGTTCATGATCAGCTGATGGCCTCTGTATGAATTGTAGCCCTCCTCTTGCTGATTACATGTGGAGCAGCTGGGGTAGCATTCCCATAGCCAATTGCATGGAAACACACTCCAATATCTAGGACCAACATGTTGGTGTTGGGCCTTTTCATTCACTGTGAGCAGGACCTAGATCTGTTTGGCAAGCAGCATCTCAAATGGATTGGGGATTTACCTCTAACAACATACACTCTGGAAACAGGCCAACATACAGGAGGGGGATGTGCCTGACATGACTACAGAAGGTAAGTGTTCTGCATTTGGAGTAATGTTGGTTTAACAGGATGTATGTGAATATGGCTGGTCTATATATTTTAATACCTCTCATGACAGTGCTATGTTTCTGAGGGAACCCCATCTGTAGGGTCATCTGTAGATTTGGAAGTGTGTGGTGCCTTTTGCTTCTTGTGTTATTCACATAGCACCTATATGAGAACTGCAGAAGCATAGTGTGAGGATTGCAGTCAGTACATAGTGACAGACATGAGAGTTACTGACCTCATATCCCTAAAAGGAGATATGTCGCAACAAACCCTGTTACAACAGTAAATGTATGAGGTTATCACAGCAACATGTCAATAATGGCCCTGTGTTTGTGCCTCCAGCCACAACTCTGTCAACCTGTGTACATATGTCATGCAGTAAGAGGTGCATATGTCCTGTACACCATAATTTATTGACATCATATCTGATAACAAGATTGTGAGATATCAGACTGTGACACATGTTATGTATAGTAGGGATTCTCTTTGAGGACATAACCTGGGCATTCTGTGGTTGTGTGGACAGTACTGAGGTCTGTGTACATATGGTGATTGTCGACAATGTGTGTATTGTGAATATGTACCTTGGCCTGTGTACAGACTGTGGTAGATGTCATTGTTCTTGGTCCTGTTCTATCTGATGTTACATGCTGCTCCACTGTATGTTACCCTATCGGCTTACATGTTTGTAGGGCCAAACACACACATCCCATACCACAGACAGGCATCGGACCACACTTTGCAGTGACTCAGTATATGTAGGGTTAGTGTGTGAGTGGCACATATGAGGATGGTGTTGATCAGATAGTCCATATACTGTAATATTATGCTAGCTACCATATGTGGCTGTGGCTGTGTTCACATTGGTTGTGGTTATGCACTTTCACACAGGTGTCTGTTACTCTGTGCTATGACATGCCTGTAGAGCCTGCTATATATGCAGCTACATGCGTATTCCCCCATAAGAAATGTAAGCCAGTGTTGTGGCAGTCTGCCTGTAGCCTGCACAGTGTTTTGTTACATGCCTAGCAGCTTAGTGTACTTACCCAGTGTGATGTTATGTCCAGATACTAGTCAGATGTGCTACTGCCAGGCCACCATAACAGTCATGTATGAAAGACAAAGCAGTGGGATGCTGTACAGATGTATGTCACTAACTAGTGGGTAGTATGTGGCCATGGCACCTCTGTACCAGAGGTTATGTGTCAGGCCAGACAGGGGTGTGTGAATGCATAACCTATGGGGGCAAATGTATACCAGAATTTATATGATATACCCATCTACATGGCTGTTAACATCCACATTGTCAGGCTTGGTCCACATATCTTGCACTAAAGGGTTCTGTGTATACCTCTGGACTGACCAGAGTGTGTCAGACTATCCACATTTATTGGCCATATCTCTGCTGTAGTCCACAGGATCATTACTGTGCTAGCACTGGTACTGTACTATGATGTCCTTAGGATGTCTGTCAGTAGCCAGTGGCACACATGTTAAAAGCAGATGTGACCTCCCACACACAACATGTCTGAGAAGACAACCCCTATCACAGTAGCAATAGTCCACATATATACCTGCACTACAAACCTTACATCTGCTTGCAGTAAGAGGTTGGGACTACTGGGGCTGAGGTAGGGCTCCACTCCATGTTCAGGACATATGGTGGGCATATATGTATATATAATTATCCATATGTCTATATAGATATATACACATATACATATTGACATACATAGATGGATATGTATATGTACACACACACACACACACACACACACACACACACACACACACATATATATATATATATATATACAGATATACATAAAAGCACTCAGATATATACATATACACAGCAATATATGTCTACACATATACAGATAGAGATACATATGCACATATACTTATGGATATCTACATATATATTGACAGCAATAGGTATATCAGAATAGATATGTGTGCACATATAGTTATGGATATCTACATATATAGCTACATAAATATGCATATCTGTACACATAGGATGTGCATACATACATAGCTATATATACATATATATATATATATATATATATATATATATATATATATATATATATATATATACACATACACATACGAAGAGATGTACATATGGCCATATATATGTTGCACTACACAGATGTGTATACAGACATATGTATGAATATACATGTGCATGCACAGTAGACACATATCAACCTATTCTATGTATATATCCATATTCCTGTCATGTGTAAACCTCACAGTTGTGTATATTCTCGAAGATGTATCTCACCGTATGTATCTGCTATGTGTACATTATGTTAAAACAACATATGTGATACAACAGTCATATTAATAACAAGTACTACAAAATTGTGGAAGTAAAGGCAATTATTCAATACTTATAAATATGTGTATTGACAGTTATCTTGGAAAAACAACAGCTGTCTTCACAGTGGCCATGGTGTAGTGGTTAAGTGTTGTGACTTTAATGTACAGGGTCCTGGTTCAAGACCAGCAAGGGCTGTTCATTTTGTTGCTGGGCAGAACAAGGGCTGTCAGATACAGAGTGGTTAAGGTCGTTTTGAGCAGCTTTAAGTGCATTTGCGTGGGTTTGCATGAAGCTAAGCGGTGCTAAGCTACAGGTAAACATAAGGGGTGCTTGCACAGTGTAAGCTTCGCTTACCAGTGTGCAAATCATCTTAGCTGTTATATTGCAGCA
The DNA here is from genome assembly GCF_019279795.1 of Protopterus annectens. Lineage (NCBI taxonomy): Eukaryota > Metazoa > Chordata > Ceratodontiformes > Protopteridae > Protopterus > Protopterus annectens. The sequence continues at coordinate 1,057,710,656 of NC_056728.1, read as the reverse complement.
ATGTTGATACCAGCTAAGCATGGTTTAGCCCTGGTAACCAGTTCACACCACCTATTCTGATAACATAGCAGGAAAATGACATCTGTAATAAGTGTATGTAATGTCCAAAACACAATCACCGTACCAATGCCAGAGTCCTCCTACCAAGCACGAAAATCAGCAAACAAAACAGAGGCAGGACACTGCTGTATAATCTTCGTTTAATAAAACACAATAAGATCCAGAGGTAAGTGCTTTCAGGATCTGAAGAAGGGTTTTATCCCGAAAGCGCTTACCTCTGGATCTTATTGTGTTTTATTAAACGAAGATTATACAGCAGTGTCATGCCTCTCTTTTGTTTGCTGAAGTGTATGTAATGCCATGTACAATACATGCACCTATGTGCTGTCATTACAGTAGCAAGTGGTGTGAGTGTCATATCTGGGACACAGACTTATATGATGCCTGTACAGCACTGTTATCCATGTGACTGTTTTCATACAGGGGTAGTAGCTCAGGGTACGTGCTGTCACACTGGCATATAGTGTATCATGACGGTACTACTGTTGACAGTGTCTACACATGCAAGAGTAGAGTACTAAATGTAGTACTGACAACAGGCATCTGCAGGCATAGCTGGACACTGAGGCCTCCCTGTTGTATCCCTGGTTTGTGAGCTGTGTCACAGTATATAACCCCTACTGGGTAATGATCCGACATGTGGAATGTAATTGTAGACTACCGTCTGTACAGCACATGATAGCAAGGGCTCCTGACATGTAGTTATGGCATACATATTGTTGTCAAACATCTATCTGTCAACACATTCATCCTACTGCATAGCTACTTGCCAAGCTGATGACTGTCAGTCCCTGTACAGATGTACAGACAGCAGGTATCTCACTGGGATATGTACAGGCATCCTAAGCTTGATTGACACTGACATGTCAGCCCAGCTGTGTGAGAACTGGCACATATTGGAGATAACACCCTGTACGCACCACATGCCTTGGGTACTTCCACTACACTACCACAATCAACCGAACATGCTTGGGTACAGGTCTCCATCACAGACACTAACCATGTGTTGTAATGCATGTTGCATGCATGTCAACTTGATCACCTCAGTGGCCATGTGCAGGAGGCACTTGGAGAAATGGCTGATGCATGTCACTTTCACCCTGAGGGTCACCACAGTGGTGTCTGTCGATAGCTTGCCTACTGCCACATGGCAGATGGTAAGATACCACTGTACACACAACTCCTACACAACCCATGTCTCCTTGGACAATAGCTATGACCACCTGCAGAGATGCACCCCAGTACAGACACATGTATAGCACTGAGTATACTAGTGTCTGTGTGTTAGCACACCTGTATGTGGGAATTCCATGAGGGCCTTCACAACCACCACAACATCCATTGCCATAGCCAGTTGTGGCTGCTGCTGTATGGGACATTACATGTACTCTGTTAAGCTCCTCTCCATACTGGCTACATGAGCCTTGCAGTACCATCACAACAGTGTTGTGCAAATGGGTTAATAGGCATGGTATACCCATTATGTTCTGGCAAGTGTGTGTATATTTGCATGTCCGTTTATCTGTAGGGTACAGCATTCCAAGGCCACATACTCCTATTACAATACCCATTGCCACACAGTAGTACAGATAGTGTTGTTGCTGCCCATAGGTGAGGCATGACAATGCAACACCCTGCTATGCATGTGACATGTACGTTAGATGCATATCAATGTGGTACCACTGTTGGGATCTACAATGGCTTGTATTGCAGTTGTGGCCAATGTGTGATGGTGGGTATGTCAGAGAGTCATCATGGGTTTCAGGGTGTACAATATCCACTGGGGGATGTGGGTGCTGTGTACACTGTCATTGTACCAAGGTACACCCGGTATATGTCCCGTGTACCATGTAATGGTTACCTCTGTCACCATCAACCATACAGGTAACTGATAACACAATCCAGGCCAGTTATGCATGTACTGTGTGCAGCCTACCTGTAACACACTGGGCACATGGTCAAGTTAGTTAGCAGTGCTAGGCTCAGGTCTCTCGGATGTGTGTCTGCCTGTTATGTGTCTGTTAATGTGTATATGAAGGTATGTCACACTGTGTATTGTCCATATACACCCATTACACCCCCATTAACATACTGTACATGTCTGGGGATGTTCTGCATGTAACATGTAACCTGGGACACACCTCACCAGAAACGCTGTGTGGTGTGTGAAATGGAAACCACACATTTCAATATCACTACATACCTAGGTAGGGGTCTAGTCCCAGTGATGCCAAGTAAAAGTGTGCATGTATGTGGATGGGTCTACATCAGGCTACAGATTATACATGCCCCAGCGGGTCACCTGTCCATGTGTTGTAGGCAATAACTGTTATACAAACCTGTGACATGTGTTTAACTGTACCCCAGATATGTCACAGCCATGGTGTCACCACAGTGCCTTACACCATTGCGGAATATGACTGCAGACCATCCTCATGCTGACACATGTACACCTGCAACACAAATGGATAACATTATAGAGACTACAATCAACCAGTGTTACTAACAGCTATAATGCATCATTGCTGGAGGGCTACACTACCTGACATATATGCATTACACTTTACTCCTTACAACATGTTACACTGCATTATGTGGTACACTGTAGTACAGTCACCATGTGCATCAGAACCATATTAGCCTGTCCCTGCATTGATGGTATGGATGACAGGAATGTGGCACAGGTATCATCATATGCACAGGGTGTGTTGTTGGTTTGCCAGAGGCTGAGTGTGGGCCATACATTTGACACCATGTGTGTGGGTGAGGGGTGTACTGAGGTGAATTGGGCATGGTGATGTGGTGTGTGTAGGTATGGGGTTGCCCTAGGTGTATTTGTATAGTGTGTGGGTATGCATGCACACAGGTCTGCCATGTGGCTGCTCTACACAGGTGTTTATGGACAGCTGCAGACCATACTTGGCAGAGTGTGCAGTTCACTACCTCCAGCCATGGACACGTGGACTGTGCTTGCCAGGGGTTCCATGGGCACGTCCAGGTACAGGCCTCGATGTGCTACTCTCACCTGATGATGACAAATGTCCGCTGGTACCAGGTCCCTCCTGGGACTGACCAGGACCACGCACTCATGGCCTGCTGTGGTGTGGTGTGGACAGCACCCCCCCTGCAGTGCCGGGGCTGGTACTGCCACTATGGGAGCCCCTTGGTGTCCTAGCATGCCACATTGACTGCCAGAGGTTGGCATTGCTGGCCTACGTCCACACAGCCATTGCCACACTCCCACCATACGTTCAGGTATGGATAGACCACGGTCAATGAGGGCCATCATTTCACCAGACCGTCTATCCATAAACTCAGTTAATGAACAGATGGCACCAGCCAGTTCACATGCATTGTCATTTGCAGATGTGAGAACAGCCCTCTGCAGCCTCAGGCCCTGTCTGGTGTAATGTTCTATAAGAGCCTGCACTGCCATGGCAGCCTGAAACATGCTCCTGCTGGTACCAGCTGTGTTGCCTCTGCCAGGGGCATGATGTCCAGTGGCCCTACCATGAGCACCCTGGGACATCTGCCTATGTGGTGCCCTGCTGGACATCCGGCTATGCCTTCTGCGACCAGACACAGTAGGCATGGTTATCCCACTTTCCTGTGCACTGCCACCAAACGCCAGCTGTCCCTCCACTATGGCCACTGGTTATGGGGTATATATAAGCAGTGTAACTGTGTGCGGGGTTGGGGTGGTTAAAAGGGGGATGTCAAATGATGGCACTGTTTCAGCCCCTGACAACCCCACCTGTGCCTTATCAGTACTATCATCATCTTTGGTGTCTGTATGGACACCAACATCAGATTGCATGCAGGAGTGACCCTGACCCACCTCGCCACCTGTGGGGGGAAACAATAAATGCACTTTAAAACCTGTACAGCATTGCCTAACTGTACACACACACACACACACACACACACACACACACACACACACACACACACACACACACACACACACACCACCCTAATACCTATCTGTCCATGACTTTACAGACAGTCCCACATATATTTCCATGTGTTCCCCATCCTGCATCACACTTGATAACATGCACACATTGATACCACTCATTAACATATCAGTCCTCTAAATGCCTAGAGAAGTGATCACAACACAAGACATGTTGCTACATTACCTGCCTAACCTGTGTGCAATGGTTTTAGATGGCCTGACTGCTGTCATTCAGTGTTCACCCTGTGTATGTCCAGACATCATGAGCATGGTCCCTATATATGTGGACTAATATGTTCACTCCATAATATCACGCACTGGTGTGTCATGTGTATGCATTGCTCAGTAGATGCCAGATATGCTGCTCAATCAGCCTATCATGTGACAACTGTAATATATGGATACACTCCCTGGTGTTGACTAGTACTTCCCCAATGCATTTGTAATGCTGCATACGTGGGCTGTCATCACCTTTCTGCTGAATGTAATATTAAGGGTATACCTGGTGTCTACCTTCTCTCTCAATGCCTGTTCTATGATACAGACCTAATTATACTATCAGCTGTCCTGTGATTACATTCACGACAACTATTACTGGTGTATAATGTGGCAGTCCATGTTCATGCACTGCACGATCCCAAAGGGAGGTACTGCTGTATGGACAACCCCACAATCACACATGTGCATACATGGCCACCCACACAAACACACATCCATGCACACATGCATCCTACATGCATCAGGCTCCTTCCACTTCACCAGAGTGACCCTACAGACAAACTAACTACTCACCAGGATGCATGTACACACATACAGGTGAGGTTGCACAATGATAGTACACACAGTCCTCCTATTACCCATCTGTCAACATGCAACAGCATGCAGTGCAGCTATAGTCAATCCATGCTAGCAACAGTATACATGTGTGTGATGCATGTGCTGTGTCATTAAGTGATGCCCCTTCCCCTGGATACCACTGCACCCATGTACACAGTATTACTGTGCACCTGTTCTGCACCCTGCCATGTACTGTGCACCACACCTCCCAGGTGTACAATCCATTGCTGAATGTGTAGTAGTGTGTCAGTTATGTCAGCTTTAATGTTCACGGCCCCTATGTTTTTCAGCAGCACATACCTGGGATGATATGTGGACAGATGTCATCTGTGAATGCCTGATGTCTGATTTACAGCTCTCAACATCAGTGGAAACATGTATGACCAATCCAATACTCTTACACTGGCAACCATCAGAGCATACCATTGCTATGGGGGTGTACACACCCTTATTGATATGACACACCCATTCTTGATCTACCATGGGACCACATCACCACTTATTTTAACAGTACATGAGCCCGATATGTGACATATGTCCTGTACTTTCACATGCAGTGTCTACAAAATGTGTTATGTTAGGTGTGTAGATGCTGACTGCAAAGCATACACTCTGTGTGGGCATATGTGTGCACACCCTTATCATGACAGTTTGTTGCACCTATTGTTATGTGTCCTACAGCAGTCACTACTCCTGGCAGGGGTATACTAGTGTGGACCATCTGCATTTGCCAGTGTATGTTCAGTCTGCACTACACATGTCCTCCTAATCTGCATGATTGCAAAGTCTACTCATGTGCACATCCCTTGGTGTTCACACACTGCTGTCACTATTGCAGTGGGGGTAGGGATATGTCTGCCACAGTTCCTGAACCTGACTATGTTCAGATACATCCATTCTTACCATCTTTAGCATCCCTGCTGCAGTGCACTGGTGTGTCATGCTGACACCCTCCCACTCAGCCTTTTTGCAGATGCATGACAAGTAAGGACTACACATGTGTGTCACTTTGTAGTGTCCAGTACACTAACCACCACATGTTACAGCCTAGTCCCAGCTGATAAAGTGGACCACAGTAATGCCTTATGCCATAGTTTAACTCTGCAACAGTTGCCATTGTCCTACAGGTATATACATTGGTGTTGCACTGTATATGAGTGTTGTTCCAAACATGTCCCTACTGTGCCATGTCTCCCACCACTATGTTACTCCCTGTGGACACATTCTGCAATGATAGGATGTTAGTTATCATGCAGGTGTCTGACATACGCTTCCAATACCCCATCATGGTCACCACTGTGATGCCATGCATTTAACAGCAACAATACATGCACATGTACAGCATGCATTCTGAGTAGGTGTGTTAGATGTGTGCATGGAATATACCATTGCCATTACATGCCCGGTGTATTGGCAAGCATCTACATAAACCATGCTCATCAGCTACAGGCTGCTGCCTTGGTGGTATACAGGAGGGACCCACATAAGTGAGTGAGAGATGAAATGTCAGTGGCCACACCTTTGGCATTGCTACAGGGTGGGTGTGGCATTACAATACATCAACAGTACATGTCCACAATACTAACACATATGCACATCTGTTTATCACTACTATGTAGCAGCAAAATATATCTATGGCATGTCAGATATGCATGATCTACCTGTACTGATGTGGATGTGTATGCAGCAGTGGTCTACTGATGTGTCCTGTGGCCTTACCTGCACGGTCCTTGGCCGGTGTGTTGGTGGCACCCACCTCCACAAAGGTGACCGGCAGTTGGTGGCTATGCAAATGTGCAGGTGCCACAACACTGGCTAGGAGCTCCTCCACACATGTCAGGGGTGGACAGATGGCATGGCCCCCCGTGACAAGGTGACCCCCCATGACTGCAGCAGCGCACTGATGGGCATTGCGAAGCCGGTCAGAACAATGATGCCGGACCTGCTCATAACTGCGGTTGTGCAATCTGACATCATTGACCCTGTGGACTAGGTCATTCCACAGGGCAGTCTGCTCTGCTGATCATGGGTGGCCCAGCCAAACAAAACTTCATAGTGCTGCATGAGGTCATTCACCAGAATGTCATTTTCATCTGCTGTGTACGCTGGCAGCCTTCCATGGGACATTGTGCCTGATAGACAGAAAGATGGACACAGGTGTGAGCAAATCATGCAGCAAGGTTACCACAGTTCTTGATACACATCACGGTCACCCCCCCCACCATATCAGTGACAACAAACTGTGCACACAACTCAATAGGTATGGCTACAACATACCTACCAGTGGGGTAGATATTGTACTGTACCACACTTTGTGCAATGTGTTTGTAGCAATGTTCCCTGTGTGGACACTATCATTACTGGCCTGTTACAGGCTATTCACCTGCATGCCATTGTCAGGGCCACAATGGTTCCATATATGCCTGTGGTATGCTTGCTATGTGTTTGCTGCACATCTGACATTTTGTGTTAATGGGGTTATCTATGCATGCTGTTGGACATGTTCCAGGATTATGTAGACTATAACTACTGACATATGTTCTATAACAGTGACACAATAGCGTGTGTATGTACTTAAAAAACAAACTACAAAAAACTCAGTTGGAAAATAGTTATTTAAATGAATGTCTGAAACGTGAGCAGGTCCATAAAGGGCTCTGTATGTGGAGATATCCATCTGGACTGGTTAAAGACTCACAGTTACATCATGATTTATTCAAACTGTTTAACAGGCAATGCTGTGAGTTGGTACAATTGCTCACTGTTGACAACAATAGAAAAATGGCTCATTTATTGACTGAAATTAACAAACTTGACACTAGTATAAAAAATACCTTTTATTTGAGTACAAAAAGCATGATTTTTATAAAGTATTTACCGTGGTAGATAAAGATCTAGAGAGAGGGGTTAGGACAACAATAATATGTTTTGATGCCAATTAGACCAGATTACATGTGAAATGGACAGCTATGTATGGGGAGAGAGTTTTTTTGGGAACAGATTGCCCTTTTTTTTCAGGTGAGAGTGGGATGTTGGGGAAGGATAGTAGGTATATTTGAGGAGGTAGGTTGGGTAGGTTAACAGATGAGACAAACAAGATGCATACAGGAGCAGTATATGACACATGTGGTGGGTAAACACCTTGATGGGGAGGCCTGTTGGGAAATTGGAAGCCCATGAACCCCCTAGTGGAAACAGTGGGACTGAGATCCCCACCCATGGGCACTCACCACTGCATCTTCACAGCCCCAAAAGTGGCTGTGCTGGGGGCTGAGTTGGACATCCAGGCCAACCCTCTAGTCACAACACGCCGCCCTCAAGCTGGCGTAGAAGATATCCAAACTGCTGATTGAGCTCTCTACTCACCATGACACAGACCTGGCAATAGGAGACAGCTTCCTGTCCACACCCGCTCCTGGGGAGGTGAGCCCCATCCCCTGAGGTGGTTCCACCTGAAGGTGGTTCAAGACCAACGGATGAGGAGGTCCTGGATTGGGCCCTAGATGTGCTGGTGCCCAGTGCCATGGCCAGTTGTGGTGGGACAGGTGGGTCCAATGGGACCCGCATTCCCATACGTGCTATGGTGTTTATGGTGTATTAACATATGTGGGTGAGTAATAGTCAACACATTCTAGGGTTAGGTATAACAGCATGCATAGATATTCCCATTAACCCAGACACAAGATATGGAACAGTTGCATAACAAATGGAACACATGCATATATGGGACCACAGTGGTAATAACAACAGCATGCAGGTACAATGATGGCACCATGCCATCAATGTTGGAGTGTTTCAACATAGCACATGCATAGAAACAGATTTAAATAATTAACAACCAATAGGACATATGTCCCAACATAACAGTGGAGTCATCACATACCAGTTGAGGTGGGTATTTAGTGTATTGTTGGAGATATGGGGGGAGGAGAAAGATATCAATTAACAACTAGTATATTCCTGTAGTTCGCATTACTTTCCTAGTCACCGCCGTTATCTGTACCTTACAAGTATTACTACACTACCCTATTGCCTTAGTTTGGACAGTGATATGGCTGTTGACATCTTTATACATGAACTGGTTTTACCTGTAGTATACACCTCTTACCCGGTATACCTGTGGAGGAATTGTTTGTTAACACTAACCAGCTGTTTCTATACATACTCCCAGATGCCAGGTTGATGTTATGCACATACCTGTCCATCTCTTTTTGCACAGACTCTGGGCATGTCTTGACCACATGCAGGTGAACCGGAACATATGTAGACTATTGCCCTCTTCAACCTTTAATGACTTACAACACTCTTATACAGGATTTCTTACACAGTTTTATTATGTAGCACAGTGTGGGTGACAGTGATCAGTGATACCTTATTATTCAGAGCAACTGCAACACTCACAATTCCATGCAATACCAAAGTAAACAGTACCAGTACAGGGTATCAAGTTGTTATTTCTCGGCACAGTATTTGTATCCTATGTACCTGTGGGATCAATGATTGTTAGCACTACCTGAATTTTGCCACACAAAGTACCAGATTTCACATTAGTACTATGCACATACATCTCACCCTGTTACTGTACACACTCTGGTCACAGCTTGACAACATGGGGGTTTAGATAGGACATACTTGGCTTATTATTCTCATAACAGTTTGGGGAGTTGCTAGAGTGACAGGTTTGTTCTTATAAATGTGTGACAATCAGTTGTATTTCTTGTTTGCTGCCTATACGTCTGAGATCATCCCACTGATTTCTCAGGGGGACAGATTGACAGGCAGCAGATATGAGCCAATTTACTGGACATTTTGGATATATCTGTACAGTTGTGGGGTATGATTCTGTATGCAGACTACTACCACTCCCAGGATTTAACCATGGCTATGTGTGCTAAAAATACAACAGTTCACATCTCAGTTGTGTGTGCTATTCAGATTTTGTTGTCTGTCTTTTCTCTGTTTTCTATGTCTCTCTCAGTTATACTAAATGACCTGTGGGGATTATACCAGTTATATACAGACATTCCTACACATTCTATTTATGTTGCACAGTGTGAGTAACAGTGCTTAATACAACAGTACTATTAAGTGATTGCAAATCTACATTACCATATGATACCAGCGTATACACGTACAGTCCAGCAGTTAGACTTCTATTGTCAAGCTATTGTGCTTTTATTTACATACAAACTATATGAGACTCTTCCTGCCATATTCTCCAGTGTATGCAGTGCTTGCCTTAAACAATACAGGTTTTATACTGGCAATTAACTTACTAATGGTTTTAGATTTATTTCCTATGACAGTACAAGAGTATTACTAACCTGCCTCGTGTTGCAACCTCTGCAGGTGACATCCATGGGCCTCCTGGTCCATGGCCCGCTCACTTGCCACTGTAAAGTACATAAGAGGAATATTTAGCCATACCTATCCATAATATACATGGGCTGGCAATTATTAAACAGGTAGTGGAGTGATACTTACACACAGCTGGGTCAACCCCTGCCATCCTAGCCTCTTGGATCCACTGATCCAAGAGATCCCCCTTACACTACTTCAGGTTGGCATAGTGATGCCTGACCTGCTCACCAGTTCGGAGTATGCCAGTGGCACTGGTGAGGTCACAGGTGAGACAGTCTCAGGCCCTGGTACTGGCCCTGTGGCAGTCTCTGCTCATGGTCTTTGAGTCTGGACTCCTGGATGCCCTAGCGCTGTGCCCAAAAGCTCACTCCCCCTCACCTTTCTGACATGGTGCATGCAAGGGTAAACTACAACCAGTTATAAGATGTATTCCCACCTGCTGGGTTTAAGTAGGGCTGAATTCCCATACTTTGCTATGATTGGCCAGTTTTGAAATGGCTAAGCTATGGGTAGACCTGCTTACCTAAGGTTGGCATTGTTTAAATGGGTATACTACTGGGCAAATTAAGTTAGCCGGCCTACACATTGCTTACACCAACTAAGCTGGCCTGTCCAATGCTTAGCATTGCTTAATATTTAATATATACTGCTATACTATATTAACTTAATATATACTGCTTACTTTTAACATCCTATTGTAACCTGTATTATTCTACCCACTCCAATACTCAAGTAAAAGCTTTTACCTTTCTGTACCTTCCTTATATTGTTATTCATATGTCCTAAGTATTGTTTATGCTTGCATATCCTTTATACTGTGTACTTTTTCTCCATGCTTATTTTTATATTGTGTATTTACTGCGTCTCATGTGTGTAATGCTTTATGTATTTGACTATATACTGTTTATTATCATGTATTAGATAGCGGAGCTTTTCTCCTCGGGCCTCCACTGAAAATGGACATGTATCCAGTTGGACTAGCCCGGTTAACAAATGTAAAATAAAATAAATAAATAAATAAAAATATTTACTTTGCATTATATTTGCTTTTTGGCATTGATTTATTATTCATTACATCTTTTATATATATATATATATATATATATATATATATATATATATCTGGTATACATGATTCATATGTACGTACACAGTATGGTGTCCTTGTGTTTAATAGGGGACTTCAACCCTCTATTACAATTACACCTCACAGCTGGGCTTACTTATGTAATCCAGGTCACATATTTATGTTATATAGTAGGTTATAGAACATATGACTGTATACTGAATCCTTTCACATGTTCAGTTTAATTTTACTATGGTGAGGATTTGTTTGGTGATATCTCACTTTTATGTACTGCTATGATGGCTTGGTGGTTAACTACTGTGACTGTAGTGTATATGGTCCTGAGTTCAAGACCTGCAAGGCTGTTTATTTTGTTGCTGGGCATAACAAGGGCCACTGGATACAGAGTGATTAAGGCACTTTTAAGCACTTGTAAGTGGGTTTGCTTGGGTTTGCGTGAGGGTAAGCACTACTAACCTCTGGTTAATGATACTTACAGAGAGTTAACTTCAATAGTGCTTAACCTGTGTGCGCATTGCTTACCCCCACGCAAACGGGCTTAAATCCACTTACTAGGGCTTACATATGCTTACTCCCGCTTATTAATGCTTACTAGTGCTTACTCCCACTTACCACTCCACTAATTTAGACAGTGATGTCTAATGGTTCTTGGGGAGGTGGGGGATTTGGAAGCAGTATGGAGTTATCATTCATTACACATTTTACCTTCCATTTGTATCTCTGAGTCCTGTGATTATCTATGGTATTTGCAACATTATGACACTGACACCTCGCATCTGCAATTAATGCAGCACTCCAGTTCACAAATATATGTTATTTAGTAGGTTATGCAACTAAAAATATTGCTCATAACGTGATTTGATATGGAAAATGTAATGTGCTACAGTGGGACTTGAACCGGGAATGACTGCTCATAAGACAAATTTTCTGCCCACTACACTATTGCCATACTGCTTAATTTGCATATATTGTCCTTTTTATCCTCTTTTGCCATTTAAGCTGCATTAACCATAGCTAAGCGATGGGCAAACCCATGCACCTACGGTTAAATTTAATCTGTTTCAAAAAAAAAGTATCTTTATATTGTTTACTACTGCTCTTGTACATGTGGGAGATGTTGCTGGGGGTATGCGGACATCTATGAGCAGTCTCACTCATTTTCTTAGGGCTTTCTGCTGTTTTTCATTGCAGAAGCATGTATATTCTGATATATTCTGAGAGCTCTGCTCTCAGATATGCCCCCCTGCACTCTTACATGCTCCATGTAAGATTAGAAGCTCAGGCAGTGTGCCTTCATTAATATACATGGCACGCTGCCATCCTGCTCCTGAATGGCCGCTTCCGTGCAGGACCTGTATGGAAGATTAGTAAATCCGGGGGATAGTCATTTCTTCCACAATAGTAACTGCATGTACAAGATGGAAAAACTCTTAATTAGGCACCACTCTCTACTCAGAGTGGAGGCTGCGATAGAAGGATGGAAGTTGCAGTATCAAGTGAATGGCCTGGACATATTGAGAAATGACCAGTTGTAATACTACTGTATACATTTTAACTATCCCATCATATGCTAACATTTATTAGGCAGAAAAATATCAAATCACCCATTACTGTACTGAAGTAGCTTTGCAGCACCCATATGTAACAACAACTATTTTTTTTTTTTAATTTAAGGTTGAATTGAGAGGAACAGAAAGCTTCCTTGAATTGCTACATTTTTCTTTTTGTGTACAGTCTGTATGAACACATTTCATAGACTGTTACATACAAACCATAACATTTTAAAGTAGAATCTAGACTAAAAGGGTATGGAAAACTTCCAGACTATACCCTTCTCCCAAATAGACTATCTGTGTTGTTGTTGTGTCTTTCGGCTTAGGGGTCGCCACAGCGGAACTCTGGTCCGCTAATGTTTGGTAGTGGATTTTTACGTGCTGAGTTACCAGCCCTGATGCACAACCTTCAACAAAGGCATGCCCATTCACGCATGCCTCCACACAGAAGATGCTCTAGCTGAGAATCGAACAGGACAACGTCTTGCTGTGAGGCGACAACACTACCGCAGCACCACTACCGTGGATAAATAGACTATCTGTGTACACATAGACTATCTGTGTACACATATAAAAGTATCACAAGTTATTTATGACATGCATTAAAGGAAAAGTATATTTGTACAAGAATGTAGAAAATTAGATATTAATAAATATTTAAACAAATGCAGACTAAGCAAGTATAACACTGAATGAAATGTATTGCATAGTAATTGTAGTAGTTATATCAGCAATATTAAGGGGGGAAAGTGAAATATAGGTAAGCAGCAATTCTCTTATGTCATTTCTATCTAGCCAGTGATGAGATAGAATATAACAGGAAAACCAAGAGACTGGTTGAAGCTACAGGTAAGCATGAATAAAATACTAAATGCAGTATTCTGGCTTTAACTGATTTTATTAATGTATATAAGCAAATATTTATAGAGGATAGTAACTGAAAGCCTCCACTGCTTTCAGAACATTACTGCAACTGAATGTAAAATATATGTCAATATAAAAGTGCATTACTCTGTCTTTAACTGATTTCACTAATGTGTATAAGCAAGTATTTATAAAGGATGGTAACTGTAGGCTTACAGTACTTTTAGAATATTACCACAACTAAATTTAAAAGATATGTCAATGGCTAAATGCAATATGCTGTTTTTATTTGATTTTATTACATGTAAGTATTTTATATTGCAAACAAATGCATATAAGGCACAAATATGATATATAATTATCAGTTATGTTAGTATAGTAAACTACAAAATGTAAACCCCACCAAAACTTGATAGCAATGCACTCATTCCTCCCAAGTATGCATAGGCGCTTACTGTATCATTGCTCCAAGTATGCGTAAGCATGTCCATATCAATGTTTACATGTATGCATAAGCACTTCCTGTGCATTTTGTTTCATTTCAATAAAAATTTATAAAAATAAAATTGTTTTAAAGTTAGAGATTGAATGCTGTGTAACATTATGTGTGAATTTATTGTGTTTGCTCTTTCATCTCTCTCCCATTTTCTCTTATTTTAATTATGCATGATTTAGCTCTTCTTTCTTTTCTCTATCCCATTTCTGTTAATTGTTTTAAAGATTCAAATTCCTCAGGAGCAGCCCAGCTGTGTACCTCCCTGGTTAGGGAATGTTTCCCCTCTGCCTGTCCAGGGATGTCATCACAGGGTTGGGAGGGTGACATCTGTCCTTTAGGTACCCTGGCATGCCTCACTGAAGACAACCTTTCGGACTTGGTTGAAGACATGATGCAGTTGATTGCAGACCCCTCAACATTGGAGTCCTCCACTGCAACACCATCTGGCAGGGAAATATTTGAGGCTTTGTGGACTAATGAGTCTTACTGGGCACAGCTTGTCATCACCCTTTCTTCCCTTATCCTCATTCCTAAACCCTCTTAACCACTCCCCATAATACCCTCCTATAAAAAAAATTGAAAAAATATGGGGAGGGTCTATTCCCTGACAAAAACCTAGTACCCTTCCTCTCTCATCTCCTGTAGCAGAACCCATCTGATGTCTTCCTGATGTGTCTCCTTCTTCGTTGTGTCTCCCCCTTTTCAACTTTTAAAATAATTAATAAAATCTGCACTCCACAGCTTGCCTTAAGTCTTTTAAGCATGACCGCACATAGCAGCATCCATCCACAATATCTAAATACATACAAAGTCATAATTTCACATAGTCTTATCTTTAGACACTTCATGCTTTTGCCATAAGTGGGCACATTTTTTCAAAATTAGTTCACTTTTCCTTAACATGAATAACCAGCGCTAGATGTATTTGCATATACATGTAGTGACACTCTTTGAGAATAACCACTACTTAGTTATGATGTCCCATGCTATGAATACCACCCTATTTCTAGTAGATGTACACCAACTCTGGAATCATTTTATTTAATTCTTACAGCTATAAAGCAGCACTCCATCAGCTATTGTTATGTTTCATGGTTCTAACAGCTCACTGATATTTGCTTCTGCATCAACACATGTATTCATCTTATGGCAAGTACTGTATATGCCTGTCCAGTAAATGTAGCAAGTCTGGTCACTGGATAAATGAAATACAAGCTTTATGGATGAAGAACAGAATGCCTGGGTAGGACATATAATAAATGATGTTGTTAATATAACATTTTTGCTGCTGTGTTTTACTACCCCTCTTCTTAACCAGAGTGTTTCACTGCCAAGTTATTTTTGCCTGCAACATCTTCTCATTCCAGTCCACTGAAAACAATCCATCATCAATGTCAGGCTATTGAGAAACCAAATATCAGAGTGCCACTGGGAAAATATGTGAGGCCAACAGCCCATAGTTTAAGACCATAAGTAGCATGCACTATTATTCAGAAGACAAGTTCTTGTTGTTAATCACCACAATTTCAATTTTCATTTCATAGCAGACCAAATATATAAGCATGAAAAGAGGAGCACCTTAAACCTCAGTCTCTTCACTTCCCCTCCACCCCCCACTTATATATTTCCACCCTAAGATTTTACCTCTTGGAAGAAGAGTATTACCAATTTAGGGTATTTCTACTTCATAAATATGCACTTAATTAAACATAAAACAAAGAACTCTATGCTTTGTAAGTGTCATGGAGATCCTGCATCAAACAGTACAGCTGAAAAGAAGACTCACATGAGACCTTCACCTTTCACTGTTTGCTGGACATTGCTCATGACTATTATTTTCCTCAACAAATTCATTATGCAGTTTGCTGTGGTCAGCAATACCACACTGCACACTGACTTATGTCTGTTAAAATAAGCACTTTTTTATTGTCTAAAATATTGATGACCAGAGATAAGTACTCATCAAACCGATCCCTACCTTCATCGAGTTATCCAAGCTCTGCTTTTTAACCTTGCATTGCTTTTATAACCAGTGTCTTGTGTGTGTGTTTATCATCTACACAATTAAATATGGACAAATACCAAAAAAATGGAAACTACATTTTCTTTACACTTCATTTCCACCTCCTCCTGCTGCTATTTTTTCACATTTCTTAGCAATTTTTTTACACCAGCCTGTTCACTCTGCATAAGATTTTTATGTCACACTATGTTATGTTATATTGTTGTGTTATGTTATTTATTTATTTTTGATGTTGATTCTCATCAGATTATGCTTTTTGGCAGTGTCTTTAGGATATATTAAAGCATAAAGCTGCTACTGCTTGGACAGTGCAGTGGTGCAGCGGTAGTGTTATCACCTCCCCACAAGAGGTTCTTTGGTTCAATTCTCAGCTTGGGTGCTTTCTGGGTGGAGTCTGCATATCCTTCCTGTGGGTGTGTTCTGATTTCTTTTGACATTACAAAGGCATACATCTGGTATGTTTCTCTCTGGACCTTTGCTGAAAATTGGCTTCGTTTAAAGTTGGACTTTCCTGGATAATACATGAGGCAGCCAGCTTTTGAAATAGAATGGAATTTTTTTTTTAATTCTCGGAATTAAGTCACTTTAAGTGTATATATTTTTTGTTACCTTTAAAAGTACATCATTCCAAGTTTTTAGGGCGTCATCATTTCTCCTTGTCTTTCCCTGAGATGGAAATAGTTACAATACAGGAGCAATGATGTGACACACATTAACAAATGGAATTAATTGTACCACAGTACTCTATAGACACTTTCCTAGTGCACATTTGATTGTTAAGGGTGACAATGTACTGCTAAGGGTCAGGATAAAGATACACAGTGTATGAAAGAAGCAGCACTTTGTAATGGTCCAGTACCTACCAATATGGGACTAACGTGCTCAATAAAATATAAATTAGATAAAACGTACAAACAATCTGACTATGAAAGATAACTGTTTCTGCTTGGAGCCTTATTTTATTTATTTTACATTTGTTGACCAGGAATGTTTGGCTGGGAAGAAGGACCCCTTTTCAGCAGAGGCCTTGGGAAAAAAGTTCTAGTACATGTATTAAAATCAAAAATATTTTAAGTTATACAGTATCGACAATGTCAGGCAAAATACAATTAAACTCAATTTTACAGTGTCAAAATAGATAATATAGTAACTGTACATACAGTAGTGAGGCTTCTTATACTAATCATACTGTATACAGATATAGTTAAATAACACTGCAGTAGGATGGATGTCACAGTACAGAGTACTGAGTTATTTACAAAGTGTGGACAGCAAAAGGTTGATTTATTTATGAGATATTAATGAAATGAGTGGTGAAAGAGAGCTAGAAGAGACATAAGTAGAAGGTGGGATGGGTGATGACAAGGTTATAGTTGGTAACAGAGTTGAAGAGAGCATAGGTACAGTAAAAGAGTAAGAAGAAAGGGGAGATGTTATACTTATCTGGAAGATGCACAGCTATAGAGCCAGGATATTGAGAGGTGTTTTCTTAGATATCTTTTCAATGCCTGCTGGTTTTCAGGAAGTCTAAGTACATGTGGGAGGGCATCTCAGAGGGTAGCAACAGAGTTTGAGTATAAGGAGGTGACCGATGCATTTTGAACATTACAGATAGAGAGAAGGAGTTTGTCTTTGGTAGTGTGGTAGTGTTGAACCATGCCTTTTAGCTCTGAGTGGTACGTATTAGGGTAGTATATTAGAGTACAAGCCAGTAGTAGCTGACACTAATGGAGGTGGTGTGGGAGTACAGTCCAATTTACTTGTTGAAGAGCAGAACAGTGTTGAGCTCTAGAGAGGTGATTTGCAGCAAAGCAACCTATTTTATTGTAGCATTCTCCAGGACTTTTTTGTGTAGACGTTCATAGATTAGTAATGAGTAGGGAGGTATACAGCAGGCTAGGTAGGCTTTAGCTATTTTTTCTCTAGTTCTATCTGTTAGGTAGGGTTTCGTTCTTTACAAGACATCTAGCTTTTGATGTTTTTTAATAACAATTTGGAAGTGTAGGTCAAATTTCATGTTGTCATTAATTGTGACTCCTAAGAGCTTGTTGTTGGATGTGTTCAATCAAGGCATTATTTAATGAAGTGATTTTGACAAGTGTTTTGCTTTGGGAGAACGTTTTAGGGGAGAAAAGTAGTAGCTATATTTTTTGTGGCTTTAAGTAAGAGTTTAGAGTTGTCCAGCCTGGACAGTAATTTCTTGAAGTTTTTGTATGTTAACTTATCTGTATAATTTCTGAAATTAACAAACTGAAAAAACAAAAACAAACGAACTGAATAAAACTTGAGCAGAATGAAGAAGGCACACACAGTTGAAGAATTATTGTAAAGCGCTTTTCGTTTATGACAAATCACAAACTTCATCAGACAATTCACACAGTAAAACAACTCATTTAAATACTCTTAACCAACCAATCATAAAACATACATAGTTAATTTAAAAATCTCTTAAACAGATACTACAATTTAAATACACAATCTAAATAATGTAAAAAACATTACATTATTTAGATTGTGTATTTAATTGTGTGAATTGTCTGATGAAGTTTGTGATTTGTCATAAACGAAAAGCGCTTTACAATAATTCTTCAACTGTGTGTGCCTTCTTCATTCTGCTCAAGTTTTATTCAGTTCGTTAATTTCTGAAATTAGGTGGACTTCTTAAAGGTCACATTCCCTAAACAGGCCAAGAGTGGCTTTAACTGGTTGTCTATCCCTTTTCTTACAGCCATATATTAAACTACCCAAAATCATGAAGTTCCTTGGTACCTGAAGTAATATAGCAAATAACTTATTTTGGCTTTTCCTGGTTAGGGGTCACCACAGCAGATCACCTGTCCACTCATTACTGGCGGTGGAGTTTTACAATGTCAAGTTGCCAGCCTGGCATCCAACCTTTCATGGAAGGTGCACACATGCATGCACTCATGCCTAGGGCCAATTTAGAATGTCCAGTCCACCTACAGTGTGTCTTTTTGATGTGGGAGGAAACTGGAGCACCTGGAGGAAACCCATGTGACCACAGGGAGGACATGCAGACTCTGCACAAAAGGCACCGTAGCCGAGGATCGAACTGGAGAACCTCTTGCTGTGAGGTGGCAACAGTAACTGCTGCACCATCGCAGCTGCAGAATACAGCAAATAACTTGATATGGGAAATCTGATGTATTTAGTACATCACTAGGTAGTTTACAAGTCTGACATTCATGACAATTTATTAAAAGGCTAGCTCAAGACATACACATCGCTCTAAAAAGGCCCTGCTTCAGCAATGCAGTATTTTGCAATTCAGAGACATTTATCTATGATGAGGAGAGACCTCATTATCAGATAATTTGGTTGCTTTAAATCATAATTAACTACCTGATGTGCAGATCAGTTCCAGTCTTTACGTCACAGCTGTTAACTGCTGCAGCCTCATCATATACATCCCTCACCCTCAGTCACTCTCCCACATGCACAAGTATACTGCCAAGCATAGACAGAAAGACACGCACACATACACAAGCACACACACACACACACACACACACACACACACACACACACACACACACACACACACACACACACACACACACACACACACACACACACCACAGTCCCCATACCTGTCCTTCAGTTGTTTCCCTTCGCCTATATCTCCTTTCATTGCCTTAAGCCATCACAGAAAGATGCAGTCCCATGTTGCAAGTCATATCTCTGACTGTCTGGAGTCTTGTGGTTTCCCCCCACCTCCAATCTCTGTACTAGTTGCAGTGCCATTATGGCACAAGTGTAGCATTCCTGGTGACTACAGGTTCACCACACCCCAAATCTTCATATTGGTTTAGGTACCATTATAGCACAAGTTTGTATCTTAGTGCCTAGATGTCCTTCCACCACTCTCCAATTATAGATTCATAGGTTCATAGGTTGGTACTGGGCTATCTGCCCGAAGGCATATATTAGCCCAGCCACGTTGTGCGGTATTCACCACCTCTTTAGTAGTTCCCTAGACCCTTGTGCTAGCAGCTAGTACCCTTGACCCCTATCTAGTAGTGCTGTTGGTGTGATCCCTGGTGTGAACTTTCTGTTACCCATCCACTCATCAAGGTTCCTCTTGAAGAGTGATAGTGAGGGGCTCTGTCTTATGTAGATCGGACCCTGTTCCATAGTAAGGGATGTCTCTGCAAAGGGGAATCTATCCCTCCAGCATGTTCTATTCATTGTTGTGTTGAGGTTTATATCTCTAGACCGTGTAGCTCGAGTAGATTTGGTTTTGCTAAGATGGAGCATGTTCAACAATTCTGGGTTGGACATGGCTCTGTACGTTAGACAGAGATCGCCTCTGAGAAAGTGGCATGCAACAGAGAACAGTCTTAGCTTTTTCAATCGTGCTGCATAGGGCAACTGTTTGAGGCCAGTAATACTCTTGGTTAGGTGCCTTTGTGGTCTCTCCAGCTGCTGGAGATGTCTAGCCAGGTACATTCCAATTGGTGCATTGTACTCAATAATGGGTCTGATGAAGGAAGAGTAGAGGGGCACCATTACATCCTTAGATCTTGATGTGAACCCTTTCATGATCAGATGGGTCACAGAAGGATTTTCTGACCACTTTGTAACATGGTTATCAAAGGAAAGCTGACTATCTACTTGGGTCCCTAGAGCCCTTATTTCTTCTTCAGGTTTCAGAGTATTACCTCCTATGTTGTAGTTTGCGGTTACTCTGTTTTTTCCAAAGGGGATTACTACATATTTTTTTGCATTTAGCTTGAGACCATGGCTTTGACACCATGCATCAGTCTCATTTAGGCCCTTCTGGAGGATCTCCATGTCGGCCGGAGACTCTATTATAGCACCCAGTTTGCAGTCGTCCGCAAACTTAGTCAGCCACAGCCCTTCCGTGCTTGCCTGTACTTCTGAGAAGTATATGCCAAACAGGAGGGGCCCCAGGACAGAGCCCTGAGGCACACCACTCATTACTGGTCTGGATTCAGACATAGATCCCGCTACTCTTACTTTATGGGATCTGTCTGAGAGCCAGTTTGCGATCCATCTTGTGACGTAAGGGTTTATGCCCAGGCTGGTGAGCTTATCAATAATACCTGAATGGGGAATGGTGTCAAATGCTTTAGCAAGATCAAGGTAAGCTGTGTGTACCTCCTTTCCCTTATCTATAGCCTGAGTAACTGTCTCAAAGAAATCCACCAGGTTCAGGAGGCATGATCTGCCCTTGATGAAGCCGAACTGTGTGGGGTCCAGCGACTGGAGGTTCCCAATCTCTCCATTTATGTGTTCCATAATGATTCACTCCATAGCCTTACAGATCAGACTGGTCAGGCTTATTGGTCGGTAGTTCCCAGGGTCAGTTGTGGCCCCACCCTTGTGTAGTGGGACCACCATTGCCATGCACCATTCTATGGGCACATATCCTGTGGAGAAGCTGAGACTGAACAGGGTATTAAGATGTGGGGTTAATTCCTTTTGGAGCTTGCGTATGACACAGCCTGGGACACCATCTGGTCCCATGGAGGCAGTGTTTTTAGCTTTAGATAGAGCCTTGTTAACCAATGTATCAGTAATAATTGGACTTACACAATCCCCTAGAATGGTAATAGGCCCTGTAGGTGGTGAGGGGGGGGAGAAATTTGCACTGAACCTGTCAGCCAAGATGTTGGCGATGTCAGAAGGGTCAGTGTATTTTGTTCCATTTTTACTAACTCAGAACAGACCTGAGCATTGCCATTTAGGTTTTTGACGTAGCCATAGAAGGCCTTATGGTTATCCTTGGCATCCTTGGCAACTTTCTTTTCAAAATTAGCTTTAGTTGACTTGATGAGGGCCCTCAATTTTTTACTAATGCTGATCAGGGATGATTTTTCTACTTGAGATTTGGCCTTTTTTTGTATAAGTCTCCTCCCTTTATTGTAAAGTTTGCTTATGGCCGAGGTCCACCAGACTGGTTTCATCTTGCTTGAGGAAGGAGTCTTGGTTTTATTTGGGATAACACGGTCCATGCAATCCTGAAGATGCATATAGAGTGCCTTGGTGTAGTATTCCACATCCTGGATATCATTATCCTTCTGCAAGGGAATAGTAAAACTTTCCACTTCGGATGCAAGTAGTTTGAAGTTTGCTTTGGAAAGGTTTTTGACTATGGTTTCTTTGATTGGGGGAGGTGGAGGAGTGAGGATGTCCAGGGTTATCAGTTTGTGGTCGGATCTGACTAAGGAGGAGGTGATAACGGGTGTGGTACAATGGGCACCCATATTTGTGATGATTAAATCCAATATGTTGTCCCCTCTAGTGGGGGAACATACTAGTTGTTCAAGGGCATTTGAATTTATAAATTCTATGAATCGCTGAGCATAGGAGTTGGAACACTGGTAGTTCACCCAGTCTATACTAGGGTAGTTGAAATCACCCAAGATTATGGTGTTGGGTAGGACCTTTATATTTTCCAATGTCTCAAGGAATGCAGAGTGAGCATCTTGGGACATGGTGGGTGATCTATAACTGGCTATGACTTGAAATGTGGTTTTGCCTGCTGATAGTTGTGCATGGATGATCTCTGGGGCATCATGCTGCGCTACTAACCTGGAGATATGGGTATCCTTGATGAATATGGATACACCTCCACCCTTTGTACTACGATCCGGTAACTGAGACCGGAAGGTATGATATGAATTGTAACCTGGCAGTGCTGGGGTGCTCTCTTGAGCCTTGAACCAGGTTTCCGTCACTGCACAAACATCGATTTTCTCCATGCTAAGGAGAGCCTCAAGTGTGTGCATTTTGAGGTTGAGACTTCTGGCGTTGAGTAGCATTACCCTTAGTTTTTGGTTACCTGTGCTGGTTACGGTGGTTGGTTTGTCCTTTGACCTTGCCTAAAAAAGGCACTATGGGGACGGCAAGAGCCTTGGCCAGTATTCAAAAACCTATGGGTGACAGGTGCAACCCATCTCTGGCAAAACAGCGAGGCTTGTCTATAATGTCATCCTAGGCAGACAGACACTGGATCCCCTTAGAATGACACCAGAAGCTTAGCCAATTGTTGAAATTGATCATTTTGCCTTTGTATGGTGGTATCATTCTAGGTGAAGGTAGTATGCTACTCAAGGTCAGGGTCATACCAGCTTGGGCTACATGATCAGAGAGCTCCTCAAAATATCTTTTCATGTAGTCCAGGGAGGTACATCTTAGATAATTCACACCGACATGTACAATGACAGCGTCATACTTGTACTTGTTCTGGAGTGACCCAAGTGCTTGTGTTATGTGGCGGATCCGAGCACCTGACAGGCAGCTGACAGTAACCTTCTCCTTGTTCAGCCTGGTGAGTGGAACATCAGTGTGCCTTACTATAGAGTCTCCTATTACTAGCGTGTTAGGTATGGTGTTTTGCTTAAGGTCTGTTGTGAGGCACACTGCTGAGGTGAATTATGTGTTTTCTGGCTTGTGTTTGGGGGTGCAGGTTGCTTGCTTGTCTGCTTTGGAGGGCACTGTTTCTTTTTCAGATTGGTACCTAGTGCCTCCGAATATGTTTTTGTGTATTTATGCATATGTTTTGCCGGTGCTTGTTTTGTAGATTCATGTGTGACAGGTGGTGTGATGCAAGTGTGTCCCTTATCCTCTTGACTGTCTGTTACAGTCATGGGTTGAGAGCGCTTAGCCTCCAGTCTGGCTGTGTATTTGCATCTCTCACAAGTGTTTGTGTCTAGAGGTAAGAGGAGCAAGCATAGGTATATCAAGTGACTATTGGTCCCCAAACACCCCCCCTGGTCCCCATACTGGTTTAAGTAGTGTTACAGCACACATGTAATATTCATGTCGGTTAGTGGTGCCCCTAAACTATATGGTAGATTACCCTTATTACTCTGGGAGTGTGTGGAAGTACAACAGTCACCCCAAACCACACTCAGACATGCATATGCACATGAAACACGCACACACATGCACACAAACATAAAGTCCCCTACCCACCCAATCACACTATCATCTTTTCATCCATTCACACACATGCACACACCTACTAACACCCCTTCTCACTAACTACCCTACAGCTATCTCCCAGACAGGTGCACCCTCACCTGCCCCTTGCATACAATCACTCATCCTCCAATCCTACTTTACCAGTAAAATCCATAGTACGTAACTCTTCTGTAATAGATGAACATGGCATTTTTGGCCATATTCATTACCACAAAGTGGTAGGGCTGGTTGTGCTGATCTAAATATTTGAGTGATATTATGAATCACTTGGCATGTAGATGCCTTCCTAAAGGTGGCTCCCATAGATATATATATATATATATATATATATATATATATATATATATATATATATAGAGAGAGAGAGAGAGAGAGCGAGAGCACATGGCTAGTTAGCATATACCTCAGACTGCATCATTAGCCCATAGCACAGCCACTGAGACAGCCCTATGTGGTGCTGCGGGTCCCCTTCACATGGTCAGCATTTCAAAATGTCGAAGACCATATGGTAGAGACCATATGATCGACATTCAAAATGTCTACCATGCGGAACCGATATCTCCGTACAGTGTGGAATGGAAAGATTTCCACCTCTTGCACAGTAGTGCAATCTCTGAGTTGGTATATTTAACTTCTGGGGGGTGGAGCCCCCCATGGGGGTGCAGGGGGGTGGAGCTCCCCGTGCTAGCAGCATGAAGGTAAGTTTTTGTTGTGGATTTTTTTTTTATTCAATGGTTGACATTTCAAATGTCGATCATATGGTCTAGGTCATATGGTCTTCGACATTCTGAAATGTTGACCATATGAAGTAGATCCGGTGCTGCACATCTTCATTCTAGAGCACAGTGCTGCACCATGCTAGTGCTGTCTCTTTATTCAGAAAGGATGCCAAGATGTGCACATGAGGTGTAAACATCACAGTAATGTTTATGAATCCCCCAAGTCTTTAACCTTATTCCAACAGAAACCATTATACTTTGTGAATATAAATCCCCTTAGAATGTTAATGTCCTTTCACATATGCTTAAAGAAATGCGCATGGGGCAAATATATGAGAAGCTTTGTTTATTAAAACACCTTTTGTCAAATTGGGCTTCATTTGTTATTGCAAAGATTCAGCAAAATATTACAGTTATTGTTGGGATGGCATTAAACTGAAATTCCTTATAAAAAACTTAAAATCTACCATTTGTCTGCTTAGCAGTATTTCCAGTAACTGAATAGACAGAAACACAAAAAACTAGTTAAATGCTTTACTAGTATGAATATATGTGTAAACATTAACTATGGCTGCCTTAGCCTCATCACCCAGTAATTACCCCTCCAGTATTTATTTTGTTGGTGTTAGGCTTGGAGGTTTATTTCAGATGTACGTGTCCAGGAAAAAAAAAACACAATATATAGGAATCACAACAGAGGCATCAAGTTGCAAGTCAATGCATTTTCTGTAGGTTAAATTAAGTCACTTGAAGTAATTTCTGGATTAAAAGAGTATACTCTCCCAGAGTTATGGGGCACTACAGTAAATCCTGTAGAAAAGGAATTTAGACAAGAGACAGACCACTATTATTTGACTGCAAAATAAAGTAAAAAACTGACCTTTTTGGACTATTTAAAAGACAACTGGATTTTAAATATCATATCACCTTCATTTTTTATGTAGCAGTATTTCTGCTTGCAGTAACATACATTGTAAAAGCTCACTGGACAGCTACAAACAAAAACATTTTTAGAAGCCCTAAAAAACCCTGTCTGAACAAGTCTTGTAAAACATCAAGAGTAGGCAATTTATTGGGCACAGCTACAGTTTTCTGAACTGTTTCACAAGTGAACAACACATACAAAACATTTTGAATAATGTTTGGAACTGCAATATAGTGAGGAAATAAAGTGAATGAGAATGGGGGTGGAGTGAAGAGACTAAACGTTAGAG
Organism: Protopterus annectens; assembly: GCF_019279795.1. Taxonomy (NCBI): domain Eukaryota; kingdom Metazoa; phylum Chordata; order Ceratodontiformes; family Protopteridae; genus Protopterus; species Protopterus annectens. The sequence goes on along the minus strand of NC_056728.1, from coordinate 1,057,684,510 downwards.
AGGGTAAAAGTACTTGGGAATAGAGATGGGAAAATTGCTGCAGGATATTATGGAAAGGAATTTTAGGAACACTAGGAAGAAATATTATAACAAAGGAGGGAGCCAAAGTAGCCACCATAACGATCTAGAATGTGGTGAAAATGGTGATAAGCATGAATGGCAGAATGCTCAAGAACCACGCTTGTGATCTTCAGCATGCTGGAAGTGCAAGTACTAATGGGCAAATATACATCCCTCACCAAGATACAGCAGTCTTGAAGTCAGTGTAGCAAGGGGTGCAATGCCCCACCCCTATAAAATTATTTGAAAAGTGTAACGGTAAGTAACACAGCAATATACTAAGCAATCCTAAATCCTGCCCATCCCTTGCAAATTCTCTGACACTTTATACTCAATGCCCACTAAGAAGTACTAATCAATACTTTCTTGAAGTTCATAAGCCAAATAAAACCTTTGGGAAAATACTCTATTGTCACTCAGTTGCAAAAAATTGGAACACACTCCCATTAGCCCTTACACTACTTAAAGACAAAAATGCATTCAAGAAACAAATCTCTTTTCCTATCAAATTGGATGTGTTCATGCTCTAAACTAATACCCAAGAAACATTCAGGGATAACCTAATTTAACTGTATCATTTCTAGCTCTCTCTCTTACGACTACCTACACATTTTTTTCCATCATATTCCATACTAGTTAGCTCATGTTACACTCAATGCCCATAATCCCTTATTACTGGTCTTTAATTTATTTATTAACTTCTAAAGTTCACACAACTTTATCTGTATATTTACTTACTTCATGCCTAGTACCTTGGTTCAGCAATGTATTGACCTTAGTCTTGTCATATTTCTGCTTAGTTTCTTGCCATACTACATGAAAATTTCCATATATGTATTGTATTTCTATCCATTTTATATATTCCTTTGTTGCATGTTATGTAATTACTTCAGAAGTATGTATACTTAAAATGTGATCTGTGTTTATCTTTGTTCTTACTATTTGTTTACTTAAACTTTTTGGGGAGCTTTACTCCTCAAGTCTCTTCTGAAAAAGGGCTTCTAAGAACCCAAACAGACTAACCCCGTTAACAAATGTAAAAATAAATAAATAAATAAGTTTCATAATTCAGTGTTGTATAGTTTGAATCACAGTATATTTTAAAATGCAGTGACATGCATTACCAGGTGTTTTTTCTTCTGACAGGGTGCCTGATAGATCCAGTAATATTCAGTAGAAGCATCTGCTTGCCAGAGAAATGATGAATTAGGCTAGATACAGGAGAGGATGATAAGTGTGTGTCAGGTGAAAGAGTAAAGTGCAAAGCTAAGAACAGGTGAAAAGCAAAGATGAGTTGAAGGATGTAGCATGTCACATGACACAAGTTGTGCCCAGCTATTTAACACTGCACAATGACTGAAAGCTTGTATGGTGAGGTGCTGCATTCAATGCATATTGGAACAGAAGGAGGTGTGCTGCTGTTAGGAAAGAGATAAAGAAAAGAAGCTGTTATATACACAAATTATGGTAAATAACAATCTATATTATTAAATAAATTCAATCCTAACTCTTCGCCGATATGTCCCCATTGTCCGGATCAAACAGCTGATATTTTACATGTCATGTGGAACTGTACTAAGATACACAACTTATGGTGTTCCTTGAGAGTAAGATTAGAAAAGATAGGATATGAAAAATCAACCCTGACTTGGGAGACAGCTATATTGTACGTTAATATCAATCAACTCCCAAAAATATTAAAACATGTTTTTACTACGATGTGTGCCCTTATTAAATTCTTTATTACAAAGAATTGGAATGTCGTGTCACCAATTACATGGGAACATTTTAACAATCTTGCTATCAAATATATCTCATCTCACAGATTAATTTATTCAAAAACAAAAAACAAATGCTATTATCAAAAATATTGGGGTTACTTGCTAGATATAATTCTTGACAAATAAATTTTGCCTACAAATTGTCATGAAAAGCTAACCTTTAAAAAGGAAATGAATGTAGTATAACCAGACTTTCTTGCATCTTCTCCCTTTTCTTAGTATATGTGTAACTAGATATTTTCCCTAAACATACAAATAAATGGTTAAATTTCTATTTTTACTTTATATATATAGACCATCCCCATTCTAACGATCCCTTATGAGACCAAATGAACATAAGAATTCTCATACTTTACTTGACGATGTAGTGATGTCTTGTGTATATATTGTATATATATATATATATATATATATATATATATATATATATATATATATATATAATTTTCGCGGAACAAGATTGTTGTCTGTTTTCTTTAGATGGGTATTTGTATTGTTTATTTGTGTTTTTGAGTTACCGTATTGTTGTTATTATTTGAAAAAAGAAAATTGAAATAAAGAGATTTTGGAAAAAAGAAAAATGAAAGAGGTAAAGAACTCAAGGAAGCAGCGTAAATAGAGATATGGACTAACAGGGGTTTAGGTGTGCAGTGGAATAAAACAAAGAGAAGAGAGATGGAGGATCAGTGTTGTAGGCAGAAAGATGCTTCATTGAGGTTTAAAATTTTCTGAAAAAGTATGCACATAAGCATGGTTATAAGGAAGACAGTAGTGAACATGTTTAGAATTATAAGAAAATGGAAGGCAATGAAGGATAGTAGAATGTAGAAGGAGATAAATGAGTGAGGTAAAAACTATGATAAAAGTGGAGAGCACCAGAAAAGGGTAGGAGAGATTTCATGTTTACTTATCTAACTAAAAACAAAACAAGAGGATCCAGGAAAATGTTATGAAGATAGAATGGAAAACTTACAAAAACAGCTCGTAACTCTAAAGAGTATATCGAGGGTTAGGAGGTGAGTGAATCTTAAAAGGTGGCACTCAGTGATGCTGCCATACAAAAATAGTCCAGACTTTTTAGATGCCATTTAGTTTGTAGAAGAACTGGAAGAAAGGATAAAAGGTGTGAGGAATATGCAGCATGAGGATGGTATGACATATATGCATTTGGGAGTGTTAGGAGGCAGCAAGTCAGTAGAAAATGGCAGTAAAGTAATGGGTATACATTTTTCATAAGCATGTAAGTTTAACAAAATCTTTGCAGATAGGGACAATGGAGAAAAGAGAGCAAGGACATGCAAAGTTTACACTGGTGTTAGCAATAGTTACTGAAATTGTGATAGCTTAAAATGTGCTAGGTGCAACTTGAATTCTTGTATGGAAATTGTCAGAAAATATAAGCTAAAGAAGAGAGTTCAAAAAATAGAAGAGGTAGTAGAATTATTCAAAGTTAATGCAACAGAATGGTTAAAGAGAAATGCTCATGCACAAGTAGTCCATGTAGTTAGTACTATGTGTCAGCAAGAAGCTACCATAACAGATCTGTCTCATGGGACAAAAAAAGGTAAGACAAGCAACAAATAGTCATGTGAAAAGGGGCTTAAGGGGAGTGGGATAATCACTTGAAGTTATGAAAGGCATTTTAGAGGCTGCAACATTTAAGGTCTGATCCTTTAGTTACTAAAGAAGGCAAACTTATGTCTGGTATTATCACAAGATGAATAGAGTGGAGTACATACAACTACAATGTTGAGTGTTTATCTATCTATCTAGACTACAAGGTGAAAGATGGACAGGTTGGTAGATCGATAGATGCACACGTGTGTGTGTGTGTGTGTGTGTGTGTGTGTGTGTGTGTGTGTGTGTGTGTGTGTGTGTGTGTGTGTGTGTGTGTGTCTCTAAATCTGTCTATATTTCTATATATAGGTTCAGTACGATATTTCAAAATCCCAAAATCTCGAGCTTCAGAATATCGTGTTCAGAATCTTGAGATCTTGGAATCTCAAAATTGTGAACCCCCCCCCCAAAAACACCACCTAACACATTAAAACATGGGTATGCAGGGGGGCACACCTTTCTCTCACTACCATCCCACTCACCTTTCTTGATGAAACATTCCCTTGAAATGAAGGGAAACCATATATATACATATATATATATATATATATATATATATATATATATATATATATATATATATACATATATATATATATACATCTCAAAAACAGTCCAAGTCCCAAGTAATTTATTGAAAACGAACCCAAATAGAGATGGAAAGAAGGTGCTGATCCAAATATGATGATGACAATCCAATGAAATAATCCACTTCAACGAAAAACCAAGAACAGCTTTATTTGCAAATGTAAGCGCACAGAACCAGTCTCCATTTGTTTGGATAATGAATTTAAACAGGTTCTATCTAGATATACACATGTTCTGAAAGATACAGAACAGTTTCTAACTGACTTGTTTGTACATACCATTACTTTAGTTGACACTACAGATATTTTATTGACCACCATGGATGTGGAGTCATTCACATGCATCCCTAATTAGGAAGGCATAGGGATGGTTAGGAAACTGTTGTTGGAACAAGGTTTCATGTCAGTGGATAAGGCAGATTGACTTTGCTTACTACTAGAACAAGTTTTAGATAACAATGTCTTTCTGTTTCAAGACAAACTCTATAGACAGAAAAGAGGTGTGGCCATGGGCACTAGCTGTGCTAATACTTATGCGAATCTGGTCATGGTGGCCTTGGAAAGGGAGATTATGTTGAACCATTCTAGTATCATCTTTTACAGACATTTTGTAGATGATATCTTTTTCCTGTGGTACGGACCAGATACACTCCTCATAGACTTTTTACAACATCTTAATAGCTTGGGGGGTTTTTCTAAAGTTTACTCTGGAGTTCTCGATGGACAGCATTAAGTACCTTGACATGACCATTTATCGACACAATAATGAGTATTTGACCAAGATATACAGGAAACCGTGCTACAGACCTGCACTTTTGCATAGGACTAGTATGCATGATCCAAAAGTCTTTAATAACATAGTCAAGGGACAGGCTATGAGGGTGTCTAGGCTTTGCTGTGATGACACCTCACTACATGTTGAGCTGAATAAGTTAAAAGGAAGCTTCCTAACTAGAGGATACAAAGTTGGAGAGGCGGATAGTGTTCACACCATAGTACATCAGTTTAGAGAAACTAGAGCCAGACCATATTACTCTAACAGAACTCAGACAGTTTCAAGTATTAGTAATAATGGTAGCCTAATTAAACCACATGTAATACTACCCTATAGTACTAATTTACACATCGTCAAACAAGCTTTTTCTAATAATTGGAATATGCTTATGATTGATAATAGGACTAGAGAATTCGTAGGTAATTATCCGTTATACACGTACAGAAACATGAAAAGTCTCAAACAGCACTTGTGCTATACTGATTTAAGTGATAGTAGGATGCAGCATAACCAACCATATCTAGGGACAAAGAAATGTGGTAAATGTGTCCAATGTAGTTGTATAGATGAGTCCAGATTCTTTAAACATCCTGATACTGGTAGGTTATGGGAAATTAGGTGCCAATCTAACTGTAATACTAAAAATGTAGTATATGTGACCCACTGTGAAACATGTTTTTGTTTCTATGTGGGCAAAACGAACAGAACACTTAGAGAGCGCATAAGGGACCACATTTATTGTCTCTCCAGACAACATGAATATAGTGCCCTAGCCAAACACACTCTTCATAAGGGCAAGGAACATGTTTTTAAATTTCAAGTGTTACATGTACAGAATACTAATATTAGGTTAGGTGATATTACTAACCTGACTGAACAGGCTGAAGTTAGGTGGATCCTCAGACTTGCTGCACACAAGGATAGTGGGCTTAATGAGACTGTCTCTCTTAAGCCCATGCTTAAAGCAAGGTCTCTTAAGTAGTAAATACAATACATATATTTTTAGGTTATATACACATTTTTATAAATCACACTTTAGTCATATAGATATATACTTTGTTTCCTTTATCTTGCCTGTTTTGTATTTTGTGTTTTACAATATTATAATATAATATTTTATAACTTTTTTATAATATTTTATTTATGTTTTTTTTCTATATGGTAATCACCGAAGATTCACTATCTATATTCATATTTATGTGTATATGTATTGGGAAGTGTTCTTCTTTTTTATACTATGCATTGGTATTGTTTTTACCAACCCTGTTTTATAATTTTGTAATTTTGCAATTACGAGGGTTAATTATTGAATTATTGAATGATTAATTAATTGTGTGGTACTATATAAGAGAAAATGTATGAGTGTTTAGTAGTATGTCTGAAGAAGCGGAACACATCTCCGTGAAAGCGCTTACCTTTGCAAATAAAGCTGATCTTGGTTTTTTTTGTTGAAGTGGATTATTTCATTGGATTGTCATCATCATATCTGGATCAGCACCTTCTTTACATCTCTATTTGGGTTCGTTTTCAGTAAATTACTTGGGACTTGGACTGTTTTTGAGATGTATATATATATACATATATATATATATATATATATATATATATATATATATATATATATATGATTTCCCTTCATTTCATTGAACATCAGTTTGGCCCACAAGTGTTAGGGGCCGTGCTTTATATTGAAAATATGGATAGCTGAATTGTCAAAATTTCAAGGGAATGTTTCATCAAGAAAGGTGAGTGGGATGGTAGGGAGAGAAAGCATTTGCGTGTGTGTGTGTGTGTGTGTGTGTGTGTGTGTGTGTGTGTGTGTGTGTGTGTGTGTGTGTGTGTGTGTGTGTTTGTGTGTGTGTGAGTCAGAATTAGGGTCAGGGATAGGTTTTGTATGTTTGTGTGTGAGTTAGTGAATGCATTTTAGGGTCAGGGTTAGGTAAGGGAATAGATGTAGTGCTGTTAGTGTGTCTTTGTACATGTTTGTGTGCCTGAGTGTGCCTTGTGTAGCGGCAATTTTAGGGTAAGGTTTTTATTAAGGTAAGATGTACGGTTAGGTGTCAGGTAGGGTAGCATTAGGGTTAGGTGTATCAGCCATTTCCAAGGTTGTGTGTGGGGGGGGGGGGCAGAGCCTCGAGTGACTCCACCTAACTTTCACATGCTTATGAATTCCAAAGCCAACCTCCTACTATTGAGTGATACTCTGACAAAATGATAAGCCTCTTCTCCCAAATGACAAGAACTCCTCTGTCTATGTGGAAGTCTTCATAGAAACTCCTTACCATCATATAAATGATTGCATTAAGGCAGCTGTACCCACCCAGAATAAGCATAGGACTAACTCAAAGAACAAGTTACCCTGGTGGAATCTCAATAATCTCAATATGACAAAAGGAAGAACACCGTGGTCAAATCCAGGCTGGACAAGGCTCAGTAAAGAAAGGAACGTGTCATCAGTTATTAAGCAACTCAGGAGTCTTATCAAGACTATCAAAGCTAGATCTGAGGTAAAGATAGCCTCACAGGCAAAGGACAACCACAAGGTCTATATATGAAACCTCAAAGGCAATACACAGCAGTATGCCGAGCTAACTCTAAATGGAGTGACTGATGTGGAACTGGAGAATATATAAACACCAAAAGACATTAAGCAGAGCTGGGGATCCCAAAACATGCGCTATAAAGCTAGGTCCATAGAAAAGCTTTATTCAATACACTTTTATTTTTAAATAAAACAAGAAAGTCAATGAATTAAGCGCTTTCATCTCTGCTTATTCAGACTTCTTCAGAAACTGAAGAAGTCTCTGAATAAGCAGAGATGAAAGCACTTATTTTATTGAATTTCTTGTTCTATTTTAAAAAAAAAGTACATTGAATAAATCTTTACAGACCTGGCTTTAAAGCATAATTTTTGGGATCCCCAGCTCTGCTTAGTGCCTTTTGGTGTTTAACTGGAGAATATAACAAACTTACTGGCTGATAAATTTACTCCGCTTTCCTCCCAGTGACCCCAAGAGCTACACTTAACCATATCCCCTCAGCTATCATTAGTGAACAGGTCCTGACTGTACTCTCCAAGGCAAAATATTCTGCAATTTTGGTCCTACTAATATTCTGGAATGCCTTCTGAACAGCATGAAATGTGACCTGTCCAGATCTCCAAGATCACTATTCAATATATGCCTCCAAGCTAGCTTTATGCCTAGCAAATGGAGGATTGCAACAGTTAGCTCTCTGCACAAGAGTGGGCCATTTACTGACCTGGGTAATTACAAACCCATGAGTCTGGCTAGTTTTACATGTAATACCATGTAAAGAATCATCGTAGATATTATAAAGACATAGGAAATCTCCAGGCACTGGACCCAACACAGTTTGGTTAGATCAAGCTGGTGGACTTTTTCAAGAAAGTCACCAATCCATCTTGATCTGTCCAAGGCATTTGTCATTATTCCCCATTTTGGTATTGTCAGCAAACTTATGAAACTTAGAGCAAAACTCTATGTCAGCCACTTGATAGCCAAATGGCTCACATGTAAGGGGATTCTGCCTCCATAAAAAGGCTAGTCATCACTGGAGTCCTTCAAGGCATAGTAATGGTGCTGCTCTTTTTTGTCATCTACTTTTTGGAAGTCAAAGCTGGTGATAAAAGCCTCTGACTGACCACATTTATGGATGACTGCAAACATGGTGGAATTACAGAATCCCCTGAGGGCTTGACACACATCAAAAACTAGACAAGAGCCATGGTCTAAAACTGAGTTCCAAAAATGCATAATAGTACCCTTTGAAAAGTCTGCCACCCCTGGGAATTAGCACATAGGTGATGCACCCCTAAGAGTAGAACCAATGTTTATGGACTTGTGAACGTATGTGGGCAGTGTCCTTTCCTACTGTTGTCAATAAATCATATATTGCACAAATTATAAGCAAGAGTATGACATCCAGGTCCAGAGATGTCACCAGCTCCCTGTACTCAGCCTTCATTAGAGTGATAATTGAGTACAATTCTCCCTTCAGTATATACCTTACTAGGCATATGCAACAAATGGAGTGCCCACAGCAGTTCATCACATAAAGAATACAAGGTATAAACCACATGGAATACGCAGATCACATCAAGGCCTTATCTTTATATTCAGTCTCCTACAGACTAATGAGAGGTGATCCGGGTCTGGCTTACAAGGCAGCATCTGACACAATACTAATGGACTTGCTTGACATCTGTCAGTCTAAAAACATTAGAAATACCCATAATAAATAGAACATGTTGGAGGGGCAGGTTTGTGTCTCAGGGAATATCCTTAGTCTGGAGCAGTTTCCACATCCATGAGAAGCAGAGTTTACCCTTGATCGTTTTCAAATGTAACCTAAGCCAATGGATTGGAAATAAGAAATTTACCACTGGACTAGCATCTATGCTCCTATTGCACAGAGGTAACTTGTAAATGTTGCCACCTTAACACAACTGTATGCCCCTAGGCAAGGTATTCTGTAATTAACAAATGGGAGATTATTACTACACTTAAAATATATGCTGCTAAGTAATTTAACCTGTTATTTATAAATGGGAAAATGTGACTAGGCTTAAGAAAGGCCTCTTAGGGCCATTAGTCTAGTAATCATCTGTGATCATATACATACATAAACACACACGCACACATACACACACACACACACACACACACACACACACACACACACACACACACACACACACACACACACACACACACACACACACACACACACACACACACACACACACACACACACACACACACACACATTTATAAATCATTGTTCACAATTATTATATGAGAACATATTAATACAACTTGGCTTTCTAAAAGCATTTTAACTCCAGTGCTTTATCAGAAACGTGGTTCTTATCTGGGCTTGATCTAAGCAGAAATTAGTTACATTAATGGAAAGACTAAATAGTACTGACGGTATTTTGACTTTCAGTTTGACAGTGAAAAATGGAAGTATTGAGTACTTGGATATTAAAGTTAGTTGGACTAGTGCCCAGGATTGTTTTGTTTCTAATATCTTTAGAAAGAACACTTTCATAAATTATTACCTTCATTTTGAAAGTAATCATCTATTTTACATACAGATACATGTAGTAAAAGGTCAGTTTGTTAGAATTTCCAGAGTGTTTTCAGATTATGAACACTTTGAAAGTTTTTAAAACAATTTTTATTAGCTAGATTATTCTAAGAAGTCAGTGGACAATGTTATTAAGTTGCCCCTTTAACAGAAACTACTTACCAGCCTAAAATAAAACAGTAAATTAGCACATTTGATAAAACATCTGAGGAAAGTTGCAAGAATGTTTTTCATTAACATGTTCAAACGTTACTTCTGGCATTAAGAGTACCGTGACAACAAAATGAAAAGTAGTGATAGGTAGTACTGAATTAAAACAAGTAACACAGACCACCCCTTGATTTGTAGATTAAAATGTTTGGGATACTAAAATTTATTTGGGTGGGGATCTAACTATGATTAGAATGCAGCATTGTGGTGTGCAATGTATCTCAGCTATCATGGCTGCCCTTCCATAGTATGGAGTTATAGGAAAATTCGGTGTCTGAAAGCCCCTTCTAGTTTTTCTGTATTGGGATGGGGGGTTTGCTATTTTTACTATTAGTTTTTTTATTGTATTTTTTGTTCTATATTTATTGTACTGAAATTCTCATGGGTTTCTTCAAAAGATAAATGTATTTGTATTGGTGAAATGTTATTAATTTACTCAGCAATTTTATTTTATTTGGGATTAAATTCTGTTAGGATTATAGAGGATTTTTAGTAGTTCATGCTTGTTCTATGTGCCTTTTATTTTTTAATGTTTACTATATGTGCATGTGTCGGACATTAGGTATAGTTACAGGTATTGGTATCTGTAAATGTAAGCCCTATTTTTTATTCTTTTGTGGGGTATGTGTATGTGATTGGCTAATTATTACAATTTATTTTATGTTTTTACATCTGTATATTGGCATGTTTTTGGTGTGCTGTTGTATTATCTGTGGCAGTTTGTGCGGTGTTCATGTATGGGTCATGTATTTTGGTGCTATCCAATTATTTATGTTTATCTTAGATATGTAACACTTATTTTATTTATATGAGTGTGCATGTCTCTCTACACCTTGCTTAGAGAAAATTGGAAGTATCCATCTAATGAATCTCTACTTACAGAAAACTTTCATTGGATTGAGCTCTTGACAACTTGTAACTGGTGAGCTTGTCTATTGCTGAGTTGTAACTCAATTCATAATGGAAGTATTGTGTACACTGTGGTTTATATTTAATTTATTCTGTTGCTGTGTTTTTATTTGTTTGTTTGCTGACATTTTATTATAGACATGAATGCATTGCACTTTGTGCTACTTTTTGTGTTGTACATAGCTTTTTGTATTGTATTTGGAATTTGTTTTTTGGGGATATGTTTATTTTATATGTGATTAATACAGTTACTGTATTTATATGCTTCATAACATAACATACAGAATTCATAGTTTGTTGCATTAGGTATACTAGTCACTGGTCACTTTGTACAGGCCTCATTGTATCTATCTCTATTACTATATATATATATAATAATAATAATACCCCTATCCTCACTAATCTGATTACACCCTACAAAAATCTTGCAACACTACGCTCAGCTAATAAGCTCCTAGTTTCCACTATTAAATCAAAAAACTAAGCTGGGGACTCACTTTTCTCCAACACAGTAGGTAAAAACTGGAAGCAACTTCCTACTAACTTTCCACCCTTGCTTCCACTTTTCTTTTTAAAAAACATCTCAAAGAACATCTTAAAACTCACTGGCTTTGTCCCTGCTCTAACCCTGACTGATATCTCATTCCCCTTCTTGCTCTCTCTATACTTCTCTACTATTCTATGCCGCCTTTCTGTAATTAACAATTTCCTTCATAGTACGAAAAAAAACAAACAATTTATGCTTTTGTTCTCTGTATTTGATCTTAGCTTAAACCTATTAAATGACTCAGTACAATTTTGTTCTGACCAATGTAGCCAATGTACTGTAATTCACTTGACTATTACTATTGTATTCTTTGTCACTGATCACAGCTGATGCTTGGAGCTTTTCTCCCCGGGCCTCTACTGAAAATGGACATATATCCAGTTAGACTAGCCCAGTCAACAAATGTAAAATAAAATAAATAAATAAATAAATAAATATATATATATATATATATATATATATATATATATATATATATATACATATATATATATATATATATATATATATATATATATATATATATATATGGTTTACTATCATATCACCGAAATTTACAATGGTGAATCACTGCAATGTCAAACTAGAATCACAAAAAGCAGAATGTAGAACACAAAATACTTCAAAAGGACTCCATAAATTTTGGATTCGACATTTACGAACAGTCACCACACTTCTGGAAACAGCATCACTGTGCGTTACACAGTAAAGAAATTGTTTGCAAGGGGGCAAGCCCCCCCTGCACCCCCTGCTACTTATATATATAAACTCCGGGATCGCACTATAGCGAGGAAAAGGGTACATTTCCCGATCCCCACTATAGTGCAATCTACATCCCAATGTTGACACTCACAACAGCGAATGCTGTTATACATTTGCTGTTTTGGGTATGACATTGTAGCATTCATCTTTTCATGCCGTTTCGCACTACTGAAAATCGCACAAAGTGGAATCGACTAAATGATAGTAAACCGAGATATTTTATATATATATATATATATATATATATATATATATATATATATATATATATAAAACATATAGACAAGTGGAAAAAGATCATTTGTAGGTTGTGTCTTAGATTAAGTTAAAATTTCCTTCACCCTCCTGTTGCAATTTGAATGTGTTATACCATCCTTGAATAAACCGTATCTCATAGCCACCTGTATGACAGTTTTATCGACTTGCCTGCCTACGTTTGAGGTGATAATACTCAAGTGTTAGTAGCCTGTAGGGGAAAAAAAGGTGAATGGCATAACACTGAATGCTTTTCTCCAAAGGAAATATATGCTGGTATGATTTCTTATTGGGTGCTGGACATGATTCACTTTTTAGGGAGATTCCTCTCTTCTTTGAGTTAGTGCCACCATGGAGTTGGTATATATAATTTCAGGGGCTGATGGAGGTCTTGTCCCCTTACAAAAAACAAGAGAAAAAAATGTTTTGGTTATTTTGAAGCAGACATTTCATAGTAGAACCAGTCTTATCACATAATGCTCAATGTAAAAAAAAAATTTTGATTTCTTTTGTCTAACAGAATCAATGAGTCATGATTTTTTACAGTGTCAGTCCAAATGGGTTGCATTTAATTCATTTTGTAATTACATAAGTGAGCTGTTTGTACAGGTTGAATTGCTTTTTTGTGTTTTTCAGTTTGTGGATTTGTCCCTTATTTTCTGTTCCATGCATCAGCTATTCTGTCAGAGAACCAATTAGTACACCACTCATTCCTGTCTAATCTTCTACATAGGCTATCTGATGAGTTTCTTCTCACTTTGGGTAAATCCAAGCATTCCCAGAGGTAACTGTCTGTAAATGCCCTATATCCCAGAATAAGGTCTCATCTTAAATGTCTATAAGAGACACTGTTCAAGTTCCGATATTTAGTTTGGTTTATTTTTGCTGTACTTTTTCTAATTTACTCTTGCTTGTTTTCTTATAAGGTGTCCATATTGTTATTTCCTATTCAAATGTGGTCTAATGTAATTAACAAATAATGATTTCATCATTTCTGATTTCCTAGACTTTATAAATGTTTTATACAACCTCTAGCTGTATAACTATCATTAACCAATTAGGTGATATGATTAGAAATACTCAAAGCTGGATCTACCCATATACCTAGGTCCTTAAATAAACTGACTGTCTCAATCTCTGCATGCTGTATTAAATATTCACCTTTAAATCTATGACACACAAATCTCATATGCTTTGTTTTTGTTGTATTTATCAGCATATTATTCTCCTGTGCCAGAATTGTCAATTCAGTCAAATTCTTTTGCAGATGTGCCATGTATGCAAAACATTATTATTTATGTATCCTTGGCTGACTAGGTTATTCCCACTAGGCCATTAGTATCTTTTCAGTGGAGACTCAAGGTGATATTTATACTAATACTGAACGTCCCCTACTCGTTGTTGTTGTGAATGGGACCCATTTTGCAGACACACTTCCTGTTCCCATTCCAGGCATGGAGGCTTCCCAGAGAAACAGGGAAGCAGATGGAGAGTGAAGGAGATAATGGAGTGGTGAAAGAAATGGAGGAGAAAGTGAATATTGACACTGCAGAATGTGTGCAGGATTCTGAGGAAAAGAAATCTTTTTGATGAAGAAGGGTCAGCAAATGATGGCTGTATAATTACAACCCTCCAGTTGAGAGGGTTGTGGGATGGTTTACTTAAAGGAATGGTGATACAAAGGAAGCCAGAAAATGAAGGAGACTTTTCCTTGGGGTGGGGGGGGCTACATTATGGGGAAAATACAAAAGGATGATGCAGAGACAATCCTGAAGAACAGTGGTGAGATGGAAAAGAAAACATATGCAAAGAAAATAAAAGAAGACAAAAGTTGAGAAGCAGAAAACAAGGCAGAAGAAAATGAAAAAAATAAAGTACTTGGTAAAGATTCAAAGTAAAGAAGACAACGAAATGGACAGATATGAAGTGTGGGAAAATTTAATAGGGATGGGATTGTAATATTGTCTTAAAAATAGAGACAAATATACATATTCCAAGCACAATAAATGTGGAGGGGAATGGGGGTGTCCTAAAATACTGGGGACAACCCAAGACATTTTTTTTTGTGTGGAAATGAAGGGCATTTGATATGCAACTGTGATAAAAGGAAATGTTCTGTCTGTGAGAAAATTGAACGTGATGCAAAAATGTGAATTGAAATGTTATAAATGTGATACAATCGGACATTTATGGATGGATTACAAAAATGAAAATAATATTAAGGAAAATGACAAAGAAAGAAGAAAATGAACACAGAGAAGAAATTGTAGAAATCAAAAAAAAATCGGATGAGAAAAAAATAATAAAGAAGACATAGAAGAAGGTTCTGAAAGTGATGAAATGACATAAATGGGGAAGAAGCAAAAGAAAAAAATATAGGTATAAGGGTAAAAGGCAGAAAAAGAAAATTTAAAGAGACAAGTACAAAAGAAAAAAGGAAAGGACATTGATGAAAAGGGATATATGCAGCTAATTTTAAGGGCTGGTATAATGGTTGAGGAGTCTGACTCACAAACACAAGGTTCAGTGTTTGATTTTCACCCTTGGGAGGCTAATTGGCTAGGTTTAAAAATGGCCTAGTAAGAAAGCTAGCCTACTAATTAGGAAGTTAAGAAACCATGACTCTAGGGAAAATGAAACTTTTAGAATGCTTTCTGTACATGCAAATAGTATTACGAATATAATAAGAAAAATAGGGATTTTGGAGTGGTGTAACATATGTGCATAGATATAATTATATTAGAAGACACTGAATTTTAACAAATGAAGAAAGATTACAAACAGAGAAACTATGGAGATGAAAGATAATATGGAATTTTGGAAATAAGAAATGTTCTGGAATAGCTACATTCTCTAGAAATATAGTAAAGATATTAGGTACACTTTTAACAAAGATGATAGATTAGCCATTATAGATTTAAAATGGAAAAAACAAGTATATCAAATTGTAAGATTATATACTTATAACAATTGTAAAGAAAGGGAAGCTTATTTCATCAGATTTTAGACTATGTAGTAATAAATATGAATATTATAATAGCAGGAGACTTTAATTGTGAATTAAGAGGAAAACAATAAAAGAAAGGAAATGATATGAGAACAATGTTAGAAGTTATAAGATATAGCAAGTTAAAACGCTGGGACAAAAATTCATGGACTTACAGAAGGGGTGTGTATAGAACTGAAACAGATTATTTTATAGTATCAGAAGGTTCATTTATATGTGAGGGGACGTAGTTGAAACCAGACTTTCTGATCATCTTATAATAGGGTCTATATCATTTCATTGAAAACTCATTTCATCGAAGCTTAATTCATAGACACATATTCACTGAAAGCTCACTTCACTGAAAACCCATTTCACTGAAACTCATTTAGTTGAAAAGTATATATAGCTATTTCCCCACTGTTGTGCGATCCTGGAGTTAGTATATAAAGTAAGGAGGGGTGTGGGGGCATAGTCCCCCACATATTGTAAATATTTTAAAGCATATAGATGGATACTTGCAAGTGTAATGAATAAATTCTTCCAGAACAGAACATATAACCAATTTATGTGGGGGGCTTTGCCCCCCACACCTCCCCTTACTTAATATACTAACTCTAGGATCGCACAACAGTGGGGAATAGCCCATATATACCTTTCAACGAAATGAGTTTCAGTGAAATGGATTTTCAGTGAATTGAGCTTTTAGTGAATTGGGTTTTCAGTTAAGTGAGCTTTCAGTGAATATGTGTCTATGAATTAAGCTTCGATGAAATGAGTTTTCAATGAAATGATATAGACCCTTATAATATGGCTACAGATACAGGAATACAATGAATATATAAAAATAGACAAAGGAATAGAAAGAATAAATGAGAAAGAAGGAAAGGGATTAGTAATACAGTTATGGAACCATCATATTACTACAACAGTTTATAAAAACTGTTATAATACAACAGCACCACTACCCTCCAAAACTTAACAACTTATACAGATCCAAACTGCAGCAAAATGAAGCAATGAAAATTCAGACTGTAAAAACTGTAAAATCACAAACACTTTAACCACTTCTAGTGCCTCAGTGCAACCACCTTCAAGGAATATATGAACATAATACAAACAGCACCCTATATATCTCAAACTCACTCAATAATTGACATCAAAATTCCAATTAAACAATTAAGCAATTAAATGTTTCTCTAAAACAAACATTTCCAATTTACTTCACTATTTAGCCCCAAAGGGGCCAGTGTGTTGTATTTGTTGTATTTATTATTGCAGGGGAGTATCTTGGAATAAATTAATTCTGTATATGGAAATGTTTTTTTTATTAAAAGAAAAAATTCTGTATAAGGTATCTGTGTATATTTTAAAATACTTACCTTATATGTTTTATATATCATAGAAAGTATAAAAGGGCTTGTAACTGTGCATATAGATGAATCTCTCTCTATATGGATGCTATTCTAATAAATGTTTGCATCCAGAATCTTTGACAGTCTATGTATTGAACTTAATAGATGTATGATGTTCTGTGTAGAGTCTGCATATCCTCCCCGCGGTTGGGCGGGTGTTTGAAAGACATGCGTAAATGGGCGTGCCTTCATTGAAGGTTGAACGTATAGCTGGCACCTCGATGTTTGTGAAAATCTACTGCCAATCACTGGAGGACAGGAGTTCCGCTGTGGCGACCCCTCACAGGGAAAAGCCGAAAGACAAGCAACAACAACTAGGTGTTGACAAATCTTTCATTTCAGTATGTTCTATGAAGTTAAATAGTAATAAAATGGAAACTATTTTATTAAATAATTTAAGTAATCCACTAAAAAAATTATACAATTATAATTGGAATGGTAATTAAATTAAATAACTATAAATAACAAATTACCCTAACATATGCACAGTTTTAATAACACTTACAATAACCGACTGAAGACATTTCTCATCTAGTTCAAAAGAGGAATAAGAACTTTTCATTTGATGAAAAGTGATGCTTCTATGTAGCCTTGTATTTATTATAAGCAATTACGTTTTTCCCTGGCATAATACTACTTAACAAGCTAGAAAGAATGCTAGTTTATATTGCTGTGTCATCCTACACCAATCACATCAGACCTCTGCAAAATGGCAGCATAGGATTTCTGGATTTAGACTCATATACAGTAGCTGCAGTGTTTATTACTATAGTACAATGGTAGGACTGTTTATACAATAGCAAGAGGAAAGATATTCTTGATGAAACTATCAAAGCTCAGTATAATGTACTTGATTTCCAAAACCTTGATATAATAAATGACAGTTTGATCTTGCCCCTAAAAGATTATCTGGTGGGAATAGGTGCAAAATGAATTGTTATTATACAGACATGTCACTAAAAAGTAGGGAAAATAATGTGCTGTTAAGGATTTCTACTTCCTACTGATAAGCTACTAAGTAAAAAAAAAAAAAAAAAAACTTCATTTTTTGTCTGGACTACTTATTAACTGTATTATAAGGGAGCAATATATTTATTTCAGTTTTTTAAACACTGAAGAAATGGAGATTATTCCATTTTTGATAAAAACATAATATCTATTGCTAAAGGTGAAAAAAATCATGAAAAAGTCTATCTAAAATCAATAAAATAATGTTGCATAATGTGTGTTTTGCAAAGAATTATAGGGATTTTTTAAATGCATCTGGTTTAACTGATCTAAAATAAGGAAAATATGGCACCACTATTAAAGTTTATAAGTCTAATTTCTTCTAGTATCTATTGAAAATGTTTCATTTGGAAGTAAAATCAGAATATTTATCACTCCATGCAAGATTTCAAAAATTTCCATCTCAAACTATTCAACATTTTTGAGATGTAAGAAAGATGTCAAAGCTGATTTGGTACATATTTTGCGTCCTATGATAAATTATACACATATTGAAAAGAACCTGTCATTAAAAAGTCTTTTGACAGACTGTTGTGTATTAGCAAGGGGATTAAGGTAACTCTTCCCAAAGAGGTTAGTAATAAAAAATATACATTCCCATAAAATACAGAAAAGACAGAAAGACACAATTCAATTAAGGCAAACAAGTCATATTGTTGCTTACAAATTATGAAAAAAATGATTATTATAAATGTTTTTATGATAACTAGCATTTGCTTACAAATAATATTCTTTGTGATTTTTTCTTTCCCTTATTTGTAATTATTGCATATATGTTAAAATATATTAAATAATCTGAAAAAAAAAGAAGAAGAAAAAAGAAACGCAGACCACTGTGGCTAGCTTAATGTCTTCAAGGCAGCTAGATGCCATACTATCTAAACCTTAGAATGAAGAGATAAAGAGATTTATGGTAAGAAGTGTTTTTAGAACTACTTGGAAGAACAAACTTGATTCAGCATTATCTTTAGACTATTAAAGGAAAAGAAGCTAATTTAAAACCTCATGTTATACTAGAGTCACAGAGAAAGGCTGTGCAAGAGGAAGTACACAAAGGTCTTAACTGGGGTAGAAAAGGAGTCAAAAAGTAAAGAAAAAGCACCACAGTGCAGGAACAATTCAGTTATGTAGTGCTTTTAGCATGCAGAATAGCATGTCAAAATTTGACATCTACCCAATGCCTAGTGGAAGGCACGGTTCCCCACCATCATAGAAGTATTGCCTTGTCCTTCTAACAAAACTGAAGCCAGGGACAAAACAGACGTTTCTGCACTAGAGGGCTTATTCTAGTGTATTGTTATTCCAGATACGTTGCATTTGTGCTTCAGCAACCTTTTAGTAATTAACAAACAGAATAATAAAATCCAATATCACATATACTAGTGCTTACATGTATAATATCACAACACCATGTAGCTCAACTGCAGCCCATATTAGATGCCCTGAGACAAGCTAGACTAATTACTAATGCCTCCAAGAACATGTTAAACATGAAAGAGGTAAATATTTAGGGTGAGTAATCTATAAGGGAATTATTAAGACCAAGAAAACTAGAAACAGTGAGAAAATGGTCTGTCACAGGCACTATGAAGCAATGATGGCAGTCATGGTGTTACCTGGGAGCTATCAAATGTTCTACCACAAGTTAAGAGAAACATAGGTGTTGTTTTAGGATGTATTTTCTAATCAATATACAATAAAAAACTTTTAGGGATCTTAGCTGTGTGACATTTTTTTATCGATCATTTGCAATCACAGTGACTGGGTTTTGCAGCCAGCTAGTTATGGTATTCTGTTCCATGGAAAACTGTCATGCAATCTCAGTGCCAGAATCCCATCTGGGGACTTCTCTCTCTTACTGTAATTTATTTATACAACATCAGTGGTCATCAACCATTGCAAAAATGAAAATCCTATTTAGATATTATTTTTGATAAGTCATATATTGACTGTAGTGCAATTTAACAGATGAAGACATTGATCCTTACACTCATAGTACCCATTCAGGTGTACTACTATGCAATCATTCTGATAATAGTAGGCACTGTATACACCCTAATATATATATATATATATATATATATATATATATATATATATATATATATATATATATATATATATAGAGAGAGAGAGAGAGAGAGAGTTTACCTTTAAAATGTCACAACACACTTGTGTGACTCTTTACTTACCTAACTTGAAATGTCAGAAACTGCAAAGCCGAATGCTCAAAAGAGTGAACTTGGTACACACAAAAAAAAGTTGAGGTTTGAAGCTTTCATAACTGTGATAAAAGCCTTACATATTTTTTCAAGGTAAAAGGAGTAAACAGATGTAGATGGGAAGATAACTTAAAAAAAGTCTCATGCTATTATCTTTATATAGTTTATGTGTTTACTTTCAACAAGCTTATCTCCAACTATGTTCCATAAAGTACAGTATTCATAAATTTCTTTTGCGTGGGTTTCCTCCGGGTGCTCCGGTTTCCTCCCACATCCCAAAGACATGCTGTAGGTGGATTGGACACTCTAAATTGGCCCTAGGTATGAGTGCATGTGTGTGTGTGCCTTCTGTGGAAGGTTGGGTGCTGGGCTGGCAGCTCGACACCGTAAAACTCCATTGCCAGTCATGAGTGGAGAGGTGATCCACTGTGGTGACCCCTAACCGGGAAAAGCTGAAAGAAGAAGAAGATTCATAAATTTCTTTCAAGGTTGCATGATTACAACAAACATTTACCACATGCTTGCTCTAATGAACTCTAAGAAAAGTTAAGCTGTTCCTTGTATGAGAAGAATATATAAAACCACTGCAGCAGTTTTAATCTAGACATTTTATAAAAACCAACCATTGATGAAATATATATCCAGTACAATACATATAGTCCTGCCTATTGACTGAAGTGGTATTCCAGCCCATGTCTTCAGTAACATGCAGTATTTTATTTTTCTGTATATAGGCTGATGCTTCTATTAAAAAATCAAGAATTTTGGTACCTTTATAGGACATGTGTGTTCTTTCAGAGAGGAACAAATTAGCTTTGATTCCATTATTTTTCAAATCTTTTATTAAAAAAGTCAAGCTTTCCTTTTGCTTATTACTTTAGATGAATAGTCATTGTCCAACCTAATATGCAATTCACCATTTTTCAGAACAGAGTTGGATAGATCATGCAGTTCTTAATATCAAATATTTCTTTAAGCTGGGCATAAACCTCACAAAAAAAAGAGTGAGGTGTAACATTTTTCCTTGTTGGAAGAGATACCAGAGATCTATATTCCCTTCAATGCTAAGAGATAAATATTCAGTTAAGTTCAGATTTTTGTGTAAGCAAAATGTTAAAAATGGCTTTATTTTCTCCTTTGTAGTTTTCAGGTATCCTGTGTATTCTGATATTGTTATATCAACCTTTTAGAGCCATTAGTTTTTTTTTGTTTTTTGTTTTTTTGTAAAAAGTCTATTTGTGTCTCACCCTCTAAAATTCTTCCTTCCAAATAATTTAAAGTTTCTTCCATACTACATTTTTTGACAGTTTGTTACTTATTCAGATTTTCTAGAGTATCCATTTGTTTTTTACTTTCTTCTTTGAATGAGTCCGGCTTTGCGTCAAACCTATCCATTTTGATAGAAATATCTTACAGACTGGTGACCAGAGATAGAGTTTCCTTTTTCATAGATGTGGCCTGGGAAGTGCTTTTGGAGTAACTCATTTTGTGGTAAAAATCCTTCAGAAATTTGAGGATTTCTTTCTGACAGGAAATTTTGAGGATTTGAAGAAATTAATGATAATGTAGTGCCCTGTGGGTCTTAAAGAATATATTCCACCAGTCTTTCATTGATATGAGTTGATTTTGTAAAGATGATCTGTCACAATAGAATATTACAGAACTGCTTTCAGATGCTGTGTTCACTCATTCTGTACTTTTTTCCACAGTTTCAAAATGTTGATGTGATATACCTTTTTTAGTTTTCTGTTACCAGCATGTTTAATCCTTAATCATTTATTTCTATATTGTAAAACAATCTTGAAATTTAACCAAAAATATGCATTCTGCAGAAGTCTGTATTTTTTCTTTGGGGGGGGGGTTAAGAACTTCGGAGGTTACTCCAGGTGAGTTATATGTTTTATAGGCACACTATTGAATAATGGGGCAGATAAGAGATGAGTAAATGCTTATCAGAATCTGGATGAGAAGCAGTTGGTTATTACTTGGGACAGATAGAAGGATTTTCTAGCTACAGTTGAGACATGAAGTTCAAAGGACATGAAGTCATGTGTAAGGGTAGGGTGCCTTGGCATCTAATGACAGCATTATTCTTAAGGAGTGTGTCATCTATATAGTAGGATGGGGAAATATTTATTTTAACAAAGTAGACTATACCACATTTTTACATTTATAATTTAGTCCATTGTTCTTGCACCAGGTAGTGTGCCTACTCAACTTTCTACTGGAATAACTTAACATGGGTGAGTGCTGAAATAATAACCCCTAATTTACAGTCATCAGCAAATTTTATTAAATAAAGACCTGAAGTATTGGCTGACAGATCAGCAAAACAATTCAAAATGGAAGAAGACTGAGTACTGATCCTTGATGACCCCCCTTTCTGAGGTGGCACCTGCAACACTTGTACCATGTGTTCTCTTGAATAAACAATGTGCCATCCATTTTACTAAATGTGGAGTGATGCTTAGGTTCACCAGTTTGTCAACAATGCCTGTATGGGGGATGGTACAAAAATGTCCTCTCACTGGCAAGATAGCTTATCAGGCTAAAGACAACCACAAGGCCAACTGCAGATATGTCTGAAACCTCAAAGGTAACATGTAACTGTGCAGCAATGGTAGTAAATGGTACTAATGTCACTGAGCAGAATGACATAGTGCATCTGCTGACTGACAAATCTGAGTCATACTTTACCCTCTACTTTCCCCTGCCACCCCTTGTGATATCCATACCAGAATAACCCTCCAACTATCAGCAGTGAGGAGGTCATAGCAGCGCTCACTAAGGCTAAAAACACAGCCTCAGTGGGGCTTGAAATATGTCAGCTTGCTTCCTAAATAGCCTTAGAAATGACCTATCAGCACCACTTGACTCACTTTTAAATTACAGTCAACAAGAAGGCTATGTACCATGTTAATTGAAGACAGCAATGGTTATCCCCCTTCACAAGGTTGGATCATCAACTGACCACAGAAACTACAGACCCATTAGTCTGACTAGTCTAATCTGCAAAACTATAGAATGAATTATCATTGAAATGTTCAACAAAGATATTGGAAACCTATAGACACTGGGCCCATCCCAGTTTAATTTTGTCAAAGGAAAGTCATGCTTACTTAACCTGGTAGACTTATTTGAGATGGTAACCAAGGCAATCAATGAAGGGAAGATGGTGCATACCACCTATCTAGATATGGCTAAGGCATTCAGTGCAATATCTCACTCAGGTTTCCTGGATAAATTCTCTGAACTAGGTATAAATCCCCACACAACTCACTGGATTGCCAGCTGACTCACAGATTGAAACCAAGAAGTCAGGATTAGTGAGACTACCTCCATCAAGAGGCAGGTCACCAGTGAAATACCACAAGGCTCCATGCAGAGTCTATTCCTTTTTGCATCTACTTCTCAGAGGCCAAGGCTAATGTCAAAGGCCTCTGCCTCACCAGATTTGCAAATGATCTCAATTTGGGAGCTATCATAAATCCTCCTCTTGACACAAACATCCTGCAAGATGGTCTGACAAAAACAAGTGACCAAAATTATGGATTAAAGCTCAATGGAAAAAATTGCATTATAGTGCCATTTGGGAAAATGTTTACCCAGACAAATTACTCCATTAATAAGGCAACTTTAAGTGTTGACCCATTAATTAGAGATCTGGGAACATATGTAGACAGTAATCTGGCCTTTGATGAACACATAGCCAAGGTAGTAACAAAATCATTCTGTGTCTCCCAATGTATAATTAGGTGAATGACTACCAAATCCAAAGAAGTTATAGTACCACATTATTCTGGCCTCATTAGACCCACCACTGAGTACAATGCCTCCTTCAACATGTACCTGACTAGGCATATGCACCAGATGGGATGTCCACAGAGGTTTCTCACCAAGATAATCCAGGGTATTAACACACTGTTCTATGCAGATTGCCTTAAAACCTTGTCTCTATAGTCAGTCTCCTACAGGTTGTTGAGAAGCGATCTGTGCTTAGCATATAAAGCATACTTATGTCCAGCCTTGATGGAGCTTTTGCACATCTGTAAAATGAGCAACACCAGAAACACAAGATCCAGGGATTTGAACTTTGCTTGTGACAAATAAGGCATACTAGTGAGACAGATATGTGACTCAAAGAATCCCCTTACTCTGGAATAGTCTCCCCATCCGTGTGAAGCAGATTTCAGCCCTAAGCCTATTCAAACATGTCTTTGACCATTAAATGGGAAATTGCAAATTCATCCACTGGCTGTCCCCCATGTTTCTTATAGACAGAGGTTGACAGGAAACATTCCCTAACTAACCTTCCCTTGGCACATCATTTTTTAGTAACCTCCTAACATATCACTCATAACAAACATGCCCCCTAATTAGGACGCACATGTTACAAAGTGAGACAATTAATTTGGTTTGCATAGTTAGGCTTACAAATGCCCTGGTGGTTGTTAGCCTAGTGTATACCTATGAACCTCTGAACCTTAGTCAGGTCTAAGCAAGCTGTGTTATGTATAACTACCATCAACTACTTGATTTTCAAAGTAGTTTACAAAGTTATCTAGGCAACATCTACCTTTCACAAAGCCAAATTGCTATACATCTTGATCTAAGAGATTCTCTGCATTTAGATTTATGAGGTCTGAAATGTTAAGGTCCACAGCTTTAAAATAAAGCTGGTAAGGCTGGTGGGTTTGTAATCATCAGGGTCAATGGCTGGACTTCCTTTATGTGGGAGTCACAATAGCTGTTCTCAAGGCATCATAAACATAGCCCATTGCAAGACTCATGTTAAAGAGGTTTAGAATAAGTTGTAATTGGCCATACTTGCTGTTAATTATTAAGATTCCTGGTATATTATCATTAGTGTTTTTTTGTTTAAAAAAAGCTGCTTGGACTTGTTCCATAGTGATTTTGTAGGGAGGGTCAGAGTAGAACTGTAACTAGGATGTGGCAAAGTGGGTGGCTGTCCTGAGTGTAAACTGTCTGGCGATACAACTGGCAGGCATTAATTGTGTAAGAGTGCAGACTGGTTTGCAATGCTGTGTTTGCAGTCATGATTGAAGCATCGAAACATTCAGTTAGTAATAGTAATTCTATCAAAAAAATTATTGCAGTTGTAGCAAGAAACTTGTTACAGTTGCAGAAGTACATAGGAATTTTTTCATCCTCAACTTTGAGTTTAGGCTCACTGATTTGAAGAACTGCCCAGAGGCACCAGATGACTGTGTGTATGGTTCTGGGTCATGGCCTTAGAAATCAAGGTGTAACTATAACAGTGCATAGGTGATATTATTTTGAATCAATTCTGAACAATGATGGGTATTGTTTCTTAACTTTGTTAATATAGCTAAAGAAAGACTTATGACTACTTTATGAGTTACTAAGCCAATTAATGAAGTCAACTATCTTGAATTTTGACATAATTCTAGGTGATGAGAAGGTACCAGCCAAAATCAAGCCTTTCCTGCTTCTGAAACATATCCATCTGCATTTTCTCTTTGGTGGAATACCTGCGATCATTCACTACCAAATGGGATACCACAAGGTCATCGATGTATTTGTCAACATGGAGGGAGCTGATAGTCCTCACAACATCTTGGATTATGGCTCTAGAAAGATAGCCAGCACCATTTTCCTTTTCAATCTTGTAAAGATAGTGCGTTTGTACCTCAGAAGAGAGCCACCAAATGCTAGAATCAAAGTCCTAAACTGGATGTATACAATGTAAACCTTATCTGTCTGCAGCATGCACCCTTGTGATTCACTGAAGAATGTGTAAAGGCTGGTGACAGTAGAGATGTAGCCTTGAAGATGTGGGGAGGGGCTAAATGCTGACTCCAATTTCATATTAGACAAATACAACAAATAAAGACCACAACCGTGACTTTGTTTATTAAAATAAAACCAGAACACACTGTCAGTTGCTTTATTGCATCTTCATACATTATTTTAAGTAATTAATGATAATATCACTCAGACTTATGTAATGATGCAAATCATGCAATTAAAAACAATTATCTTTGTAAAGGATACTGTTTTCAAATAAGGTATATACTTACAATGTCATTAAGTCTAGGTCTCAAAGTATTATTCAATAAAGTAATCTTGTATTCTGTCTCTTCAGTTAAATTAACAATGAGGTGAATTCAGTAAAGGCTAAATGATTTTTTTTGTGTACACATTACACTTCAATAAATACATGAGGGCAAACAATTTTTGATTTAGAAAACATCGCTTAGTGGTGTGCAAGCATGCACAAACAGGGAAACTTCTGTGCAATGCAAAGTTCTGCTTAAGCACAACAACAAGGTGAAAGGCATCCATGTAGACTCCATATACATGGTCATGGTGGAGTCTACATGGACAGAAAGGGATGTAAAACTCCAAAAATATGGAGATAACTCCATTGAAAATAGTAGATCACATACATACATGTGCAAAACATACACTCTGGATATTTGTAAAAAGAAGGGGATATTAAAAATTAATATATTTTTTAATAATTTTGGCATGTTTGCACTATGTGCCTCATTGTGCAAACATGCTTAACAGAAAAATGTTTTTTAAAAATAGCATACATAAAAATATTCTAGGACCCTGCATTGTGTCTGTACAAAGATGCATCCATGCTGTTACCCAGCTTACACGGTTAAGAACCATGCAGTTTCCAGGCTGTCAGCATGAATATGTATGCAAATAAGGTTCCTTTACTGAATCACAGAAAGGAGCAACCGTGTCCACATATTCCATTCATGTAGGCTCCTACATGGTTTTGATATTACAACTGTGCTACTTTTAGGATTTTTTAGTGCTCAATGCAAGTGTATGAGTGACAGCTACATATTTTTGCAGGTTCACATGAGCAGACTACCCACATAACAGTGATAATGCAGGCAGTTTTCAAGGAAAACCGGATATATTCAATTAATAATATATTTTTGTATAAGCTATGCTGTGCGGCACTGTGCTCAGTGCCACACTGCTCACTAGAGTAGGGCCTTTAAAGCAGATCAGTTACATTCTAGCAGGTGAACTGCATGATAATTAGCCAATCCCACTTGGTGGACCTACAGCAAAACTGTATAAAGTAAGCATGCACACTACATTCTGATTTTCCATCAATACTCTGAACCATTGGAGTAGAGACAAGGAAATTTAACTGAGATAATGCTAGGGGCTGCCACAGCCTTCTTACATCTGTATGTGCTAGATGTTGAAGTCACTGCTGCTGGTGCTGCTGACAATAGGTCTAGGCCAAGAAAGACAATAGGCCCAGGGTAACCTTCTAGGAGCTAAATGAGCTAGAAATTTCAGGGTGCTACAGGGTGGACAGGACAGGCACATATTACAAGAGCTTAGTGAGCTCTGCTACCCTCATCTCAGAGTCGGATCTAACAGAGAGGAACCCATCATGATGGAAACTAAGGTATGTGTTGCACCTAGGATATTAGCTACAGGTACCTTTCAAAGAACAACTAGGGACATGGTGGGGGTGCCACAACCATCAGCATACATGATACTTCACCATTTCCTATATGCTATGCTCCCACATGCCAGTGAGCACATATTTTTCCCCTTGACCCTGAGGTGAGGGCCAGCAATATGCAACACATCTACTGTGTAGCAAACTATCCTGAAGTACTGGGTGCCATAGATTGCATTCATGTACACATCAAGTCACCACCTGGTGAGCGAGGTAGAATCTATGTTAACTGCAAAAGGATACCACTCTATCAACGGTCAAGTCAAGTGCAATGCCCATGAGATTATCTTGAATTTGTGTATGTGCTGGGAACCCTGGCAGTTATCACGACTCCGATATCTGGCACACATCACAGCTGTACTGGATGTTTGCTGGGGGGGGAGACATCTCACAGGGCTATTTACTGATTGATGTTGACTATGCCCTGGAACCTTGGATGATGACACCCATCAGAAATGCACACACACCCATGGAAAAATTCTATAATGAGGCACATGCACAAACTAGGAACATCCTAGACTATGTGTTTGGGCTTCTGGAGTCACTTTTCCAGTGCCTTGATATATCTGGTGGAGCACTGCAGTATACTCAGCCACATGTGCACAAATATTTACAGTATGTGCTATGTTACACAATCTGATCCTGTGGAAACAGCTGTAACAGGATCGGCAAAAGGAAGGGATACACAGCCCCCCCCCCAGTGCCTAGGTCACCACAACCACAGTCACAGGAAGACTTGGAGGAGGAACGCCCTGCTGATGTCCCTGTAGGCAGACATTGGCAAGTTCAGTACACCCTGGCTTTAGCTAAGAGACAATGCATAGCACATTGACTGACAACCTAGGAACCTGGGATTAACACCTTACTCCTACTCAAATACAGATATGAAAATTGATGCGAGCCAAATCACACATGCTCTCCCTATTCAAGTACTGGCTGTGAACTGTTCACATAAGACAGAGTCAGCCATGATCTACTGTTGTGTCAACTGCTGCACTTGTAAGGTAAGTCCATAACCTACACAATAGTATAGAGGATTGTTATGTTATGTCATTGTAGCTATGGACTGGGTATATTATACAGGCAACTAAACTGGGCAAATGGACAGAAGTTACAGCCACATGGAACTACAGGCACCCATTTCACTGAAATGTCACCATTTGTAGTCAGTAGGCCTCATGCATGGAATAATCATGCAGTTCTACTGCAACAAATTACTGTACTTCATTCAATGGACATGTTAGAAAGTGAGAGTAAATGATTGCCAGACTAGTGTATGTCCTAGCAGAACATGGGATTTTGTTCCTGCACCACTCAAGAAAACAGTGTCCCCTGTCACAACAATAGATTATCTATGCTGTATGACCATTTCACACAGTTAGTATGCCACACAACATCAGGACAGTAATGTACAATTTTAACTTGCATATTACGTGTTAGCAAAGTACATGTTTATGCAGGTGATGGTGTGATGAATGACCCCTGTTTGTCAAGCAGCCTCTGTGGCTCAAAGGTCCAAGGAAGCTAGCTTGTGTGATGGTGTTGAGGGTTCTAATCCAAATAGTTGGCTGGCTATGGAGTAATACATGTTGTTTTAAAAATGTGACTGTGTGTGTGTGTGTGTGTGTGTGTGTGTGTGTGTGTGTGTGTGTGTGTGTGTGTGTGTGTGCATGTGTGTGTGTGTGTGTGTGTGTGTGTGTGTGTGTGTGTGTGTGTGTGTGTGTGTGTGTGTGTGTGTGTGTGTGTGTGTGTGTGTGTGCCATGCTAGTATTAACCTATTGCACATATTACTGACACATTTGCATCTGTGCCACGTATCCAAGACCTATTTAAAAAGTGCTAGGTAATATTAGATTAGTCAGTATCAGAATTGTGACAAACTTCATGACACCCATGCAGATGGGATCTGAAAGTTCAACTTCAGAATCCTACACTAAGACACTGCACGAGCACATCCACTCATGCATGAATCGTGCTATCCCAAACAGAACCAAGATGCTCTTCTCCAAAAACCGGAAGCCAATCTGGTGGTCCCCTGCTATAAACAAACTATACAACAGAAGGAAGAAACTGTTGCAGAAAAGAGGAAAATCCTAGGATGCAAAAAACTCCCTGACCAGTCTCAGTAAGAAGCTGAGATCCCTCATAAAATCCTCAAAAGCTAGTTACGAAAATAAAATTGCCAAAGATTCCAAAGACAACCACAAGGCATTCTATAGTTATGTCAAGAATCTAAACAGCAATGCTCAGATCTGCTCTGAGCTACAACAGAATGACATTAAATATACTGATCCCAAGGATATTGCCAATATCCTAGCAGATCGATTTAGTAACAACTTCACCCCTCTCTCACTCCCTAAAGGGCCCATCTCAATACCAAAAGATTGCCAAATTCCAGTAATCACAGCCACACAGGTAGAAACTGCATTCTCCAAAGCTAAGAATACAGCATCCGTGGGACCAGATGATATCCCAGGCTGTATACTACATGAACTACATAATGAACTGGCACCTCACCTAAGTGTTATGTTTAATCATAGCCTCACCTCAGGCTTCGTGCCCACTGAGTGGTGCACAGCTACAGTTATCCCACACCACAAGGGGGGATCCACCTTGGATCCCAGGAACTACTGTCCCATCAGTCTGATAAGCCTGATCTGCAAGGACATGGAATGCATTATCATGTAACTTATAAACAAAGACATTGGCAACCTTCAAACACTGGACCCCACCCATTTTGGGTTTGTGAAGGGTCGATCTTGTCTCCTGAATCTGACTGATTTCTTCAAATCAGTCTCCAGAACTGTGGACGAGGGTAAGGCGGTCCACACAGCCTATCTGGATCTCGCCAAGGCCTTTGACACCATCCCCCACTCTGGAATCATAGATAAACTTACTAAGCTGAGCATAAATCCCTATGCCACTCGATGAGTTACCAACTGGCTTACTGACAGAACCCAGACTGTAAAAGTAGCCGACTCCAAATCCAGCTCCAGACAAGTGACAAGTGGAGTACCTCAGGGTTCAGTCATGGGACCACTCTTGTTTGGCATTTACTTCTCTGAAGTACAGGCCAACACTAAGGGACTCTGGCTAACAAAGCTCACAGATGACTGCAAACTGGGAGCCATTATTGAATCCCCAAATGATGTGGATATTCTACAAAAGGGCCTTACAAAAACAGATGTCTGATGCCAGAGCCATGGGCTCAAGCTTAATGCCAAGAAATGTATAGTTATCCCATTTGGAAAAAAACATGTACCCATGAATTACCACATAGGTGGCAGTACACTAAACATCGAAAGTGTGATGAGAGACTTAGGGACACAGGTGGACAGTGGTCTCACTTTCGATAACCACATCGCCACAACAGTCAAGAAATTTTTCTATGTGGCACACCTCATCACTAAGGGCATTTCTTCTAGAAAAAAACGAGGTCATTGTCCCACTGTAGTCATCACTCATTAGGTCCATTATAGAGTATAATACCCCGTTTGGTATGTACCTCACAAGACATTTGCAACAGCTGGAAAGGCCACGGAAATACCTCACTAAAAGAATCACAGGCCTAAAGCAGATGCCATATGCTGACCATCTAAAAAAACTCCAGCTATACTCTGTGGCATACCGTCTACTCAGAGGCGATCTCTGCTTAACATACAAGGCCTTTTCAAACCCTGAGCTGTTGGACATGCTCCACTTAAAGAAATCCTAATCTTTCAGAGCCACACGCTCCAGGGATCTAAACCTTATCATCACAATGAACAAAACATGCTGGAGGGATAGGTTCCTGACCCAGAGACTCCCCATACTCTGAAATAGACTGCCCATACATGCCAAGCAGAGCGCCTCCTTGGCCCTCTTCAAAAGGAACCTTGATGATTGGATGGGAGCTAGGAAATTCACCCCAGGGATCATGTCAGTCACCCTGCTAGACAGGGGGCCAAATAAGTAAATATTCTGGGAAGAAATATCCAGGGAATTGTTATGGCTAGGCTTGTATAGGCCATAGGGCCGATAGCCTAGTACCAACCTATGAACCTATGAACCTATAAAGGTTGGGACATAAAATCATATATTAGCATGCATATGTTGAAAATAGAGCTAAGTTCCACCTGCAACATGATGTAATATGACAACAGAATAATAGCAATGAATGAAAAATTGTGCTGTGGTGTAATTAATAGAGATTTGTCAGGGCTATACACAAAACACTAATAAATAAACTAGAACAACTAGGTATTGATGCACTCTTGATAAGATGAATAGATGCATGGCTTACATATACGGCATGGCAAGTATCATGCAACAATTGGACAAGTGGAATAATTGGTTACAGCCAGGGTGCCACATTAGGCAATGTCCAAGACCCAAGCTTGTTCAGATTTCTCTTAAGACCTATTCATTTCATATGAGTTGTTGTCCAGTGTGTATGCAGATGACTTGATATTAGGTATACTGATTTCATATATTACAGATGGGGTATCTCTGCTAAATAACTTGACTAAATTGAACATTTGGTCACAGGAGTATAATAGGGTGCTAAATATATCACAAATTATGCATATGAGATTTGGAAGACATAAAAAGAAAAGTGAATATTACATACAGCACACAGTGATTGAAACTAATGATTCAGTTATGGACCTAACTATATAGGTAGATCCAGCTTTGAGTTTTTGTAATCATATTGTAATCCCAGCCTGGAGTGTAGCTAGCTGTGGACTGGAGCCAATTTATTGAACTTTAAGTATCTGATGTAAGCAAAGCACCACCCTTTTGCGCAATGCTTACCAAGGCACAAACAAGCTGAAAATGCCACGTCACATACTCATGCACTTAGTTAAGCAGAGCGAAATCTGTTGCTCCTCACACAATTTTGTTTAAAAATGTATATATGTATAAAGAGGGAGAGAGAGAAGTATATTATTATACTTATATACATATATATGTATATATGTGTGTGTATGTCTGTATTCCCTACATACCCAGATCAGGGAGAGTAAAGCTGCATTACAAAACCTATAATGCTGAACAAAGGACCAAAAGGAAGGGATCAATATTAGATAATGCACTTAAAAATATGCAGAAGTGCACAGAATAAAATCTGTTGCACTTAGAAGACTATTAGGATATCTGAAGTTCAGAGTTCTGGCAGTCTTCTTTCACATCATTTGTAAGTGATACCACATTTGACAGCAAACCACAATTTCATGTCCAACACACATAAGTATTAATCAAACCTGCATACTTGCTGAAAACATCTGGATGGTGATGAGTCATACCATGTCTCCCTATTACAGCATGTGGAAACCTTGAAAATGTATGGCATCATATATGAATATGTAAATATATTGTCAATCCATATGTTTGTATCTATGGCAGCAACAACACTCTCATTCACCATAGCTCCCTGTGTCTGCTGGATATCAGCACACATATATCAACAACTGAAGAAAATGTGTACTGTATTATGTTGTGTGCACACTCATTGACAGGGGTAATTTAGCTCTGCCACAGGCTTGCCCATCAAAATGCAAATAGACACATATGCCCAAAATGGGTGCTGTTGTCACATAGCAAGGCTACAGAACAGTTTTCTGACTCTTAGGGTACTAGCTGCAGATGACAGTAGAAAGCAATATAATTCCACAGGCCTCTCAAGCTGTTCAACTCAGGCCTTGTTTATGCTCTCTAGGATTACTTCACCTGCAGGAGTTTACAAAACAGACTTGAGCTGTGGTGCATGCGTTAAGTACTGTGACCTGTAGTGGTTATAATCTGACTCTGGTCAATTTGTTTTGTGTGTGTGCGTGTGTGTGTGTGTGTGTGTGTGTGTGTGTGTGTGTGTGTGTGTGTGTGTGTGTGTGTGTGTATATATATATATATATATATATATATATATATATATATATATTTATCCCAGACAGCAAGTGTGCATACCACCCTGAATTCAAAGCTGGCATTGTTTTGCACTTGGCTTATGCAGTTGATGCAGGCCTCCAAGCTCTCATTGTACACAAGGCCTGCTGATGTTATCTACCATAAGACTACCTAAAGCCATATTAATAACATGCTTAAGCCATGGCAAGTACAATAACTACTGTGATATATAGTGTGTAAGACTAGATAGGTAAGGGTTCTAATCTTACACTGGCCCACTTGTTGTGTGTAAATATATTCCCCCCAAAGAGCAAATTGCACTTGTTGGCTGATGCAGGGCCCCAAGATTTCATCCTCCACAAGACCTGCTGATGTCATCTACCATAAGACCACCTAAAGCCATGTTAATAGCAGACTTAAGCCATGGTGCATGTAATAAGTATTGTGACCTATAGTGTATAAGACTAGATAGGTAGGGGTTCTAATCAAACTTGATCTCACTTTTTGCGTTTGGATGTGTATATGTAACTTCTTCCAGGGTATCATTAGTCCAGTGGAGATAGTCACAGATGTCAGATTGCACTGCATGTATAACCCTGAGCATTCATCTGCAGTTCCATTCCAAATGTGCCTGTGCCTCCATGATTGCCCTAAACATACACCAAGTGACACTAGATGAGACAATTGCAACAGGTGGTGGAGAGACAATAGGCCTCCTATGAGCACCCCTATCAATCTGCCTGTGTGGAACATTGCCAACTGTTTGGCTATGGCCAGTGTCAACAGTCACTAAAGCCACATTAGCCACACTTCCCTGTTCAATGTCCCTACCATCCATCTGTCCAATATCTGTGGCCACAGGGGACTCAGTATTTGTAGGCATATTGGCTGTGTATGGTGATAGAGAGGGTGGAGGAGGGATGTCAACCGCTGTGTCAAATTCAGCCCTTACAACCCTCAGCTGAGCCTCACTTTGCTCACCATCATCATCAGAGTCTGATGAGACACTGATATCAGGTTGTGAAGGGAACAAAGACCAACCTCCCTGGTCACTTGTGATAAAAAGGAAAAACATTACATTAATATTTGTATTACTATGCTTTGCAGTACTATGTTGCAATATATGTAAAGCTGTATACTACTACTGTTACTATTACACACATGTATAACCCACAACCTCATACAGTAAGACATGAGGGCATTACTTTCTAATCCACATCTGTAGTCATTTGGAAATAAATGTTTTTTTTAACTTGGAATCTCATGAGAAAAAGATAAATGGTGTACACTGTTGACATTTTGCAAAACTCTGCACAGGTGATAGTTATGGCAATCTGTAATGTCCTGACAATACTGTCAGATCAATCACTGTGGTCACACCTACAAGGCATAAGTATGAGTCTAAACTGTGTACAGTCAGAAAATATCCGTTCAGTTGCCAGTCATGCAGACAGTACATCAATCCAGCTAGCAGGCCTGTGATGACACATGAGCAAATACAGTGAACTATCTCTACATCTCTGACAAAAGAGTTTTGTACTTAGCAGCGGCAGGAGCATTGCTTCTTCCTATTCCTGACATTCCTGGAAAAATGTGAGGGAGAAGTAATGTACATAACAATGCATGTGACAATATAACAGGGCTAATACTTCAAAATACCTCACATTTACATTAGCTGCTATGTTAACAGGTATGTGGGTCACAAATTGTACATGAGCTTAAAACTGTGCCTAACCTTCACCTCCCCAAAACATCTGACACCCATGTAACACTATGCGCACCCTGACATGCTGACTTCTACAGCATTCCAGTGATGATCCAAATAAGCATACCTAGATGATTCTCTTGAGTGGAAGTAGTTGGACATACATCCATGACATATGGGGTGATGGATGCCTGGGAGCTGTCCTGTGTTGCAAGGTTCACCAGGAATTCCTCAGTGTCTGACAGAGGTTTTTTTCCACTGCAGGACCACCACCACTGACCTGATGATCCTTGGCTATGTCCTCTGCATGCAATGTTGATCATATCTGTCAAATGGTGTCGCACCTCCTCATATGTGTGATTCTGGTGACCCACAGCATTAATGTTGTCCACCAGTTCATCTCACAAGGCTGTACCCTCTTGTCTATTTGCCGTCCCTCTGGACAGCAGGATATGGTGGTGTTGTCTCAAGGCCTAAATACTGAGATCATTTTCTTCCTCAGTAAAAGGTGGACATAATCTGGCATGCATGATATATCCTGAAATACAAATAAATGAGAACATGTCAGGATCAATACGTCAGAGTAGAGTATGTGGAGATGCAGCAATAAAAGATGCCTACTGGTATTCCCTGCTTGATTACACATCTCTTAATCAACAGTATGCTAAACATACAAAGGCTTTAGAAGCAAGTAGGATAGTAGCAACAGTGACCCACTGCTGTTTTGTGACATGACAGATACTCATGTATGATCAGACAACAAACACAGGGGTTCATTGAAGTGTGTCCCATAGCATGGACCCCCCACCCCCATCCACAACATATCTATAAACAACAGTGCCAACCAAATAACAGGGTACTACTACAACTAACAAAGGAAGTATCCAGGAGACCAGTGTACCCAGTTAATACAGAGCATTAAACCCTTGCTGTACTGTACATCCACTTTAGGTGTAACACAACTGGAGATCAATGGCATGTCATCTGTACAGTTCTAAGAAAGGCTTACTGATGTAATCCCCATTCCCTGTAAGTATAATTAAACATATGCATCATGCTGAAAACAAAATGGTTACACACCTGATGGAGTACAAAACTCCTCTGTTGAAAGATACAGCTTTATGAGTACTGTGTGAATGAGTTAAACATACAAACTAACTGTCATACACAATGGTTCCCCTAGCTAGGTGTTTGCCTTTTTAAGATGGGTATCATTAGCAGCTGATTGTCTCTGAACCAATCTGTAGCTCAGAAATGCTACATGCAGCATACAAAGCTGATTTGCAGTATAATCAACCAAACCCATCAAACTATTCAGCAATATAAGGCCTCAATGTAGATTTCATCCCTTTTCCCACATTTGGATTGGAAATAATAGGGGAAGGGATTATGTCAGCACAGAGTGAATATTTGCAGCAGCTACTTGTTACACAAAGATGTGTGTGCTACTGGCTGAAGCTGCTGCTGCTGCAGGGAATAGGCATTGTTAGAGAGGCTGCAGAATGTGCAGGGCAGCAACACTAAGAGTGACTGTGTGATCTGTGGCAGCCTTGGTGTACATCCACAGCCTGATTGAGGAAACCCATCCTACTGGAAAGTAAGGTATGTGTTTAAGGTAAGTATGTTAACAAAAAGTATCATTAACAGAGTGAAGGGAAACTTGACTGTTGTACCCTAGAACAAGGCAAGGGGTACATTAAACATTATGTCAACCAGCTTGATAAATGCCAAGTCATGTGTAATGTCATGTTAGCCATCTGGAACGTGTGTGTTGCCAAACATTGCTTCTAACACAAGCTCCATATATGTATGCAACTTGTGCTGCTGTTAGCATCTGTAATATCACTAGCAAATCATTGTGGGCTGCAGTCTGCTATGACAGTGCCTCATTTGAATTACATATTTCATAATCCTGTGGGAATTCATACTGTTACTTGACCTGACATTCTATGCACATTCTAGTGTTATAATATGAATAGTTTAAATGTGGTCCTATCTGTAGGCCTTTGATTGCCATTATTTAGAATCAGGCATTCAAACTGTACTGCTTTGGGCTAATAAATTGGTGATGAGAAAGTCATATATCAGAATTTATACTGGTGATGTACAGATACATGTATTTTAAATGCTGTATTTGAACCCAGGACCATGTGGACCAAAAACTAATGTTTTCACAGCATTTAACAGATTGAGCTACTGAGTCACTCTTATAGTGGGTGTATTTCTACGTGTTGCACTTATAATTATACACTTGCCTGTTGTTACATACCTCACTTAGCAGCTATTATTGTGTGTAACTTTATTGTAATGTATTTCTCTACCTGAGACACAGTTACACTCTTATTATTCCATTACTCATGTAGCAGGTGTATTTTTACATGTTGGAGATATAATTGCACAGTTACCTGCAATTAGATACCTCACTTATATCTATTCTTATGGGTACGGCTTTATAGTGATGTATTTTTCATCCAGAATCACAGTAACGCTACTATTGTTCTAGTAATCTCATAGCAGATTTCTGCAATGAGGCGCAATGCGCAGCATGGCTTAAACACACTTAATGATGGGAACTAGACAATTGCTATGTTTTGCTTAAAACACCTATGTTAATTAACAGTTGCATGGCTTGGCAGGCTGATGTGATGGTCCTGGGTTCAAAATGGGGTGCAGGTGTAGTTTTTGAATGTGATTAATATTTTTTTCATGAATCTATATCAATATAGCACCATTTAGCTTAGCTTAGGGATGCTGCGCAATGCATAGTATTGTGCAAAAAATCTTTAAAAAAGAAAAATGGGGTGCTAGGGCAGTGATGAAATGGGCTGCAAGCAGGAGGAAAATCATAGTGAAAGGCAGGTAGATATGTGCAGGAAGGGTGTAGGAAAAACCATAGCTATGCATTTCTTGTACAGCAACAAGTGTGCACTTTAACATGTTTTTTAGCTGAATTTGGACTGTCACCCCCAGAGACAGGGGTGAGGACAACATAAGTGCATTGTCAAGCCAATTGGACCAAATTAAGTGTGTCCAGTGGACACGTGCAAAATGGAAAGCTATGTATGGAACATATTTTTTTTTGGGACAGGTGCCCATTTTTTTTAAGGTGCAATTGGAATGTTGTGGAAGGAACATCGGTATGTGTGGGGGAGGTAAGTTATTAAGGTGAGGAATCTTTTGCAGACAGACAAGACAGACAAGACAACAGACAGGGTTGGTGTGTGATACTAGCGGGGGGAGGACACCTTAGTTGCGGAGAGTGTCATGGAATCCCACTCCATGGAAGTCAGACACTGTAACAATGTGACTCAAGCCCTCACCCATGGGACTGTCAGCACTGAACCTTCACTGCTACTGTGGAGGCAGTGGCCTATACCAGTGCCTGGGGTGAGAAATCCCCACCAGGATGAACAGCATGCACTCCATCTAGCACAGCCATGCACCAACAGTTCAGAGCAGCAGCCCATTCGCCATGCCTGGAAGTTTATTGTGGGTGACAAAAGCACTGCCTCCCCTTCCACCCTTGTGGTGCAGAACTACCTGATGGAGCAGGTATTACAGAGCAGCACAGGGGGTGGGACTAGGCTGTGACCCAGATGTGCTGGGCCCCCGTGCCATGGCCAGGGGAGCCAAGGTAGTGGATCAACTGGAACCAACCTACCTTGTCTTGGTGTGGCAAATTAATTATAAACATAAAGTAAAAATAAACATAACCAAACAAATGTAATTAATAACATAATAGAACAAACATAATGAGTAATGCAAATAAATCGAAAATAATCTCATGAGGAACAGAACAATAAATAATGCAAATGAAAGTATTTTGACAGCAAAGCAATATTAAATTATACTTAAGGCCAACATAACAGGTAATTACAAATAATATATTAATATCAAATCATAATAATAAATATAATTAATAAACTAAAGAAGAGAAGGCGTGGGGAGAAAGAGAAAAAAAGAAAATTAGTAACTTCACAGATAATATAACTACACAGACTACTATTACATACTTCTACATATGTTAGATTTCAGTTGTGAGAACAGTGACTGCTTATATTGTATAGATGATGTTGCATGTACATTGCTCTCAACCTGCTAACATGGGACACTATGGTCCACTCCATACCAAATTATAGTACAAAGGTACAACTACAGGGAACATTTTTGCATAGTATGCACATAAATTAGTAGCAAGGTGTTATGATAACAGATTTGCCATTAAATCACATTCCAAATGTGACGCAGATATGTGATGACCCTTCACCTCTGGGCACTCAGTATTCAAGAAGCCTCAATCCTCACCAATGGCAACTGTGGTGGATGTTAAATGGGAGTATAACAGGTACACACACAGTATTTCCAGATATTGCACTCTGCATCAAGTGTAATTTCCCTTAAGAGCACACAGAGACCACAGTCAGTCTGCGGCTGGTTTCTCCCTCTTTCTCCAGATCCCTGATAAGAGTCTTCACTGGCACAGCTATAGAGTTTAGATTTCAGCTGAGTGTCCAAGCCAAGGCCTTCAGCACCCTCTCTGTCCAGCCAGTGGTTTGTGCCCT
Organism: Protopterus annectens; assembly: GCF_019279795.1. Classification (NCBI taxonomy): domain Eukaryota; kingdom Metazoa; phylum Chordata; order Ceratodontiformes; family Protopteridae; genus Protopterus; species Protopterus annectens. The sequence continues at coordinate 1,057,644,628 of NC_056728.1, read as the reverse complement.
TGGCCAAGTAGCTGGTACATGCACTCTTTGAGATTTGATTTACACAGGCGCACACACACACACACACACACACACACACACACACACACACACACACACACACACACACACACACACACACACACACACACACACACACACACACACACACACACACACCTGGGAAAGGCTGGCACACGTTTACAAGCTATGCTTCTTTCTATCCAGACTGTAAGGTAGTTACGACTGCCACAAGACACTCCTGCCAGCTACCTGAAGGATCTTTCAAGAGTACCCAATATACTGAGTGAAATTAATATTAATACAAATGGTAGTTTGACCGAGGGCAAAGCCATTAGGAGTGGCCCACACAGTGTATCAAAGAAATATGCAAGAAGTCTCAAAATTAAAATATTTCTACAAAGATCAGTCACAATGAAATGTTTAAATATAGTTAATAATAAAAAATAAAATAACAATAGCATACTAAGTATATATTCACAGTGACATCAGAGTTCAAAACACAGGAGACATTTAAAATAACATTAAAGGACACGCTCAAACAAATAAAGAAAAGAATATCTAAACTATGCTTCACTATATTCCTGACTGAATCTAAGAGAATTATACTATTCCCTAACAACTTACTTAACAGACCAAGGCAGATGATGTGAATGGTCCTTCTTGTTGTTGTCAGGCCCAAGACATAATGCAGAATGCTCAGTCTCACTGAGAGACTTCTCAAAATAATTTCTAAAATATTACTGCTGGAATAGCTTGCAGAATGACATTACTTCTTGTTATCTGAATTCTACTAGTTCCCAGGCAAGACCCCATTGCTAGAAGCTGGCAGGATTTAGCACCTTCCTGTAAAAAAAAACACACACAAGGGCTTTTGCTCGGGTCTATATTATATATTCAAAGCTCCAAAATTTCAAACCTCATATGTTCAACAACATGAAACCTAGAATATATATTAATAAAGTAAAAAAAAAAACTTTCTTTAATGCTCTGTGTCCTCCCACACCCCCCTACATAAATATACCAACTCCGAGACCATACTTCAGTGCAGAAAAGGGAAATTTTCCCATTTTGTGCTTATGGAGCCGTTGCCTTTCACCTTTGAACTTTTCAGAGTTCGATCATATGGTGTCGACCATATGACATTCAAACTTTGAAAAGTTCGGCAATTTAATAGGGAAGCCTTTTGCTCAGATCTGTGTCAGGTGCTGGAAGTCATAAAACAATTTCATACCTCCATGCGTCCAAGCTAGTAATTAGTTGACCCCAAAGACAATACAGAAAGCGTCCTAGTACAGACTTTGTGTCTCTGGCTATATTGAAACCTTGTGAGATAGCACCTTTATGGCCCAGCCTATAAAGATATTTAATTTCAGATATTTTTTAAAGTTTGCTGGACTGAAGATAACATTCTGTCTGCCAGTTTCTCTTTTTAAAATATATGCATTTAAACAGTTATAACAGAGCATGTTTATTTATGTTCTCTCCAGTAAGGCACACTGTGGATACATTTCAAACACAAGCACTTTACAAATACATTTCAACACATAATCTGTACAAATCAGTTTGATATACACATGGCATGCAGTTGTAATGCACTTATAACACCAGCATCTTGCATGACATACAGCTCTAATACATTTGTTGCACAAGCAGCTTGTATAAATCATTTTGATATTCACAAATGACATTTAATTATTTACAAAATTCCAGCCAACTGTACTGGTCGTACCTCCTTTTGTCACATCAAGTAATGTCATATATCTGTAAATCAAAGCACCAGACATATGGGGCAGTAGTTATTTGTTTGTTTGTGTCTTTCAGCTTTTCCCAGTTAGGGGTCGCCACAGCGGAACTCCGGTCCACTAATGATTGGTAGTTGATTTTACTTGCCGAGTTACCAGCCCTGATGCACAACCTTCAACGAAGGTACGCCCATTCACGCATGTCTCCACGCAGAAGACATTCTAGCTGAGAATTGAACCGGACAGCGTCTTACTGTGAGGTGACAATGTAGTTATTACAGTCATCATGACATTTGAGAGGTATGTTTGTGTACACTAATTACACTGGACAGCTAGTCATTTCCTAGTTGGCCAACATGGGACTAGAACCCGCAATCAGTGACTACAGGAATAATGTGCACTTTATTTGAAAATAATGAAGTATTAAAGCACCATCTCCTTTAAAACTTTTACTGAGACATGTTGTGTAAAATCGTACATTTACTCACATGCATAGCTGTGTTTGGTGTCGGACTGAAACCCACAAGCAGTGACCAGAAGAAAAACGAGCACTTTATTTGAAAACATTACTTATCAAAGCACCGTCTCCTTTTGCACTTTATTGTTTAATGTCACTTTGAATCTGGCATTTACACACATGTATGGCTGTCTAGGACTTCTGTTAGGATACCTGTATACCCTGTTTATTCACTGAGTGCTATCTACAGCATATTTCAGAAAAAAATTATCAGAACAAAAGCTTGAACCTTAATCTGGGCATTGTATTACATTTACTTATGACATTTTTTGGTGCATTATTTAGTAGTTCATATGTGACAGTTGACTGGTGTTGGATTCGAACACACATGCAGTGAATACAGGAATAATCATATCTGGCATTTAGACACATGGGTATCCATCCAGGACTTCTGTTAACTTACTCGTATACCATGTTCATTTACTGACTGCATTCTATAGCATATTTCAGACAAAATGAGCAGAACACAGGCTTGAACCTTAATCTGGATATTGCACTACATTTTTTTCTGACATTTGTTGGTGTATTATTTGTTCATTTACATGTCACAGTTGACTGGTGTCAGATTAGAACACACAAGCAGTGAATACAGAAATAGTGAAGACTTTGAAAACATTTCTTATCAACGCACCATCACATTTTAAATGTATTGATTAATGTTACTTTAACTCTGGCATTTAGACAACGTATAGCTGTCAAGGACTTCTGTTAACCAATATACCCTGTTCATTTATTGAGCGGAACCTACAGCATATTTCAGACAATGAGCTGACCAGAATAGTGACTCTTAATCTGGGTAGACAATAACATTAACTGATGGTTGGAAGCTATGCTACATAGTACTGCATGCTTACTTGCTTTACCATTTCAGATATGTATTGGCACATTATTTAAGATGTAGGATGTCCCGGGTATTTCATACCTGACTGTTAGGCCTACATCTGCATTTACTTTACTGTACTACTAAGTTATGCATTAAGTGATTACTTTGATGATTTTCTTGCTTACCACACATTTGCCTCATCCTGGCCAGATGCACAAAATGGGACTGCACATTGTGAGCCCTCTCTCCTGCAACTGTGGTAAGAGAAGCAATCCCTTATGTATACCAGATTAGCACACATTCAGCTGTATATTTATAAATTACCTGAAAACATACTTACTTATCTGTGAGGTGTGCCCATCTCTAGCATCTTGGACCCAGGTGTCCAAGGTTCCCCTCTTCCTACATTTCAGGTCGTCATAGTGGTGATGACACACTGCTCACCAGTACCAGGGATACCAGTAGCACTGGTTAGGTCCCTGGCCATACAATCCCAGGCCTCATACTTGCACTCTGAACCCTTGTACTCGCCCTTCAGCAGCTGGGGTCCATATCGCTCTCTGCCAGGAGTCCAATGAAAAGTTTGGACACCTGCACACCCTACCTTTGCACCTGAAAGAGTGCTCCCTCACCAACACCAGCAACCATACCCACAGTCAAGGTCAGTCACAAAGAATGATGTGAAATTCCCAGCTATTGGCCTTTATATAGGCTGCATTCCCTCCCTTGCACATCATACTGTAAATTTCAAAAAGCTCTGCATTGCTTAGCATTGCACAAATTTGCAAATCCATGTTTAATCAAAGCTTAGCAATGCACAGCTTTTCTAACCATTTCTAAACGTAACAATTATTTAATTTAAAGGCAACAGATGCTTCAGTCACCTAAAACAGTTTCACAGCACTGTATGTGAAAAACCATTGCTAACCAGGACTCGAACCCAGGACCTACATTGTAGGTCATGACTCAACCTATCTAGCCACTGAGATAGTGCCTGTAAGTGTAACGCAGCTTTGCAGTGTGGGTTTGCACATTGCTAAGCATGGCAGACTTACAACAATTGATTACATCTGGTTTCTATTTTTACCTGTCTAGAAGATGTCTACTGCTTGAATACGACTTGCTTGGTCTAATGTGCATAAGGTCTAGCCAGGAGAAAGGGTTTTAATGTTGTCCTATCATTCAAACAACTCATTCTATGAGCTTGTAGACGTATGATCCATTTATTCTCTTGACCCTTCATGTAATTCTTGATATTACCTATTCTTCCTGTTGTTCTAATTAACTCTAACACTCTAAACTTAAACTTATGCATCGTCCCATATGTCAATACATACTTTGTCAGAGCATTCTTATCATCCTCTTTGTTAACTGCATATCTATGCTCCCTTACTCTTTCCCTCAGGGTCCTATTAGTTTTAGCTACATTAAATGATTTACATACTTGGCATTGTGCCAAGTGCACTAGGTCCCTTGTCCTGCAGTCAGCATATTGCTTAAAAAAATATTCTTGCCCATTGTCAGGGTGAACAAACCTATTGTCACCTGCCATATAGGGGCATTGGTTGCAGCCTCTGCAGGCAAAAGTTCCCCGTCTATCCAAGCGTAACACATAATGGACTCTATCTCGCTCATAGCAAAGCAGTCTTTTTAAGGACTTTGTGTTCTTATAAGTGTATCTGGGTCTAGTTTCCACTATTGTTGAAATATTGTCATCTACACATAGTAGCTTCCAGTTTTTATCTATTATCTCTTTCACCTTGGCATTCTTATTTGTAAAAGGAATTGTTACTCTAAGCCCTATGTTATTTCTTGAAGCCAAATCTTCACTATCATGTCTATTAATTTCTGCGCCACCATTTCTTTTAAAATAGGGTCTCCCCTTCCTCCTTCTTTGTGATTGATGTTATTCATAACTCTCTCAATTTCATCCACTTTATAACCTCGTTGCTTAAAATTATCTGTCAATGTCTTGCATGTTTCAAGATAAGACTTATCATGACTGGTGAGTCTGGATGCCCTGAGAACCTGGCCCTTCATTATGTTAGAATACACATGGGCCGGATGCATGCTAGTGCAATGCAGCAGATTATTCTTCCAACACTGTTTCCTAAACATGTCAGTGTGCATGCCCTCTTCATCCTTAGTAAGCTGTACATCAAGAAATTGCAACTTAGTGTATGAACTATTACATTCAAATGATATAAATTAGTCGTTCAGTTTATATATTGAACAAATTTTTCTAGTTGTTCACTAGTACCTTTACATGCTAGGAAAACATCATCCACAAATCATCATTAATATCCAGTATGCTTACTAAACTCTGTATTATTCATCACATATGTCCTTTCCCAATATGCCAACACTAGGTTGGCATACGAATTGGCACAAGGGGTGCCCATCGCTACCCCTTTAGTTTGTAAAAAGTACCTTTCATCATACATGAATATATTATTATTCAAAACAATGTCTAGCAGCAACATATATCTCATAATAAGGTCCCTAGAGACCCCTTCCTCTGTTAATAACAACCTCACATAATCCATCCCTCTATTATTAGGTATGGATGTAAATAGTGAAACAACATCAAGCATCACTAGTAGATCATTCCAAGTTGCCTCACTCGAAAAAACATATTTAGCATAGGTCTCTAAAAACTGTTGTGTATCTCTAACCACAGTAGTTATCCCTTCTACTAAGTGTATAAGCTGTGAGCCATCCCCTTCCTGAAACTATAGGCCTCATACTAGGATCTATTAAACTTTTGTGAACTTTAGGCAGTCCCCTGATATTAGGGATAACCAGTCTCTCCACTAGGAAATACTTGCACAAATCTGTGTTTATTACACCACATAGCAGAAAATCATACAATTCACCATGTACATGTTTGATATACTTACCTAAACACATCATGTCTAATATTTTGTATGTATCATCAACAGTTAACAACGACTGCATTTTCATTTTATAAAATTCATTGTCCAGTAACACTATAGCTCCACCTTTGTCTGCCTGTCTAATTATAATATCATCATTACTCTGTAATTTGTTAAGAGCTTCAAACTCTTCTCTAGTTAAGTTAAAAAAGTCAGGTCTAAATTGTGACTCCGAAAGCTGTAACAAATCATATTCACATGCTCTTTCAAATGCATCCAATAATGGATGCATCTGCGGTATAAAAAAAGACGGTCTTTTAAGTATATTGTAGTCATGTCCGGAAGTTTCACCAAACACCATTTTCAGAGCTACGTTTCTAGTGAACATCTTAATATCAAGTATTACATCCATCAAGTCAGTATTCCTTGAAGGTATGAATGAGAGGCCTTTAGTCAATAAAGACCACTCTCCATCAGAAAGTACATACCTTGATAAATGTACCACTAAATCCTCTTGTTGGTCGCAATATCTTGCGTTGGAACTCGTATCTCTCCTCCAAACCCTTCCGCTTCTTTATACGATTCTGTGGAGACGATGCCAGTCTCTCTAGCTGCAGTATCGGTAGTGGAAAGGAAAAAAAAACTGTTGCTGTTATTATTAGCTGTAGATGATCCCATATTCATTGAGGATATGGAGGCTGTCTCTGGATGTTCCTTCCTCCTCACATCCATAACTCCTATGGGTATGGCCAGTTCCCTTGTTAGTGAAATCATGGCACCTCCTTCAGGAACCTTATCACTCACTGACTCTGCCAGTACTCTCACCTGCTGAGTTGATTGTGATGTTGCTGTTGATATCATCGACGTTGTGGTGCCAGCTGTAACTATTTTCTCTTAAAGTTGTAAACAGTATTAAAAGTTTGTATATATATATATAGTAATAATGCAATGCAACTGTAGTTAAACCTATCTGCTTACAGTCTGAACCTACATTCACAAGTAGGGATAAAGTGAAGATTTTGAAGGTAGCAAAGAATAGAGGTAGGAAAGGTAGGGATAGTAGTAATAGGAGAGTGATTAGGTCAGTTTATAGCTTGTGACTAGCTAGCACATGAGCATAGCCACTGGGAGAAAAGATGTCTCAAAGATTTTTTGAAGAAAGAAGCATTATTAATGGATCTAAGTGAAGGCCAGGAGAGAGTTTCATAGTCTAGCAGTGGAAAAGGAGTGGAGAATTTGAACAGTGGCAAGGTTAAGTTTTATTACTTGTAAGAGTATTCGATTTTCAGAACAGAAGGGTCTGTTATGGTGGTATAGTGTAAATAGAAAAGAAAGGGCAGGGCAGCTGAATGGATTGAATATTTGTTTGTGGGCATGTGTTAGTTGTATGTATGCAAGATGGTGTGGAAGTTCCAGCCAGTTTAGAAATTGAAGAGAGGTGCAGTTTTGAGATAAGTGTCTTCCATTAGTGATTTGCCTAACAATTTTGTTATAGCACGAGTCTAGTTTGGATTTGAGGTTGGCCTCTATTTTGGTAAAGAGAGGAGTGCCATAAAGAAGAGATGGGAGCAGGGAGGAGGAGGCAATGGATAGTTTTGAGGAGTAATTGAGGAATGCTTTCTGGCGGTATAGCATGCCTAGTTTCTGGTATGCTTTTTTAATGTTGTTTTGTATATGCATGTTGAAAGTTAGGTATTCATTTATAGTGACACCTAAAAGTTTAGTATGTGTGACAACCTCAATATTTGTGTTATCCTGGCAGAGAATGGAGAAACAGTATTTTTATATAATAGTGGTTTTCTTAGGGGTGAATAGCATAAGTTTTGTTTTCTTAGGGTTTAGGGCAAGGTGGTTGTTAGCCATCCATATTTCGGTGGAGCTGAGAGCTGACTGGGTAAGTTTCAAGAGTTTGGATGGTGAATTGGCAGTGCAGATGATAGTGGAATTGTCTGCAAATTGGATGGCTGTGCCCTGAGTGAGGGTAGAGTGGAAGTCATTGATGAAAATGCTGAAAAGCATAGCCCTTAAGATGGACCCTTGGGGTACTTCAGTTGTGGTGTTGAGGAAAGGAGATAAAGAGTGCTGCCACTTAGTAGCTTGTTGCCTATCTGTGAGGTAGTTAGAGAACCAATTTAGAGTGGAAGGATCGATTCCTAAGTTGGATAGTTTTTGAAGAAGAAGAAAGTGGGAGATAGTATCAAAGGCTTTGGATAGGTCGAGAAATAAAGAGTAGACAAGTTTCCCAGACTCTCTAGCCTGGTTGATCAACTCACAGAAGGATATAAGAGCTGCATTGGTGCTATGTCTGGGTTAAAACCATGCTGGGTTGCTGACAGTAGGTTGTTGTCAAGTAGAAAGTTTTGGAGTTGGCTGTGAACACATTTCTTGAGGATCTTTGAGATGGGAGAGAGAATGGCGAATGGTGAAAAGTTGGAGATGTCTGTATTGTTTTCACATTTGTGTAGTGGGAGGATGAATGCTTTTTTTTCCAAATGGTGGGAACATAAGACTCTTGGCTGGACTTATTAAGAAGTAAGCTGACAGGGTGGGCAATGGAGTTTGCAGCTTTTTGAAGGAATTCTGGGGGCAGGTTGTCAGGGGCATTATTACATGTTTTTTGTTTCAAGAGTAATTTCTTTACTGTGGCTGTTGGGATAGGTACTAGAGAGAAATTATATAAGTGGGGAGAGGAGGTATTTGTTTCTGGGGGGGGTCTGATGGGTTGAAATGACTATGAGGGAAGTTGGTGGTGAGATTAGCTATGACATTTATAAAATATGAGTTGAACAGTATGGCTATTTCAACGGGTGTTGTTCTGGATTAGGGCAGATGTTATCATTTGACCCAGGGGATAGGAGTCTGTTTATTGAGCTCCAGCAGTGTTTTGGGTTTTGTTTGTGCTGGTTTTGTAAGTCATGATAGTAGTCTTTTTTATCCTTAATAACTAGGTGCTTTACTTACTTGCAAAGATGTTGGTAGGTTATAAGGTCAGAAGGATTTTTGTGCTTATACCAAAACTTCCAGACTTTGTCTCTAGAGGCCATGATCAGTTTAGTTGCTCTTATAAGCCATGGGGTGTGCCTAGCTTTTATACATTTTAGCCATGGGGGTGCTAGGTTATTTAAAATATTAAGGAATGTAAAGTTGAAAAATTCTGCTGCTTCATCTAGAGGAAGGATTTTTAGGTGATCACAGTTAATGATGTTTAACTCATTCACTCCAGTGGAGCTCAGGAAGTTTGCACTGTGATTTCCAATGGGCGGAGCCTAAGCCTTTTGACAGAATAAAATTATGTCCTCACATTTCAAACAAATGTTCGTATCTCTGGAACCATAGGGATTATGAAAGAAGTATTAAGGGCAAACTCTTCAGAACAAACTATTTTTATAGTGGTAGTATTCTTTAGGTTCCAGGTCTTAAACAAAATTTTATAAGTCACAGTTACTGTTACATTTGTAATATTTTGTAAACAACTTACAATATCTCAGCAACCACTCAAGTTACACACATACTGTCAGCAGCATTTTACTCATCTAGCTTCCATTTGAGGTTAAGGAGTTCTGCCTGTGTTACCTGGTTGTTGAGATACAATTTTCACATTTTTCGAAATATCTATATAAATTACTATCATAAAAACAGTTAATATCTATTTACCTACACCAGGCAGAGGTCAAATATTGTTGAGTTTGCTGTTTTGTAAGATTTAAGATGAAATCGTTTAAAACCTACATAGCATGGTTTTGGAATTGTTGATACAAATATGAATAAACAATATTTGACGTCTGGAGGCGTCAGTAGTGGTTAACTGCAGATTCACCTGGAGTCGTCACATGGATGTAATGAGTTAAGGAATTGTTAAAGGTTGTGGAGCAAAAATGTGATAAGTCTCTGGTGTTTCTATACTGATGTCTGTTTGCTAGGGATATGGTTTTATGTATTATAAAGGTAGGTAAGTGGTCACTGATACAGTTTGGGAGAGTTCCTGTGGAGGTGATTTTATTGGGGTCAGAGACCATGATCCAGTCTAGGACTGAACCACCACTGTAGTTTTTGTTGGGTCTGGTAATTTCAGTGATTAGTTTGCTGAAGTTATAAAGGTTGATGTTTATAGAGGAGTGTTGCTATGAGACATCCAAACAATTAATATTTACATCTCCAGGAATTATTGTTTCCATGGTAATGTTGTTGGATATCCAAGCTAAGATTTCCTCTAGTATGGGAATATTTTTCCCTGGAGGAATGTACAGGACAGTGATACAGATGTTTTTGCTTTCAATGATTTTTAGAAAGGCTATTAAGATTTCTGCTGCAGAGAAGTTAGCTATGGTTGAGTTGTATGTGACTATATTGAATGTATTGTGGTAGATCAGTGCTACCGCTCCACTTTTATATGAGGCCTAGCTGAGCACAGGCATGCAAAGCCAGGAGGAAGGAATTCTGAGGTTTTAATGTATGGTTTTAGCCAAGTTTATGTAGTGGCAATAAAGTTGGGTTTGTTGTGTGTTACTCAGGCATGTAAGTGTTTGTTTGCTTGTTTGTTTTGAATACTTTGCAGGTTAATTGTGGTTAGGATTAGAGATTTGTAGGGGCTATGTAGGTTGGGAGATGAAGGAAGGGAACCTGTATTGGTCTGGGTATCTCCACTTACGCTTAGACTGGAGAATTTAAGTAGGATAGTGGTAGGTTCTTGTTTCTTTTTAATGCTATGGTGAAGGTGGGTGGTATTGTTTATGCAAATTATATCATGTAGGGGTAGGACTTTTAGTTTAAAGCAGAGAATGATGTCAGCTGTGTATAAGTTAGGAGATATGTTGGAGAAGGTGCTGAAAGTTAGACTTTGAGTGGCGGTTGTGGCTGTTGATTTCTGGTAGCCATTATTAATTTGTAGTGGGGTAAGCTGTGGTAAGAGGGTTAAGGGTAGTAAGAGACTGAAGAGTGATAGTTTATACATAATTAGCATCTTGTTATGGTAGGATATAGTGGGTAGTGTTGTAGGTAGCAGGTGTGAAGGTAATATAAAGTGTTACCAAGTAGAGAGGGTAGAGAGAGAAGAGTGTGTGATAAGTGTGATAAGTGGTGGTAGTAGGTTGAACATGTAGCTATTACAGATCAAAGTGCATGCAATTGGTATTGATGATGATGATTGGATGGGAGCTAATGAGGGGTGGGGCTACGGAGAGAATAAATATAATTAATGTGGGGTGGATGGGAATGGGGGTAGGGTAGAGTATGGCAGTGAGTCGAGTGAAGCAAATGCAAATGGAGCAGGTTGAGCTGTGGGAAAGTGGAGAGCTGTGAAAAAACTATCTGGGGACACAAGGGGTCCAGGTACAGATAGTGAGCACTGGCACCAAGGGCAGAAAGGTTGCAAAAAAATATGTGCAATGTAGAACATGTAAGGGTGGGACCAAGCTAAGTAAAAGCTGGTTGTAGAGGGGCAGTTTAGCCTCTGGAAGGCCAGTTATAATTGTAAGCATCTGAGTGAAAATATAATTAAAGTAGCAGTGGGGAAAGTAGATATAGGAGAGTGGGCTGGGAATGAAATTACATATACAATTGCATAGGTAGGTGCTCCAGGCAGCTCTGCCACATGTATGACTTGTGTAGGATTTTGGTTTTCTATTTATCCTGTGAACTAGACCTACACAATTGTAAACCATGTTGATGTGTCCTAGACAGAATTAGAGGTTGCATGAGTATCAGGGGAAAACAGCCTGAAAAGGGTGTATAATAGAGAAATATAGAAATAATTTCAGACAAAGAAGTACAGAAAGTAATAGCTATACACAATACAGAAAACACATGGTTAAAGGGAATTAATTCTGAGTTACATCAATAGTTAGAAGAATAGAAGGCAGGATATATGGTAGAAGTATGTCAAAAATGGATTGGGGTCTATCAGATGAGTACACAATATATAACTTGGCAGTGACATGGGTTTAGAAAAGGAAGGCAGAGAAGAAAGACTTACCTTTTATGCTTTCAATCTGTGACTTTAAAATTATGTTGACATCAATCTGTAATGGAATAGAGACAGAGAGAACATTAGAAAATGATGTAAAGATGAAACTGGAATGGTAGAAAAAGGATAAAATATAAGAAATAGCTTACTGATGATAAAAAAAGTTACAGAGAGCATTAAACTGTATTTATTTATCTATCTACCTGGGTATCTAGCAAATTGACTATTTGTCTATTTATTTACATGTTTATTTTCATTTGTCTATCGAGTAAGTGTGCTGGACCATAGATCCATTTCAGCTACTATCCAAGCCTACGATAGATAACATAAAAGTAATAGTAATAATAATAAGACAAATAATTATTATTGTTATTATTATTATTATTATTATTATTATTATTATTATATTACTTATTATAAAAGCACAAAGTAAAAGACTATAACACTTGCATATTTCTGGAGTAATGAGGCAGATACAACACATGCACACACATAAAATACATGATATAGTTGAGAATAAGATGACATTACTGTAAAATTGCTGCTAAGGAATGATACATACACCAGCACATAAGTATTTGCTGATTGAGAACAGATTAGAGGTAAACCTATTAACTACCTTTAAGTCATGAAGATCACTTCACATACTTATGTGTAAATCATTGTCTGTGAAGAAATTCCTTTTAATTTCAGAAAGCAGGTGTTTTGAGCTGAGGGCAGAATATCAATATGGCTTTTTTATTTCAACCTTGGTTGGGAGTTGACTACAAGTCCTTTTGGAAAGCTTTCTCGGCAGTGTCTATGTCAAAGTGTGGCCTGTTTACAGAAAGTATGATCTTCATGTTTTCTCTAACCTTGACTGCTAGTATGAAACCTAAAGTTGGGCATTGTTCCAGGATGACTAGTTTGTATAATATTGTAGGAAGTAGTGGTGTTGCTCTGATTATTACAGGTAACCAGTTTATTTTCTGAAGCAGTAAACAGTGATGGCTGCTAAGTTTTGCTTGGAATATAAATCTGCATATTTCGTGCATACGTTTTTGATAGCTGGGCCAGTACATTGTCTACTGGCATTTCTATGTGGCATTTAAAAAAGTGTGGGATCCACCAGCAGATCTGCATACTTTTGTTGAAATACCTGCATAATGGTATTGTTGATGGGTCTTTATGGTGAATTGATGTGGTATTAGTTTTTGTATTGTGTCACAAATGAATCCTATGAAATGAGGAATTCCATAAGAAAGAGAGCAAAGGGGGAATTAATGTGGTTAACTTAGTCATGTTCAGTCTAGCAAAGTGTAATTTAAATGTTAGGCTGACAAATCAAGCATAGCAGTGTGAAGTTATGTAGAAGAAACAAGGGGGATGTAGGAAAAAAATCAACAAAGAAAAACACAGCCAGAGATATTTTTAATTAAGTAAAAGACATAAAATCAAAAATGTTATTGACTATATACTGCATGTTTGGTCTAAGGATGTGATAAAACAATGCTATGAAGTTAAAAGTTGGGAAGTATATGAAAGTCTGACAAAAGAAAATGAATGAGGTAAAGGACGAGGGTGAAAATGATGGTAAACTATGGAACATTTTTACTTTTATTTAAGTGGTAAGTGAAAGAGACCAGTGGTGCCTTTATTCAGTCATAACATACTAACAGAAAATGAAAAGTCAAATAAAACAGCAATTTTGTACAGTAAAGTACAACTAAACAAAAACAACATGATACAACAAAATGCAGTTAGCAGCAGAATACAAAGATCAAGATAATGGTAAAAAATGTCATGCATATTTGTATAACAATATGTTTATGACAGTCTACTGTGATTGTTGTGCTTCAGATATAAATAAGTGCAATCAGCAACTTAAATATTTAAATACAAACCTGGTTAAATTATAAACTTTACATGGGTATTGTTTCATCCATTGTTACTGGTGAATAAAGAGGTAAAGTATAAGGCAGAGTAAGAAAGTATATAAAATGAAGTGAAGTGATATTGTCTTAGAAATATTACAGCTTATTTCTTGGACTACATAAGACAAGAAAGGATTCTGGAAAAGAATAGCAAAATGAAAGAAGCAAGAAACAGAAAAACAGATTAACAATTTAAGATTTGGTTACCATAATCAAGGATAATTGTTTAGATTTTCATAGAATAAGTTATTGTTACTAAGAGCAGAGCACCACACTAGCCCTCTTCAAGTGAAATCTTGATGAGTGGATGGGAAATAGAAAGTTCACCCCGGGGATCACTCCAGTGGGTCTGCTTGATAGAGGCACTGGGAGCTAATGATGGGTGCCACAATGCCAGGGCACTTCTATGGGCTATGCTTGTAAATACCCCAGGGTCATTAGCCTAGTACACACCTATGAACCTAAGATAAAGACAATGGTTTATATAAGAAATCTGCTGAACTGTATGCTGATTGCTTAGAAAGGCAGTGGAAAAGCAAGACTGGAAATATGAAATAAGATAGGAAAATTAAAAGTTATACACCATAAGATATGGAAAAATATTAAATATTGCAATGAAGGTTTACAATAAGTAATGCAAAGTAAATGAATAAACAAAGTATAAGAATAAATATAAAGAAATTCTACACATTACAATTAGTGCTGCCATATCTTATTACATCCATATGAACTAAGCAACATAGGCAGAAAGGATTTTGTATAACATTTCAAGGCATCTCAGGCACACCCTTCATGTTGTACTACAGTGTCAGTATTTGAAAAAATAATCCAACCATCTGATCTAGGGATAGAACCCACAGAGTTTTGATCATTGTGGCAATAAAGGATAATGGGCTGCCAGCTGAGCCAGTGATATTATGTGATATATAATGGAATATTCACTTGGTTACAAAGGATGCTGTGTAACAAATCTGCTACCATAAGGAAACATTACACAACTATTAGAGTCAAGAAAGGAAATACATGTGTTTCACAAAGCAAAATTTGCACACATATATAAAATTCAGTCCAAACAAATCTTAACAAGGGTGGAACGTTGTATTAAATCTACGGCCAAAGGAAGAAAACAGGAAAATGGAACTGTTGTCAGTGGAATTGACAGATGCACACACAACAGTCAGATGTAGCTGTATATGTTTCATCTAGTTGGATTTGCACTAACAATACATACTAGGAATAAGATATAAGTAAATATCAGTATTAATTTATCTGTGAAGGTTTGGTATGACCCGGTGTCCCAGAAGAGAATGCAGAAATCCAAAACTAATCCTGACAGGAAAATTGACAGACAGAAATCTAAGAGATTAAATTCAAATGATGTGGTTGGCAGTAATCAGTCACGATTGAATTTTTACATTTATTAAACACTTTTTAATTTCCTTTTGGCCAGCATGGCCTGCAATATTCACAATCTAAGTAACTGATTTAGACTTTAACTTGACCATATAAAGCACATGCATATTCAAGTTGCTTGATAAAATTGCATATAATTTGCAATGTAATTGACAACATCATTCTGGTGACAGGGACTGGTTCCATTCACCTTGAAAGCATAGTCAGACTCATCTTCATTCTGCAAGCATCTGCCAAAGCTAAAGCCTTTATTAAAATTGAAAGTATTGACTTCAGATTTGCAAGTATTGCCTATACTATTCATTCTACGGCCAATAAAACAAGTTGTTTTTTTACAAGCATATGCATTCCCATTTAGGTCCACACCATCAGCCCTCCATTACACGCTATGAGCCAAACGGCCAAGCAGTTCTCAGTAGTTCCAGACTCTCCTCTGAACTCTCCCAGAGCCCATACTCTGTTAAAAATCCCTGTCATTCTTTTGATCAATGAACTGTAATTCCAAAGTATCAAACACTTCAGCAGCATTCACATTCATTTTACCCAACACACTGAAACTATCCTTCGCTCAAAGTCTATGTCTGCCTACAAAACTATTTTCATGATTCCCCTCTAAAGTAACCCCAATCAAGTGAAGGCGGGCAACAAATGTATAATATCAATAACATAACTTATCTGCAGTCTTCATCCAAGTTCCAGTTTGAAAATGCATTCTGTGGAAAGACATCTATTCTTTAACTCCAGTTTATATCACTAAGCAGGTAGATATTTATTTTTATTTATTTATTTAACATTTGTTGACCGAGAAAGTCTGACTTGGAATGAAGCCAATTTTCAGCAGAAGGCCGGGGAGAAACACTCCAGATGCATATCTTTGAATTGTGGGAGGAAACTGGAGCACCCATATGAAACCTGCACAAATGCAGGGAGGACATGCAGACTCTGCACAAAAGGCACCCCAGCCAAGAATCGAACTGGAGAACCTCTTGTTGTGAGGCGGCAATGCTGCTGCCTTGTTTCACCATACTGTGTTTTCCCACTCAAAGTGTTTTACATGATTTTAAAGGTTTTGAAAGATGGGAAATTGTACTCCAACAGTTTTATAACTGAAAGTATATGTAGCAGATAAATCTCCATGCACCACAAAGAATTATGATTGAGTCTCACCAGTCATAACCCTCATTATACATTCTATTCTAGACATGGATGCCAAGCTTTATCACTCATGTTTTAGTATGAATGTGAATTTTTTGGCATCTTTGTTTTAAACACATAAGTTGCTTGTTATCTTGGAACCAACTGTAATCTGTGTTATGCACCTCACCAATAAAACAGCAGACAGCCTAAATAAAGTATCATGTCATCTAAGATGCAGAGACTGTACACCAACAAAATATAGTTGAAATGTGTAGTTGCTGTGTGGCACCAAAATTTGGTGTGTGTGTGTTGATACCATCTGTATTATAGTAATATTTTAGCTGGAGTCAATGACTGCCACAGTCTGTAATCCTTCAGACAGCCATTTGGACAGGATGTGTATGCCATTTGTGATGTCTGTAACTTAAATAATGGACAGGAAAGGGCCTAGCAGACATCCCCTGACGTAAGGACCTGATCACTGGACCTGTGATATAGTTCATTTAACACATTTAGATGCCACATATGTGATCCACTGTTCTTACTACTTGGTGATATAGGTGTACTGGCCACATCTGACAGTGTTGAGTGAATACCTCAGTATGCATTTGTGTCAAATGCCTTG